>NC_134456.1:230846691-231183973 GCF_047948215.1 Lycorma delicatula
TACATTAAATATTATAATTACTGAATTGTGTTACATTTGTACCACACATCACATGTAAATCACAAGACTATAAATTTTGGTTTAAGCAGAGGAGGTCATACACATACTTGAGTTTTCGTTTCTATTGCTGAAGGTTATTTATTAAAAGCCTACATAGCACATATACAATGGTCAGTTTTTATGTGTCTGCAGTTAAAAGCTTTTTCTACAGAATTTTTAAAATTTTTACAGTATTTTTAAAAATCTTAAGTAAACCTTTTTTACATTTTATTATTCGTAATGTTCTGATGTTTGTATTCAAGTGCGATTTATTTTTCTGCTCTAATTACTATAAAAAAAAATTATTTAAAAATACTTTTTTATCTTATGATAAAAAATTTCTTTCATTCTTGCTAGCTCTCTCTCACTCTCTCTCTCTCTGTCATCTATTACTGTCTCGTTTTCAGATTTTATTGTTATCTGTTTTTGTAATCGTTTCTGAATTTATTTTATTCAGTATAATGTAAAATAGAAATATTGCAATACTTAATATTCTTTTATGAATATTCTAAAAGATTTATTTCTCTAATTTCCTTCTTTGGAAGAAAATTTCTTCCTAATCATAAAATTATAGAATTTTTTATGATTGGCATTGTTTTAAATAGAATTTTTGTACAACTGACTTACAACTGTTCACTAAAGTGAACAGCGGGATCTGGCTGTTCCCAGAGGTGAAGAAGGATCTGAAACAGCAAAAATTTGAGACAAATCTAGAGGTCTGTCAAAAGATTTTTTTTGTTTTTTTTTGGCGAAAAACACTTTTGCGTTAAAAATTTAATTTTTAACACTTAAGTGTTAAAAATGGCTAGGGTTTCATCTTTGAAAAATGGATCAAGCGCTGGAAGCAATGAATGAACTGCACTTAAGGAAGACTATTTCAAAAAGAATAATGTAAATGTGGATTCAGAATTTTTTTAAACTATAGCTATTATCTCATTACTTTTTGGATCGCCCTTCTACAAAGCTAATCTCATACCACCGCTAAATCCACTTCATAAAAATAATTCCAAAATGCACAAATATCAACAATCTTACATACAGACAACTGAATATGCAAACTTGTCATATCTGAGCAACACACAAATAAATATTGCAACAAGACTACAAAAGCGGATACCTACCAATTAAGAAGAAAATTTAATAATGGAAGGAATCCAGAAAGGGGCTAAAAGAAATCCTTTTAGTAAAGGTCCTTGTAACAATCATCTTTTGTAAGTAATACGAAGGGCTCGATCGATCATTCTCACGCTCACTAGATACTGGTCCTACAGGAACAGAAGATATGAGTACAAATACTCAGGGGAAGACCAGTTTAAATGAGCACTGCAAAATCAGTCTAAGTGAAACGTTATGATGTCAGTCTGTGAGATGTAAACCCACCGGGTTTGTCTACTGGTGAACGCGTCTTCCCAAATCAGCTGATTTGGAAGCCTTGAGTTCCAGCATTCAAGTCCTAGTAAAGCCAGTTATTTTTACACGGACTTGAATACTAGATCGTGGATACCGGTGTTCTTTGGTGGTTGGGTTTCAATTAACCACACATCTCAGGAATGGTAGAACTGAGACTGTTCAAGACTACACTTCATTTACACTCATATATATTATCCTCATTCATCCTCTGAAGAATTATCTAAACGGTAGTTACCGGAGGCTAAACAGGAAAAAAGAGAGTCTGTGAGATGTGAGTCTGCGAGGAGAGTTCTGTGAGATATGAGTCAGCAAGAGAATTCTGCGAGAATACTATTTGCAGTTAAAGAACTTTATACTAACTAGTCTTATACATTTTACTATTGTTGTTAATGCAAGACTAGTGGTTAAAAGTGTTAAGACTGGCGATTATGCTAATGTCTTTTGTCAATGGGGCTGAATTCTGGTTTTCATTATTTATCAATCGGTGAATAAATCCTGATGATTACTTTAAATTCTGTTTTGTATGTAACCACTTAAATAATTATTATTATTATTTATTAGTAGGACAGAATGGGGATACTACATCAAAATCCAAGATGGCTGTCCAAGATGGGCGTGACCACCGCCATCTTGTGAATATGTTTGATTGTGACGTTATTGATGCAGTAGCCTGTCACCACCATATTGGAATATCCCTTTTTCCCTGTGGGAATTTCCCTTTTCCCTTAGCGGGATATTTGAAATTCTGCAGGGATACCAACTTGAGAAATATATTTGCTTTGAATATTATTTATAATAATTAATTCAAAGATTAGTACCGCTGTTGATCAGCTGTCGGTTTGAATTAAATAAATAAATAATATTCGAAGTGAAAAAAACTTGGTTGGCTAGGACACGACTGACTGACGCCTTAAACCAGTCGGCTGCAGTGACTCCCTGACGTAAACAGTGAAAAATGTTCTACATAAGCTGAATCTGTGAATCATAAGCTGTGAATCTTAACGTCATATCAGTCTGTACACACACACACACACACACACACACACAAACATACATACATACATACACACAAACACATACAAACATACATACCCTACCCTACCTACCTACCTTCCTACCTATACACACCTACACCACCCCTCCACCGCTACCCAATCAACCCACCTACACACCCATACCCCCACCTACACACCCACCACCACTGCCAACCTACACCCGCAATGGTGGACTATTTTGACAGTTTCGGTAATTTGCGTCCCCCTAACGAATTGATGCGTTATTTTCCATCCCATTCAATTATAAAGTTCAACTACAAAGCCAGACAGAATATAAACTGCGGACATTTATGTCTTGAATTTCCAGTCGTAGTTCGTCAGTCTACAAGTAAACATCATCATCATCATGTTCTGCATAAATCGAAATACGTCGTTATTACACGCTACATTCTTTCCACCATTGCATTTGTCTGATGGCGAATGGGAATTGGCGTTGATAAACCTAACATCATATAACTCGATTCCGAATGTCGAAGAGAGAATCAACAACACAATTATTGTCGTTTCAAATAAATTTCTAAAAACGATTAAGCTGACACTACCGACCGGATCGTACGAAGTAGATGATATCGCTAAACGTTTGAGCGATGAACTCAAAGACAAACACCAAATGCAGTTACTTATGCAACCGAATAACAATACGTTAAAATGCGAACTTAAATTCAGTGCCGAGATCGATCTATCATCAAGAGATAGTTTGGCACCGCTGTTGGGGTTTGATAAAACTAATCTAGCGGCAAATATATGGCACGAGTCATCGAAGCTGGTTGCCATTAACAACGTGAACACCGTACGGGTCGAATGCAACCTTATACGAGGCTCCTATATGAACGGATCAGAAGGACATGCGTTGCATGAATTTACGATAAGCGTACCACCTGGTTTCAAAATAATTGAATCGCCGAAGAATATAATATATCTACCGGTAAATACAAAGAGCTTAGACGAGATCGCTATAAAGTTAACCGATCAAGACGGAAAACTGATAAATTTCCGCGGTGAAACCGTAACGGTGAGATTGCATTTAGAAAGAAAAGGAAAACCGACCGACCGATGGGAATAATATACAATAACGATGGTGGTAGTAGTAGTAGTAGTAGCGAAACGATACGCAGATTGGTCGGTCGACGTACAAACACCAAAGCGTTAACCATCGCGTAACGTGTTGTTTCTTCAAAAACTTGGTTTTACAGTTGTCGTGAACCGTAATGGCAGCAATAGGGGCGAATATGTTGGACGTTGGTGAAAGTGTTTCTTTCGACAACACGATCACCCAGTACGAATATCATACTCATCTACTACCGTACGCTTCATCGACTTTCAACAACAACGATGAAATTCGGATACCAATACACCAACAGGATGTGTACACGATACCGCATAAAAGCTTTTTGATGGTCGAAGGGCTGCTAACTACTAAGGAAGGGGATAAAATGGCAGCAGAATCGTGTTTAACAAACAACGCGATACCATTTCTCTTCGAGGAGATACGATACGAGATAAACGGAACGGAGATGTGTCGTGTACAAAAGTTGGGAATAACAACAACGATAAAGAATATCCTATCGTTGTGTAAAAGCGAAAAAAATATTTTTTTCGCTTTATGTTTAACGAAAACTTCGGGTCGAACTTCGGGTGGAAGTTCGATGTGACGAATAAATTCGATTTGGATGAAACCACGGGAAGATTTTGTTTCTACGTACCGCTGCGTATGCTGATGGGGTTTTCCGAAGACTACAAACACATAATATTGAACGTCAAACAAGAATTGGTTTTGCTTAGATCTTCCAACGACGTGAACGCCCTAGTGTCTTCCAAAGAGGCACCCGATTCCAAGTTGAAAGTGACCAAGGTAGCGTGGAAAATTCCGTATGTTCACGATGCGATTGCAATTGTTGAAGGTAGTAGAACAAGATAGACCGTTAGCGATAGCTTTTCGTTCATGGCAAATCCACGAATATCCGGCTCTACCACAAACAAACATACATTCATGGACGGTAAAGACATGTGCGCAAACGGAGAAACCGAGATACGTGATATTCGGTTTACAGACAAACAGAAAAGAAAAAGCTACAAAATCACTGACACTCTTCGATATGTGCGGATCGGTTAACGTTCGTCTGTATTTGAATTCGCAATACTATCCGTACGACAATCTACAGAGTGATATGAATATGATGTATGAAATTTTCGTCAGCTTTCGGTCCGGTTATTACAACAAACCGGAGGACGAGTGTCCCGCATACAGTTTGGCAGATTTCAAGACCAGTGTACCGTTAATAGTAATCTACTGTTCCCGTCAGAAAGATTCGCTTAAAATAGGAACCGTAGATGTACGTATCCATTTCGAGACCAAAAACAATATACCAGCGCACACAACCGCCTACTGTCTCATTATACATGATACCATCGTCACATACACTCCGCTTACGGGAACAGTGAAAAAGGTTATGTAATGCGGGAGGTATTTAAAATCTAACTATTAATGGGAGACTTTTCGCACGATACCGATACAATGTAGACTATTTTTTCTGCACCATCGCCGGTTAACATTCCGTTAATATGGTGTAATTCATCAACGGTGGAAGCGGTGACCATTTAAAAAAAAAGTCTGCTGACACTGTTAGCAACATTACAGCATTGTTACCTTCAGAAAAAGCAGAGGTTAACATCACCAATACGAGTTTATCATTATGTAACGTTAATTGAAGAAAACCGTAATGGACGGTATATACATAACGTTACATCTACATGATGATGATGATTATGATATTGCTACGTTAACATAACGATAACATAACATTAACATAACGATAACGTTATGTTAACATAACGTTATATGTGCATAACGTTACATCCACATGATGATGATGATAATGATAAAATTACTACGTTAACATAACGTTTCATAAAAATTATGATGTTACTACGTTAAAATAATGATGATGGATTTTTTGAAGAAAAAGCGGAGGTGGTTACCACCACCACGTCTACGGTGATAAAAGAAAGTTATATTTGACCACACGTTCGTAGTTGAGCAACGGTCATGGAAGGAGTTATCGAATATCACGGCTTCCTCGACAACCGAGGTGAATTTGTAGTTAAGCTTGCTTTGTGGATAACATATAATCATTCGCAAGAAGAAAAAAAGTATAAAATAGAAAAAAACGATATAAAAACGAGTTCGAGTGTTTTATAGTAAGCCTATAGGGAAAAGATTTCACTCATGTAAAAAAAAAATCTCAACGCGCCGCGGTTGCTACCTCCAGGGTGGTGTAGAAATGCAATTAGTAAATAGGTACAGTTTCAAGATGGATGTTGATATAGACGCATCGGTGCGGTTAGTTCGTTATTTCTTCTATCGTCATCTGATTAAAATTGTAAACGCGAAGTTCAATAACCTTTGTTGGATTTAGCATACAGTAGTAGTAACATCTCGACAAGTTTTGTAGAATTACATGATGTGCCATTTCCGGTTACATACGCTATTAAAAGTGCTGATTATGCGTGGTCGTTTCTTAGAATTTCACGATTAACACTGTTCAAGGTGGTGGGAGGGAGGCTTTGGTTTGGGGGAGGGGGTGGTGTAGGTGTGTGTATAGGTAGGTAGGTATGTTTGTTTGTGTGTGTGGTATGTATATATGTATGTGTATGTATATATACAAATGTGTGTGTGTGTGTGTGTGTGTGTGTGTGTGTGTGTGTGTGTGTGTGTGTGTGTGTGTGTGTGTTAGTGTACACACTGATCTGACGTTAAGATTCACAGCTTATGTAGAACATTTTTCACTCTTTACGTCAGGGATGCGACGACTGCTGCTTAGTTTCAGGGTCATACCCGTACACCCATGTCTCATCACCGGTTATGATGTTGGAGATGAAGTTAGGGTCATCTCTTGCTGAATTTTTCAATTCACTACAGATAGCTACGCGATTTTGTTTCTGGTCGCTGTTCAACAGTCTCGATACGAATTTTGCAGCAATGCGTCTCATATTCAAATTATCGGACAAGATGCGTTGCACGGACCCATATGACATATGTACGATTGCACAAACATCATGGATTGTTTGTCTACGATCTGCAACAATAGCCTCTCGCACTTTCGCGATGTTTTCCGGTGTTGCGCTTGTTGATGGTCTTCCTGAATGCTCATCGTCATCGACTGTCGTTCGTCCATCTTTGAATCGTTTGTACCTCAAAAAACTTTTACTCATAGCATTGTCACCAAATGTTTCCACAAGCATGCGATGTGTTTCCGCGCCAGTTTTTTAAGTATATAGCAAAATTTGATGCAGGTTTTTTCTCTTTAAAATCTGCCATTTAGAACTTCGCCGAAGCAGTAAAACACAATGTTACAGAACCGCACGAAAGTCAACAATGTAATCTCACAGTCACAGCTGTTGTAACAATGATTCACAAAGAGTACTTTTAGCCACATCTAGCGGCAGCAGGTCGTTCCAGTAATAGTCCGCGCTCAAATTCAAATTCCCCGAACTTTTGGGTAGCACCTCATTTATGTTTCAAGTCAAGAGCTTGGTTAGTATACGTTTGACAGCGTTTGGAGCGAGACGCCCTTGTTACTCTCACAACAATGGAAAAAATGGAAAAATACTTCCATTTGAAAGGTTTAACGTCATTTGAAACTAAACAAGAAATGGATTCAATAGTAAAAGCTTCTTGTCCAGCATATTCGACGATAAAACAGTGAGTTTAAAAAAGGTCGTAAGACCACTTAAGACGAACCATGCTTCGGATGCCCCGCTGAGGTGACGATTCCCGAAATAATAAAAAAGATCCATAAAAGTGTGCTGGAAGACCACATGTTAAAAGTGTGTGCAGATAGCTGAAACTGTTAAAATATCAAAAGAACATGTAGGTTAAAAAAGAAACATATCTATTGAAAAAAGTTCTGTTTTACCATGACAATGCACCAGCACATTCGTTAGTCGTTGCAATGGCTAAAATCAATAAACTAAAATTCGAATTGCTTGCTCATCCGCCTTATTCGCCAGATTTAGCACCCAGAGACTACCAGCTATTTTCTAACCTCAAAAAATAGCTTGGGGGGACAACAATTTAAGAGTAATCAGAAAGTTATTGATGCTGTAAATGTGTATTTTAAGAAGCTCGATGAATCTCATTATAAAAATGGTATAACTAAATCAGAGCACCGGTATGAAAAGTGTTAAAAATTAGTCTTTGTGGGGATTATATTGAAAAATAAAACATAAAAAAACCCCAAAAATTTTGTTTTCTTTATCAGGAGAGAACCTTATCAGCCCACCCTCATATATAGAGTAAAAACTGTTAAGGAAATTAGGGATAAAGATTAGCATAAATTACAACACAGAATGTGGAAAATAATGTAATTAAATAAATAAATAATCAAAAACCATAAAAAAAATGTGAATAAATTTAAAAAATTCTCTTACCTCATAAACCTATGCCTTTCCTCAGGAACTTGTATAGCATGACTAGTGAGAAGTATACCATGGTTATGAGCAGCAGTTAAGGATTTACCCATAAGTTTTCTATAAATTACATTATTAATGGCATTTAGTAATACTACAGCGGATTCTGGAGCTCTGTTATTAAACCACACCTATTGGGGAAAAAATAAAAGATACTTATGTTAAAGTTACAACTAAAACAAATATATTAGATAAACTAAAGTAAAACGACTTCGTAAAAAATCTTTAAGTTGACTAGTGTTGATAAGGAATTCTTCTGCTTCTCCCTCCTATAACGATCATATTTTTCCTACAGCAGCGAATTTAATTGCTTCTAAGTTATATGTATTTACAAACAGCCAACCTTGCATTTATAAAAACTTTTGAAGCATTTTTTTATTTCATTACTGAAACCTACATATTATCATCATCATCATCATCCGACTAACTGTTATCATCTCTGCAGTTTAAAAATGTGTCCATTTTGTTTCTGAATCATCTTACGACTATACTGTTGAAAGCAAATGGCTGATCTATCAACTTATTCATTAAGTTATAAATGATATGGCAGAAATAAAGAATAGATACACCCTTTTTACTTCCTTGTACGAAGTAAAGGAAATACTGTGATCGCAAAAATTTCGGTTTTCAAATTTAAACGGAAATATCCATTTTGACCAGTTTCGTCGTGATATCTGTACGTATGTACGTATCTTTCACAACTCAAAAACGATTAGCAGTAGGATTTTAAAATTTTGGATTTAGGACTGCTGTAACATCTCGTTGTGCACCTCCCCTTTTGATTGCAATAAACTAAACCAAAAATGCCCAAAATCCAAACAAATTTGAATTTTGAACTTTTTCTTAACTGCAATAATAAGCCCGCCCTCATTGAGAACGTTTCAACGATAAATCGTAAGTAATACTTATTTTCATTGGTTGCAGAGTCATGGACAAATGAAATTTTAACTAATGGATCTTACAAGGGCACATCGGTTCGAATTAGACTTCATCTTTTTTTTAAATTTAAGTATATGATTTATTAATAATTATTAACCTTCGATTATAAAAAAGTTATTACGATAAATAATTTTCAATAACAAAATATATATATATATATATATATATATATATATATATACACTCGTATATATAAAATATTCGAAGTTATTAATGAAATAAAATTTTATCTACTTTTCATTTTAAAAAAAAATGTGTATGTAATTTAATAGGCGTACAAGTAAGTCATGGGGTCAACATCAATTTTTTTTTAACAATAATTTTGTTTATAGTGTATTCTAAAGAACTAAATCGTATAATAGTTGATGTAAAAATTTGCACCTAAATTATGAAAATACTCAGTAGTATTACTTCTGTTTATGACAAAAAAATTGTTTTAAAATGTTGACGAGTGATAATTCTTTTTCAGTTTTATGATAAAATTATCATTATTTCCCATTACATTTAATGCTTTCATGCTGGCATTTTTCAGTGCTAGAATATCTCCAGTGCATTAATCTCAAGGCCGAAATGTCAATAGTAGACTCAAGCAGAAAAATGTTAAATGGATAAGCATATATATTAATTTACGTTCAAAAATTTATGCAAAGCAGAAAAGAAAACATTTGGTTATTGCAGTGATTAATGATGATGCTGGAGCATGAAGTACACCAGTTTGTTAAGTTACCTTGAAAGATACAGGATTTGGCAGAGAGAAAATACAAAAATAATTGCGAAATTTTATTGGAAAAATTTCATCAAGTAAAACATCTATCACAATATCTTCAATAATATTTTATTACACTTGAATGCTTTTTGCTTCTTTAATTACATGTTGAATACAATTTTTCCAAACATTTGAATCTACTCCAGTAACACGTTTTATCATTAGACTTTTTATATCATTTAACTAAAATGATGTGTGTGTTAATACCAATGTAGCCTTTAACTTGTACTCATATCAATTCTATCGGATTAAAAATGCAGTAGTATGGAGGAAAACGCAACACAACAATTTTCTGATTTTGCAATTTCATAATAAATTTATTTTTATTTAACTCATTTTATTATTTTTAAAAGTTCTACTTTTAACATGTCGTTGTTGGCGATTTTCTTCGAATTTAACAGTTTGGAAATTTCCGATTTGTGGGTTAAAGCGTCTGTAATTTTTTCGGTTTTAGGCAGTGATACGGCGCATTATCTATTACTATGATGGATCCTTCAGCAGCTATTTCCACAATTTTTTTAAACCATTGAATAAAATTGTCACCATTCATTTCATCGTGATACTCTTGGGAAGATCCGGATTCAAATAACCATAAACCCGGTAAAAAAAAAAAAAAAATCCCATTTTCACTTCCTACGAGCGTTACTATTAATTGTTTACCCTTTCCATCCTGGATTTTCAAGCCAGTTAACAAATTTTTCACAAAAGCGTTTTAAGTGTAATGCACTTATAGAAAAAAATCGGCAATTCAGAATGTACAAGGCAATTTTGTACAAGTTAGGAAGCTCGTTATTGAAATAAAACGAATAAACTTTTTTTCTGATAGAGGTTTTAGTAAAATCGTCCATATTTTCAATCGCTTTCACACGCTTTTAAGTCTTTTTAGGGCTAACATGTATACTATCAATTGTGTGTTTCTTTATCTACACTAATATTATAAAGAGGAAAGATTTGTTTGTTTGTTTGTATTGAATATGCTCCGAAACTACTAGACCGATTTGAAAAATTCTTTTTCCATTAGAAGCCGACATTATCCCTGATGAACATAGGCTACTTTTTACCACGTTATTTAAGCAACATATTTAATTTTTCTATTTTTGTAATTCAGTAACTAGCAACTGTCCGTCGTCGTCGTATCTCTCTTGACGCTCGCGTCCCCACCACCGCCTGCCTCTGCACCATCACCCGCCCACACCCCGCTCGAATAGCTAGGCAGCAGCATGTGACCTAAGCGTCACTGTGGTGCGGGAGGGGAGTCAATGTCACAAAATGAAGTGCTGCGCGGCTCATTCGACCGGTCGGCTTCCTACGCAGCGGTTGTGTGCGATATCGAATATTTTTCCTTGAAAATATTTTGAATTTTTTATAATTTTTTAATCACCACTTCATATACAGGCTAATTCCTGTTCAACATGTAAGCAAATAATTTAATATTAGTTGATATAGTATTCAGTTTTTTTTATAATTTCAAAATGCCCAAAAGATTAAGATCTCAACTTTCTAGAAATTGTTTACAGGCTAGGGCAATAAAAATACGTCATGATAGAGAATCTCCATCAGAAACTGAAAATTAATGAATTTAATCAATATTAAAAAATTTTTATTTAATCAATATAAAAAATACCTAATTAAAATAGTAACAAAAAAAATTTTAATATCCTAGCTTTTATTTAGGTATCTCTTTTTTAGTAACCTCCTATGCAAAATAAGGGTGTATATATGTATATGTATCTAAATAAAAAATGTGAAAATAAAAAACAATAAACATAAATCAACAAAAAAAACATAAAAATACGTAAAACAACAAAAAAAAAAAAAAAACACTTAGAGAATAAGAATAGGTGTATAGAATAGTAGCTGGATACAAATAATAAAATAATCATGAAATTTATTATATCCAAACCTTCTTTTTTAGTAACCTCCAGTGCAAAAAGAAGGGTGTTATGTATTATGTAAGTAATTTAAAAAAAAAACGAAATAAACATAAAACAACAAAAAAAAAATACAAAATATACTGAGAGAATGAAAATAGGTGTAAGTATACAATAGTAGCCATAGGTAAGCACAAAAAAATTACAAATATAACAAAAATATTTGTACTGTAGATACGCGCATAACTCTGAACGACTGCAACAAATATCTTAATTTTTTAAATGGGTACACCAACCGTGCGAAGCCGGGCCGCTATATTCAATAAATTAAGTGATTTCGACGCGGAAGAAGTCGCGGGTTTCAGCTATGTATCATATAGTCGTTAATTTTTGCGAATTAATTTTCACAATGAAGTACTATTTGTAACGATTGAATAAATCCCACACGGACGAAGTCGCGGGCCACGGCTATTGTTTATATTTTTGAATTTCGATTTTTTAAGGGGTGCGACAGTGTACGGCGCGTCGGCTCAACCAACACAACCACTGTTACTGTATGTGCGACGCGACTGGCTACACCCGCCTCCGGTTACTTGACTAAAAACCAAGAAAGAAAAGTGATTAAAAACTTTTTTTAAAAATGGAAAACGAAGTACGGTCACCTCTAAGTGGTGTTTTTTGAGTAACGCTAAGGACCGGGAAAAATATTTTTATCCGTACAAACTACAGGTAAGCAGTTATAACTAATATTTTTAAGATGGAGGCCGACTGTTTTGAAACCAACATTCTTGGATCGCTCAAAGTTTCTGGTCCTGTACTGACCTAACTGTTGCTCTAAAGGAATTACAATGCACTGATATATTTTTATAAATCGAACAGACTTCAATTTTTATTTATTATTATGATTCTACAAGCACGAATTTAATGAACACAGCGGAGTCCAAGGGGCAGAGTCCTCTGGCTATAAGGGTACGGAAGGGAGAGCGAAACGAGCCATGACCGGCTAAATATCCCCTGACCGCGACGGGATACCCAAGTAACCATATACCGCGGGCGAAGCCGCAACGGGGATGCTAGTTACTTATATATTAAAATTGTTCTTTCGCAAACGCCTGTTGCACTATTCCTTTCTGAGCGACCTCTGACTGCAGTTTCAGGTTTATCTTGTTTTAAGGTTATATATACGTAGCAGATTTTTCCCGGTTTTTTTTCATGACAGAATCACTCACGTTTAACACCGATTGGTACAAAAACATAGGGTACCATAAATTAAAATTAATGAAAATAAAACTAAGTGAAATAATGAAAAATGTAAGTGAAATAATGATTCAGTCTAAACTACGAGATATTTCTCATATATGCTGGTGAATTCATATTTATATCTGCTGCACGGTTTCGTGAGACAAGAATTTCATCTTTAAATGTCAGCTTTAAGATGAGTAAATAAAGCTTCTAATTTTTTTTAAATTCCATTTTTGTGTAAGTTAAATAAACATGCATTATGGTTTTACAAAATGGCAATTTTAAATTTTTGGTTTTGTTTCATCACTGTTAACACACTATTAAAGAAGAGATTGCAATCACTCCCACTGAATTAATGACAACTGTTCTAGTGTTATATAGAGGCTAGTGTTATATAGAGAATACTCTGCATTTTGAGTGGGAACCAATGTTTAATTACCTTCAATGTGTAAATTATTTTTCTTGCTCTAGAGTAACAACTGTTAAACTACCAAAATGTGCTTATACTCCTAATATCAGCAACCATTAAAATAAAATGTATAAATTACACAAGCCTGCAATGGTTGTTTTTTAGTTTTTGATAATTGATTCTTATGTATTTTTAGCGCTGAGTCCGTAAATAGCTTTCATTTTTTCCATCACGTCAGGATTTTTAGTAATCACTTATTTCAAAATTTTGTAAAAGTGAAAAATTGCAAAAATGTGATACAATAAAACATGTAAAACGGTTTCTTTTTATAGTAAATTAATATAATATATTCACTTTTTTGGCTTATACTATGCACTCATAGCTAAACAGTTGAATGATCTGAAGAGGTGGGCAGGGGGTCATTGACTCCTTAATTTCTAATTAAAATTGCCACAAAATAAGCCTAATTTCTATTGTAGTGCATTTTTAAATTTACTTAATCTACGAGATACGTCGTGCCTTTGGAATCCACACCTCTTCTTCACCCACGCTTAATGACAAAGTTTGTAAAATACTTACAATTTTATTCCATGTGTTGAAGTTTTCTTTGAAGAGCTTATACTCTGCTTTGCACTTTTCCTTCTATGTTTCCTATAGGGTTCATCTCAGTGTAATTTCCAGCAGTAGTAAACTACGAGATATTTCTCATATAAGACAATCATCATTGTAGTAGTCCATATTCCTTGATATCTCATTTCCATTTTTTTTCATGTCCTGATGAAATCTCTCACCCATCTCTTCAGGAAAATAGTCCATGTGTGAGTTCAGAAAGTAAACCTTCAGGCTCAAGCTACAGCCTAAATTTTTGTACTTCTGCAACATGTTCTTGACAATTAATGTGAAGTTTGGATCCTTGTTATTGCCCAGAAACTTGGTTACTATGTCTTTAAAGGCTCCCATGCTTCTTTTTCTGCAACTTCCATTTGTTTCTCAAAATTACCATCTTTATGAAGTTTTCTAACCTCAGCACCAGTAAAGACATCCTCTTTTAGTTTGGCGTTTGGTAAGACTGTATGTAAATTTGTCACATATGTCTTTAAAACATTTATTTACCTTCTTTTGGTAAGGCTTTGGCAAATTGCTTCATCAAGCCTAACTTGATATGCAGAAGTGAGGAGACCTTTATTTGGATCTATCAAAGCTTTTTGGAACACATTTTTGGTTCCAGGTTCTAATGAAGCTCTTTTTGGCTAATCTTTCCTTATCCAATGATTTTCTCTGTCTCTGCTATCCCATTCACACAAAAAACAAGGAAACTTTGTATATCCTCCTTGATGTCCTAGCAGCATCGATATATTTTGAGATCGCTGCACGTAATCCAATTATGATTGTCATATTTAATTTTATCAAGAACAATTTCCGAATTATCATAACCCTCTTTTAAATGGACAGAATGTTTGACGGGCATTGACGGATACATGTTCCCATTGTGAAGACAACTCTTTTGAGGCTTCTTTTGAACGTACATCAGTGCAGAAACTTCTCCTCCAGACTAATTCTTCTTCTGAAAAGTATGGAAGAAAATCCTTTTCTCTGTACCTGATCTAGAAAAATGAGGTGCCAGCTGCTAGCAGGTTCTTCTCTTCAAGTCTCAAAGCAAGCAATTCCGAATTTTCTTTGGTCAGATTTAAGTATCAAACCAAATCACTTAGTTCAGACTGTAAATAAAGCTCTGGTTCATAGCTATTTCTAAGTTCATACTCTTCGATATTATTTTCATTAAATCACTTGTGGAACCAGGCGTAAAGTGGATGGCATATTTAGATAGATGATTTTTTTTTTTTATAAAAAAAATTTTAATTAGGGCAAAGTATTGGACTCGCAACAGGTTCCGCTAATTGTTATTAAAGTGCATATGTATGCCTGCACCCTACCAACTAAACCTTACCTTGACTCTCCATCTTGGGACTAGATCTGCAATCAAGCAGTACACAGCCCCAGGAGGTGCCTTTGGGCAAGGGGGAATCCAGAATCGCCACACCATTGGAACTCAAAATCTGAATACTTCTTGTTTACCCTTTGACCACCGTCTAAGTCCTTCAACACAAGTGTAGCAAACGTAATGGGATGTCCAAGTTTTGTCTTGATCTCCTATTTTCACTTCGAGTACACTTTTTGAACAAAACTTGTTATATTTCTTTTTTGCCTTTCCACAAAATGAATCTACAGAATTTCTGCAGCCTCTTGAGACCATTTTGAAAACTGAAAGTTTGCTTTAAGGCCTGAAATATATTTTACACCAACAAAAACGCATTTGATCACATAGGACAGAAAAAAATTAATTTATAAGCGCTCATGAAACAGCAGACAGTAGTTGCACAGTGAATGAATGGTGTGGATAGCTGCCAATAAACATGTTACATCTTGTTAAGTCTTGTCACAATTTGCTGACCAAGCTCTCTCACTATATTGTCATCTTCAACCAAACCCCCCTTTTCCTAATCCTCTTCAGACCACTCAACTGTTTAGCTATAAGAATGCATAGTACAAGTCAAAAAAGAGAATATATTATATTAATTTATTACAAAAAAAGAAAAAATGTGTTTTTATGGTATCACATTTTCACAATTTTTCAACTTTACAAATTTTGAAATTTGCAAATTGCAAAAAATCCTGACAGATTGAAAAAAAATTAAGGTTATTTTCAGATTCAATGCAAAAAAATACATAGGAATTAATCATCAAAAGTTAAAGAACATTCCACAACCCAAATTTTGCAGGCTTATGTTATTAACACACAACAATTGGAAATTTTATTTTAATAATTGTGTTTCTCTCATGGTGATAATAAGCACCACACAACCTACCAAAGATTATGTAGGGTACATTGTTCAACCTACATTTATATTTCATAATAGTGTCTACCTGATGTCATATCAGGAGACACTATCTGTTCTGAGGAGTAAAAATATCATAGTCTGAATACTGAGGATATTTCCTTAGATCACAAACAATGTCTTTAATGACTATAAATAAGATCAAAGAATGTTTCAAAAAAGGTTCCTTGGAATTCACCAGGATATTTTTATATTCTAGGAATATATCAAGGAATGGTTCCAGCTAGGATATCCAAGTGCAATGCTCAGGATTTCTTTTTGCTGTGAAAGATAAAAATAGCTATTATAAAATTGTAACAGTACTATCTTTTTAGATTGTAAAAAATAGTAAACAATCACCTTTATTCCTGTTTTAAGTTCAGTGCCCGCTAGACCAGCTTTAAGATCATCATACAATGTTTTAAAATTGAAATCTTGACCAACTGGTTTATAGCCAAAAGTAAAACCTCCTAACCTAATTAAAAAAACAAAAAGCATTATGTTGCTTAATAAAGTGAGTCTACATACTTGTAGAGTGTGAAAGATGGAACTTCCTTATATTTCAGATAAAATCAAAATGTATAATTTTTCAATTTTCTTCAATAAGTACTGATTTTTTTTTTTTTTTTGCTTTTAAAGAGTATACAACAAAATAGACAAAGGTTGAATAAATATAATAACAAAATCCATAATACGTCTTAAATAGCAAACATTTACAATATTTTAAAGAAAAGCTGCTAGAAACATAAGATATAATTCTTTTATGTATGGCATGCAATTAAGCAGTAAATATGAAAAATTTTTAAATATATAGGTACTACAACTTAATTTTAAAGAATTTTTTAATGAAAATTAATGTTTACTTTGAAATAATAATAATTACATGTTATTCAAAATATTGTCCATTATTAGTTACAACCTTTTTCCATTTTTCTGGTAAAAGGCAGATTCCTTGTCAGAAGAACGACTTTCTTTTTAAGTTATACATGAATCGAGCCATTTTTTGATTATCTTTAAAGAACTGAAGTGCTAGCCAGACGTAGTTCTGCGTGGATCAAGACAAGTGGAAATCAGAAGGAGCAAAGTCTGATGAATAAACCAGGTGGGACAGAACATCCCAGTGAAGCAGCTCTAGCGTTTCCTTGACTGGTTTAGGGTACATGTGATGAGTGTTGTCATGTTGGAAAATCACTTTGTCATGTTTTTTGGTGTATTCCGGTCATTTTTCTCTTTTAGTTCTTGGTTTAACTGCACTAGTTGTTGTTGGTGATGGTCCCCAGTAATGATTTCACCAGATTTTAGCAGCTCATAATAGACCATAACCTTGTAATCCCACAAAATACAGAACAATTCCTTCAAACAACAGATATTCAATGTTGGATGTTGATCTTGTCTGTGCTTGCACCATGTTTTCTGCACTTGGGATTATCATTATGTATCCATTATTCATCACCAGTGATAATACAATGCAAAAAACCTTTCCTCTTCTGTTGAAGCAGCAATTCATACATGAGAAACTGCCTTTCGATATCCTTTGGGACCCAATTTCCTTGCTTTTGAACCAGTCCTATAGACTTCAAAGATTTATAGTCACATTTAATGCTTTTGCCAATTCTATAAGCATTTGACACTGATGTTTCCAATTCTTTGTCTTCAAGCTATTTCAGCTGGCCAGGTGCTCCTTGTCTTCCAGATCAAAACTTCCATTTTTGAATCTTCTAAACCAGTACTCACACACTGTAATTAGCTATTATGGACCATAATATCCTTAAGCTTCAGTCAGCAAATAAAGTTTTTCAGCTGCCAATTTCTTCAAATGGAAAAACCTCTTCCTGAAAATTATGTTTTTTGGCACAAAATTTAACATTCAATACACTAAAAAAATTTTTTTATACTTCTACCAAATTATACATTCTGATTCTTAGAGCGTAAAGATAGGATTTTTATATGCAGTTGGTTTTAATATGAACCGAAACCATCAGATGCTAATTATGCAATTTCTTTACAAAAGATTGCAATTGCACAGTTTCTTGTAAAGCCTTTAAAGTTGAGTTAATATCTACACACACACATATATATATATATAATATAATAATTTATATTATTATATAGAATAATAAATTATATAATAATATATATTTATTAGATCAACCCTAAGTACAGAACAAATGAAACAGGATGACTTACCTTATTTCATTATATAACAAAAGTGCTTTCGTGAATTTTATTCACATCATCAGCTGCGTACATTATATATATATATATATATATATACATATTACAAAACCATCAAAGACTTGCAATCCATAACAACATATTGCCCATTCACTTATAATTTTATATTAAAAATATTTTTAAACTAATTACATTTTTTTTTTAAATTAAATTTAACATCATATTTTAAAACTATACAAAAATTTAAAACCTTTTATTTAAACTAAACATTTTAAATTATAATCCCAACAAGAGATAAAAACATAAAATAAAAAAATGTAAAAAAATATTTAAAATTATAAAGATAAATTAATTAAAATTAACAAAGTCAAAATTAAAATGTAAAAATGTCTACACTATACTAAAAAATTTTAAACAAGCTGTATAATGATTCTAATTCGGTACATGATTAGCTATACTGACTGAAAGGAAACATCTAAGCTGTCAAGATATAGTTTTAGGCTTAGATGTATGACTCAGATTTAGAAAAAAATCAAAATATTACTTTTCAAGTTAAATAAAACAGGTAGATTTTTAGGTTCAATTTTAGTTGGCCTAATCATGCGCACAATAATATTAGAAATTCAGTTGATCACATTGATATCTGAAATTTAATTGACCAGAATGCTGGTAAAACTACTAAGTACTGTTAATTTATTACATTAAATTTTTATTATTTATATTTACTAAACGGGTAGAAAGTTCTTAAAAATGAAATTTCTATAAAAACTAAATGATCTGAATAAAAAAATTAAATTAACTCATCACTGAAACAATAACAAAAAATGACTTTCTTCATTTATTTTAATATATTCTTCATTCCTTTCTGTTATTGTTATCTAAATTCTGTCATTTGTTATTTAAATTCAACTCATCATCAGGTATCCAAAAAAGTATGATGCAGTTTTAAATTAAATTTATTACATTTACAATAAAAAATGTATGCATTTTGTTACTTGAAAGTACAACAACTAATCTGTTTTTAATCGTTTAATGTAACTCAATATGAGCCCCATTTACAGCCCTGAAGACATCAATCAAATTGATAATCACCCTCATTCCACACTTTGGCAAGTATGTCTGCAGAATTGCTTCTATGACTACTGTGTTATTCTTCGTTTCAAGTGGTCAAGAGAATGAATTTTTCTTGCTAAACCATGTAGCCTCAAAAGAAGAAATTCATTAACATTAAATCAGAACTTCACAGTGGCCAAGCGGTAGGAGCTTCTCTGCTTAACCAGCCTTCTTGCAACCTATCATTAAGCTCAGTCCTCGCAACTTCTGCATGATATAGAAGGGCACTATCCTGTTGAACATGCACTGTCCTTACTCCATGAACATGAAATGTTGCTTCATCAGAAAATAAAATGAACTGTAGGTAGTTTTCATCAACAGAAATTGAGTCTAAATTGGTCATTACAAATTGAATTCTTCATGGTTTATCGTTAAATTTAATTTCATGGAGTAACAATCATTCATGGTGCAATTTCATAAGCATGAAGTTTCAATTCCTTGAGAACATTCTGTCCAAAGTGTGTCATCTTTGTTGTTGAAACAATTTTTGAATTCGGTGCAAGTGCAAAATCCTCCACTTTATGATGAACAGTAAGCTCTCTGGGAACCCACCTTGCTCAAGTCTTATAGTTCAGTTTGTTTTGAATGATGGAATGAGTTGTGCCAACACATACTTGACATTTTTCAACTGTAAGTCATTGGTCTTCTTGGACAAGTGAATCAATACAAGAATGTAACACCAAGGTCAACACTGTTTCGAACGCCCAGAGTGGTGCTTGTTGGTCATTCTTTTGCAGCCGCTTTTAAACTTTTCCACGCATGCATTAAAACCTACACAAGTTCATGGAACTACTGCCGTATTATTTGTTCATCCGAGAGAATATTTCTGACGGTTGTACACTTTCTGAAAGTAACGATCAAATCTCAGAACGTTGTTCTTCCAAAGTACTTTCTTCAAGTGGACATGCCATCATAAGTAAGACTTTAGAGGTTATATTTACATAAATATTAATCAAACAGCTGACTAACACACTCTTCGCAAGGTTCCCATCTAACACTTACAAAAGTTTCAGTTGCCTGCATAAAGCATTTCCTTTACTAAAAATGTTTGTTTGTTTAATAAAATACAAGGGTATCTCATTAGTAATCTCAATTCTATATGATAGTCCTTGGTTTTGATGTTTTGTTTCCTTCATTCATCTTTCATAATTTTACAATTTGAAAAAAACAAAAATTCTGTGATTTTTAATATATTATATCTATCTAATTAACAGTTACTTATTCATTAACCTCCTTTCAGTGATATTTCATTATCAATATTTTATTCTTATTTATTTGGAAATAATATCTCTAACACTATAAATTCATGTTATCAACGTTCCTTCAATTTTTGTATTGCTTTTTCCACAACAAAATAAAAATCAACAAAGAAAACGTTTCTTATCTTCACTGGCTTCTGTAAATTCTACTCTTACTACAGCTACCCAATTCTTTTACAAACACAAAAATTGTTTTTATTTTACATTTCAGTCTAATTTTCATTATAAAATTCCAATATTTTATCTTACTTTACACAATTGGATACCTTTTCCATTTTAATAAATAAGATCATCCATGTAGTAGACAAGCTAATGAAAAATAAATTTCGTCTATTAAGATTTACTATGACTACTAAAATACATGAAATCATTTAGGTCAGTTTTCTCCCATTCTTTTTCTCCTACTTGTAAAAAAGAAAAGAATAAGCAATTCTGAGACATGCCTGAAAATGACACAACCAATTTTAGTGATTAACTGTGGCATTATTTACTTGCCAGGCATATCATATATAATTCTCACTAAAAGATCTGTTGTAACTTGTAGAACAACAGCCTATAAAACCACCTGTTTAAAAATTTCATCTCAAAACAATATGCTTTTTATAAAAAGGAATACTAATTTAATTATAAAAAAATAAATAAATAAAATTGTTGAACCTGCCAAATTCCATTTTATGGCTTGTTGTCAATATCCAGTCTCTTAAATTACTTTGGGTAAGATCATACATTTTTTCTCCTGATGACAACTGAAATAAATTGATTACATAAGTTTGGTAATAAATTATTTTTTTACAAAAAAATAAATAAAATTTTAACAATTTATCATGTTTAATCAAATACTCTTTACTAACTACAAAATACCAGGGTTGTTTGGAAAGTTCTCATCAATTACAAAGATGGTGAAAGTATAACCAAATGACTGTATTTGTCAAGGACGATCTTTATATGGCATGCTGCAAAGTTTCAGATGCGTGCATTAGTTGCTTGTTTGTTTTGATTCAAGTTTTTGACATTTTAAGAAGAAAACTGCTTCAACCGATGAAATTGTCACAAAAATCCACAATGCCATATTAAACAATCATCAACTGAAGGTACGCAAGCTCATTGACATTGCAAACATTTCAATCAACCATGTCCAGTACATTACAAACAAAGTTTTGTGTATGAAAAAGCTCTCTGTTCAACGGGTACCATATTTGTTAACAATCAAATAAAAATGTATTTGACTGATTACTTCTCAATAATATTTAGACTTATATAAACATGATTCCATTGAGTTTCTTCAACATATAATATAGATGAAATATTGATACACCGATACATGCCAGAGATTAAACAGTGGGTGAGAGCAGATGAAAGTGTGCCAAAGGAAGCGAAAATGGTTTCATCTGCAGAAAACGTTATGACTACCGTTTTTTAAGATTTCATGATGCGGTTTTTAAAACTGTATATATATATATATATATAAATATATATAAGGATAAGGTTCTTATAGACATTTTAGACTTTGCCTAGGAAAAAGGCTGATCATTACTGGGAGATATGCTTCACTACTGGGCCAATTAAAGTGTGCTAGTCAAGCACATCTGACCAAAAAGAAAGTGTTTTTTGATTAAAAAAAAATGCACCTGCACACATATTGGGCAGTTGTTGAAAGATTCCATGACATATGCTTTGAATTGCTTCTGTGTGCACTGTACTAAGCAGTTTGGCTACCAACATTTATTTAATCTTCCCAAAAAAAAAAAAATACTGGGGGATGTGAAACGCAAAGATATGTCAAAATTTTTCAGAAGTTTAATCATGGTACCCATTACAGTAGGCAGCTTTCTTGTAAAATCTACCTAATTTAATTACTCATTGCCCTCTACTTTGTCACACTTCATTTATTTATTTTAAAATTTAATTTCACTACCCGAAATAAATTCATCCCATTCAGAATTTTTTCTAACTCAACCAACAAACTCTCTTAAAAAAGAACATCATCAAATTTTAACATTTTTATGTTTCCTCCTCAGAAAGTACCCCAATGACAAATATACCTTTCAATTCCTGATTACTTCTATGTGGTTGAAAAGCATCATCTTGCAAGTTCATGCACACCTGTGGGAAAATGTGCCTACAGTATGATTTTTAATTCATTTTGAATAAACCACACTTTCAATGCTACAACTTTGGGAGGTATTTCCAATGTGCAGAAGGTGTTATTCAAAGCTACAATTATTATCGCAATTTCAGGTAGATTTTTATAAATAAATAAATGTGGAAAGTACTCAGTAAAAATAAGTTTATTTCATAATTACATAATTTGTATAGTACAGAAAAAACAAAATGTCTTGTACTTTTAAATAATAGAATATAGTGTAAAAAATACAACATTTTATAAATTTCTTACTTTAATTACATGGTAAAAGGTAAAAGAAGAATATTATACAAAAAAGTACAATACGATACAGGAAGTAAACACTAACCTAATAACTAAATGAAGTACTGCCTTATTGTTTATTAAAATAAAATCCCATTATGGTTTTTTGCTTCTGATACCTGTTTTCAAAGTTCTTTTATTGATAAGAGTTCTGCTAAAACTGTTGATCTTGTTGATCTAAATAATTCTAATTTTTTCAAAATGGAAGTACCTCTGCATGGTTATTTGTCATGTTGTCCACATCATCATTTAAACTAGTGTCCTCATCTATGGATTGTTTAGATCAATAAAAAATTTTCATTGGTTAACAACTAATACAAAAATTCACCTTTATTCAAATGTATTTAGTCATCTACATCTTCCTTATTAAGTTTTAATGCCTTCAATGTCTTCAATTCACATTGGCATTTTTAAACTTTTTTTACAAATTTCTCAAAGTATTTTGTTTAATTTCTTCCCATGCAGCCGGAAACCTATAAACGACATTTAATATTACATTGATTTTCCTAAAATGGCCATAAGTTCTTTTGACATCTTCATTTTCCTCAACTATTTTCCTTAACATTGCCTTTCGATACCTCTGTTGGAATTCTCAAAAACAAACCCTAGTCCATCAGTTACATGAGAAAGTTTTTTCATGTTTTTATGTCTTCCACTAAATGTAATGAAAATTATTAATAATAAATAATAATAGTAAATCAACAAAAATTGTCAGCTTGCATTATGGTGCGCAAGCATACTGCCAAGTTAATTGTATATACCCCACCGGGTTGGTCTGGTGGTGAATGCGTCTTCCCAAATCAGCAGCTGATTTGGAAGTCGAGAGTTCCAGCATTCAAGTCCTAGTAAAGCCAGTTATTTTTACACGGATTTAAATACCAGATCGTAGATACCGGTGTTCTTTGGTGGTTGGGTTTCAATTAACCACACATCTCAGGTATGGTCAAACTGAGAATGTACAAGACTACACTTAATTTACACTCATACATATCATCCTCATTCATCCTGTGAAGTATTATCTGAACGGTAGTTACCGGAGGCTAAACAGGAAAAACAAAGAAAGAAGGTTAATTGTCTACAACTCAATTGTTTGTCAATGGATATTTACAAATTATGTGTAAAAAAAAATGCTCAATAAATTCTGTAAAAGTTAAAATTTTATCAAATAAATAATTACAACAATACTGAAGATTAAAAAATTAAGATGGCTGCCATTTTGAAATTTTTGAAAGTGACTTTTCAATATTTTTCATTTTGAAAAGAATATAACACTAGTCTTAGACTTGCCAAATTTAATTAATGTAGGTTTACCCATCCCTGAGAAATAATATTTTTATTTATCACAAAACGGCATCCAGAAGGCAAACAAAACAAAATAGGACCTATGTCGATATTGACATTTTTTGCTAATTTTGGTGTCCTGAATCAGTACCTGAAATTCAGGGAATACATCCTGGAACATTCCGTATACATATAATTAAATTAAATTTAAAAATGTTCAAAATATTGGCTATACGTGAGGTGATTTAAAATTTCAAAAAATTGTGTTCTACGATCTAATAACACCACAATACATCTAACAAGGCCCAGTTGCTCTTAGGTATTGAATGAAGCAAATGTTATGCTGAAAGCATGATTCGAAGTGTGGCTGTTGCTGTCGTGGTACCAAGCATCAAGATTGGTTGTACCACCTATAAATTTACCTAGAACACCTAGAATAATGAATTTACCTAGAACACCTAGATAAATAATGGTGATTCAGTTGTTTAAACAAACTGGTTATAGGTTTCATAAGTTACAATCAATATCTAAATAAGGACACTGGAATCAAGAGCTCTAAAAACATACCGTACTTTATTTACCTAATATATTCTTCTAAAAAGGTTTGCCTTTTTAAAGCCAATATTATAACAAATAACAACTGACCTTATACATGGGAGGTACTAAATTTTTAGGAATCGGATCACATTTCAGATAATTAGTGGGACAGTCACAATTTTTTCCAATTTTTTTTTTTTACTCCACAAATATGACATTACTTTATATGATATGACACCTATTATAGTAGGTATCCCAAATGTGACTGTACATCTAAACAAAAGCATCTACAACTCAACCAGTTAATATAATTTAACCTTTATATATATATATATATATATATATATATATATACATTATCAGCAGACAAACTAACAGAAGATTTTCTTCACAGCTGATTTCCATGTTTCATTGTTGACAATGCTTTCTATATTCATAACTAATGAAGCTGTTATTTACTCTTTTGTTTCCAGTATGTGACAATGATTTTAATACTTGAACCTTGTATTTTTTAAACTGAAAATGTGTTTTGTTATGGAGATGAGTACACAGAATAAGTGAAGAAAATGTTTCATCAAAGTTTTTCCAGACATCAATGATCCATATCACAATACTGTGTAAAAAGATAGTTAAGTTCTCATAAACTTATCTATCAAATGTTTTGATTGATTCACTCTCTGAAAACTGAATCTGTCAAGATGTGCCTAAGTATGGAAGACCACCAACTAGCCTGACAGAGAAAAATTTGGACAACATTTGTGATCATATAACTCTCAGTAAAAAAAAGACATCAGAAAATCACAATAAGCATAAATCTCAAGTAGTACTCGCAGAGCAATATTTAAACATTTGAAACTACATTCGAACAAAATAACTGCAGTAAATCAGTTATACAATACTGATTTTGCTAAATATTTGAATATTGTCAATGGTTTTTGAATTTTGTAAATAAAAAAAGGAAGACATTCTTGATATAAAATTATTTTTGGACAATATGTGATCTCAATTATCAATCCGTGTCAACAATCGGGTGAAGTCTGTGAATAATGCTCATGAGATCTTGGAACAACACGACAAAAAAAAATTGAGTTTGGTGTACTATCACATAAGTGTTGGTTATCTAAATAAGTGGATAATCCATTCAGTTTCCCATAATACAAAAAACTGTTTTCAGTTAAACCTCAGGACATTAATGTAATAAAGTCATTTATCCTTTCATTGGCCAACTAAATTCAGAAAAACTTGCTGGTGGATACTAACAGTGCACATTTCCAATGTTTCACTAAATTTGCTCTTTGAAGTTTTTAGGGATAGGCTAATTTCAAAGCACATATGGCCCCAGAAATCACCAGATCTTACACCTACACATTTTTACACAAAGAAATGAAAGAGCCTTTTTAAAAGAACCCTCATATCCTGAATGAACTGAAAAATAATATAACTGAATTTTTAAATACAATTACACCTTTGGTATTTCAGTCTGTATTTTCAAATATATTGAAATGAATCCAGATATATCTGGAAGCAAATTGTGACCATATTAATTTTTTTTTTTAATATGTCCTGAAAGTAGAAATTCATTGTAGTGCATATTATTCTTATTTAAATATAATAAATGAAATGTTATATATTATTACATACATATTATTTACATAACTGTAAATAATATGTAACAAATTACTATTACCTGGAACAAAGAAATGTTAGTTTATTTTTTAGTCGCAATATATATTTGAACACAGAAGTACTTTGAATTAAATAATAAATTTGTTTACAGCATAATTTCTTATCCATTCAATGTCCTTAACAATTTAACAACAGCTAATAAAATAAGTGAAAACTCAAAAATAGGTACTACAATATTATAACAAATAACAACTGACCTTATACATGGGAGGTACTAAATTTTTAGGAATCGGATCACATTTCAGATAATTAGTGGGACAGTCACAATTTTTTCCAAATTGTTGTACGTTCGTAGCTCCTTTTATTAAAGTGGCTGATGAAGGACAATTTTTCCTGGAAGAAATATTAAAATCAAAACATAGTTATTTAAATCAGAAACGTTAAAAAAAAATTATTGTACTTAGTGTAAAAGATTGAAGTGCTTCAATTATCGATATTTTAATATTTTAAAAAATTTTGCAGTTTTTTTTAAGCTTTTAAAGATTATTATAGAAAAATATAATTAGTAATATTTGAACAGACATTTTTATTTTTGTTTTATAATTCTTAGCTTCACGATGAAAGTAGAATGTTCTAATCAAGACTGAAATTTGGTAGCATTCTTATTGACTTTTTAACTCTAATTTTTATTTCCTTTATAACTTAATTGCTTGTTTCCTACTTTTGAATTGATCAAATTAAAAAAGTGGGAAACAAGCAATCATTTATAAAGGAAATGAAAATGATTCACTAGAGAATTAAAAAATCTCTCATTGAGTTGGAACTATATCAGGCCATAAAAGACATCTTTAATAAACAAGAATAAAGGGTTTTTCTTTGTTTACAAAATTCAGTTAGTTAGCATTCTGTAAAAATTTAAAGCTAAATTTCCCAAAAATTTCTTTAAAAAATGTGACCACTCATTCAAGCCAATAATAATTAGATTGAGAATAAAACAATATTCTTTTATAATGATTAATAAAATTCGGAATAACTCATTTTATTAATTTTATGCAAAAATAATTGTGTGTGCGTGTGTTTATGCTGTGTGTGTGTGGGTAAGAACATTTTACCATGTATACATCATTGCTTTTCATTTCTAATGAATTCACAATTCACCTACACAGTAAAAGTTTAGATTCTTACTTTACATTCAAAAAACATGTTTTCTAAGGTACTTCCATCACTAGCTCATTGTTAAAAAATAATTAAATATATTTAAATCACACAGAATGCAAGTTAAAACAAAAGTTAATTTAAAAGAGCTGTGTTACTTTTTTGCCAAATTTTTAAATGTATAACTGAATTTATAAATGCAATGTATTTGTAAGTGTTAAAACTTATTAAAATTACTATTGCAAAAATTATATATTGTTTTTTTTTACATTAGTTATGATGTGCTTTTTTTACGAAGTACTGTTCTATATTAGATTTATATTTTTACATGGCCTCGTTTGTTTTAACTGACTTGCTAGTTATTTATTCATATTATTCACACTTTATTTTTTGAACACAACATTTAGGTTCGTTATTTATATTATTAATAGGTCTCAAATACTTTACTGTATGACTGTTAGGTTTAAATTTCATGCTAGAAAGTTTATTATTGTTTATTCTTCTTACAAGTTTGACAATGTTTTATTATTTTATTAATGTGGTTTATCTGTTATTATGCTCTCTAACTGCTTTTTGTAACCATGGGTGGTGTAAACTTCAAAATATTTTTTTAAACATTAAAACAATTACTCTTTACTAAAATCAATGTGCATTTTCAGTTCTTAAAATTCAAAGTAACAGTCAAATTAAGGAATAGTAAATAATAGTTGTTTGAATCAATATTATGTCAATATCTAATAGTTACGATTTTGAGAAGAATTGAAAATATATTACTTTTTTTAGCTTTTAATGCATTTTATTTTTGTGTTAAAGAGGTGATAATTCCCCATATCATTGATTACAAAATTTATTGATGCAATTACAGATATAAACCTTGTAAAAAAATAATTTTTTTTTTTTGAAAACTAAATCAAAAGGACAAATTATGTACCAGCTGTTCTGTTTTTCTTACAGTTAAAAAAAAAATTGGCCTATGTACTAACAATAAAAGAAACATCTTAGATCAACAGCATATTCATTATTATTAGTAAATACTATTCCAGTAAAAAATATATTTAATAATTGGATAGTACATCATCATTTGTTATTGTCAATGTATATAATATATATATATTACATATATATACTGTTGCCAAATGACTTCAATGGCATGTGGAACTTTAAAACTTTATGGTAGCCCTGAGAAGAGCTGTTTGAGGATTCTGGAGTGGTGGCCCTGAAAAGGGCCGGTTTTTTTTGTTAGCTCTGAGAAGAGCTGTCGGATTTGGAAGCTGGTTTCCGGTGAAGTCGGTGAGTTGTGGCTCGTACATTGAAATCAGACCATGCTTACCCTCAGTGGTAGTTGGGTTCCCACTACACTATGGCAGTGATGGCCCCCAGAGCTTTACAGTGTTAGGTCAGCGTTGGTCGTCTTTCGCTGGTGTGGCCAACATGGTTTTTCCTGAGTGATCTCACGCTGGGCCGGCTCCTGCTACTGAGTCAATCGGCCAGGGTGACAGAAGCCCAGCGAGCTGGAGCAGAAAGGTAGCGTCTGCACCCAGCAGCTTCCTCGGCAGGCCGGCTGCTCCAATGGGGATGTTGGCATCCGCTGGGAGGTCCCACGTTAAGGCAGCCAGGGAACTTTGTCTTCTTCCATCTTCTTCTTCTTCTTCAGGCAGTGGTCGATGATGAATTGATAATTCACTCTGGTGTATGCTCTTTTATTGGAGCCTGTGTGTGGTGGAGCTGCAACGCTACTATGGTAGGAGATTATGCGATCAGCTACATGGTGGGAGTGATGTTTTTTTGCAAGTGCATACGTATACTGTACTCCCACTGACATCCGAGCTGCTAGTGTGTTGCATCTGCTGATGTTAAGTTAGGCATATATGTGGTAATATATATGGTGTACTGGCCGTCCAAATGTTTTAACTGGTGACAGTCTGCAGACAATAAATAAAACACTTCTTCATTCTCCAAAAAAAATCTCTTCAAAAACTTGTTCATAAGGCTACTAATGTTCTAAAATTACATCCATAATTGGATGTAAGTCATCAACTTCAAGAATCAGATAAGGAGAAACGAATGCAGTATGGTCAGTGGTTTAGAAGTTTCATTTGAAATAACATATCTGTTCTGGACAAGGTTTTTTTCAGCAGTGAAGCTTGATTTCATCTTAGCATACATGTTAACAGTCAAAATTGCAGAATATGGTCATCAGGAGAACTCACATGTTTTTAATGAACAACCATTACATTCGCAAAAAAATTGGGGTGTGGTATGGTATATCTCATCATAGAATTGTCAGGCTTATCTTTTTTTGGAGTCCATCACAGCTGAACGGTATCAAGAAATAATCATGCAGTTTATAGCTTTGCTACATGTTGTTGAACGAGAGTGATAGCTACAAGATGGAGCAACTGCACACATGGTGAACAGTAGTATGCAATTCTTGTGGTCTATGGCCTCCTCGTTCACCAGTCCTGAGTCCTCCCAAACTTTATTTGTGGGGCTTTTTGAAAGATAATGTGTCCTCAAACAATCCGCATACACTTGATGAACTTAAACAAAATACTGAGGACTGCATATCAAATATAACTGCTGTTACATTGAAAAAGATCACGTATAATGTAAGAAAACGTGCTGATGCATGAAATGCATCAGAATGCATTTGAAAATCATGGAGGACATTTCCAGCACTTATTATAAATTTGTAAGTAATACTTTTGTAAATGTTAATATTATTTTGTAAATTAATAAAAAGGCTTTAATGACAACAATTTATTGTCATTTTAAGTAACCCAATGACAGCATTGTTGTCATTTGGGTTACATGATTTTACAATCAACATATATGTGGTAGTTTGAAATTTATAAAAAAAAAGATTAATTTACTAATTTACCTTCTTTTTGGTGATATATTGCAATTTGGACCGATCCCATCAGCTTCAATCAAAGTATCAAAGTAAATTTTGAATTCAACATTGTCCACAGATGAAAACAAATATTTATCTGTACTGTATAAGTCCGTTATTAATACCAGTTTCATATCTCGAAGAGAAACTAAATGACCGATAATTAAAAAAGCCATAAACAGTAAGGGAAGAAGAAGTATCTGAAAAAGCAAAAAAAGGAAAAAATAAAAGTGGAAGTGTATAGAAAAAAATTGATGTAAAATTTGTATGATGTATGCATCTTAAAAATGCATTTCATTACAACATAATTTTCCTTAACAAAAACTTGTCTTAAATCATCAAAAAAAAAGAAGAAAATGATGGGCACTAAGGACATTTAAAAGTCAATTTTCAGATTTACTGTGCAACATACTCACAGACTAGTCTGTTTCTCAAATTATAACAAGTCTTATCAGTTATCTTCCTTAATAATAGAATTAATAAAATTTTAAAAAAACACGTTATGCAAATGTCAGAAGTGAAGAATTATAATTGTTGGATTCACTACTGATTGCTGTTTGTAGCATCATTTGTCATTATTGTTTTAAAATCTTCAGTTTTTTTTTTTTTTTTTTCTACTGATCTCTATTGTGAAATCTATTATAGTTCTAATTCTTCATATGAAACAAGTTATAACTCATTAGTTGATAATGTATGCTACTTTAGTGATTAATAGGTTTTCCACTCTTTGGTTCCACTTGTAACCATTTTTTGGTTGAAAACTTATTTTGGTGACATGTTGAACGTGTTTATCATCTCAATTGCTGCTTATGTCAACTTTAATACTCCAGATACTACTTAGTAAACAAAATTTTCATACTTTTATATATTGTTGTACCCTCTGATTTTATTTAATACCTTGATATTCTGAGCCTGTTCTTATTTAATTTCTTTTTTATATTCCACAATTTCTTTAATTTATTAAGTTCCATTCATATCATTTTCTTAAAAGTCAAATGAATGTGAACTCCAGCTATTTTCTTTTTCAACTATTAATTTTGAATAAATACTGTTCTTTTACTCTTGACTTTTAAATCAGATAAGAGGGATATTTAAAAGAGACTGATGCAATCAGCTACACTAAGCAGCTGTCACATCAATAATAAATAGTGAAGTATATGTCAACCATATTTTTACAAATGAACTATCACAATCTTTTAACAAGTTTCAACATGCCTGTTACTTTTACGTTAACACATGTCAGTTACTTACACATCAACAACAAAACAAAGTTAGTACTTTAAGGTAACTTAAATTGAAATTAAAATAAATAATTGCTGATAGTGAACAACTTAATGCCTTCAGTAATTGCTTACAAGTATTAATAAATGTTTATTTATGTAAAATTAAGTAATTACCTCCAATTGGATGCTCATTTTTATTAATTTTACTTATTAAGTAATAAATCACGTGAATGTAGGTTATGTTATTGTAGTTATTGTCAGTGTTTACAGTTACCATGCAAATTGTATGCAGTTATTCAAATAAAAATCATTGACTAATGTACTCAATAATTTAAACAATATATTTAATAAACTTCTCATAATATAAGCATACTTAAGATAATTAAACAACGAATCTAGGACAAGGAAGTAACTTCATACAAGGTCTGTTCAAGAAATACTTACGACTATTTGAATTGCTTGGGTCCAGCAGTTTGTTCCAGTCAAATCCTCTTGGTGTCGCCATGTTTGTACAGATCAGGCAAATGGTTCGGGCAAATCGACGTCTGACCATCAGAAAGCTTGCTGAAAACTGTGGGATATCAGTTGGATCATGTTATGAGATTTTGACCGAAAAATTGAAGATGCACAGTGTTGCTGCAAAATTTGTTCCACGCCTGATGATGGATGACCAAAAAGCCCATCATATCCCAGCTTGTCAAGAATTGCTTGAATTTTCAGAAGAAGATGAAAAGTTCTTGTTGAGAATCATAACAGGTGATGAATCTTGGGTGTATGGTTATGACATTGAAACACAGGTTTAATCATCCCAGTGGTGGGTGAAACATCTCCCAGACCAAAAAAAAAACTCGCCAAGTTCGTTCCAATGTGAAGGTGACGTTGACAGTTTTTTTTGATGCTCTCAGGGTGTAGTCCACCACAAGTACCTCCCCCAAGGCTCCACTGTGAACCAGACACTGCATTGAAGTTCTTAAACGTCTGCAGGACGCTATCTAGCAGAAAAGGACAGAAATGTGGAAGAGTGGTGACTGATTTTTCATCACAATGAATGCTCCAGCCCATTCAGCCCTCAGAACTCGCGAGTTTTTGGCCAAACAGTCCATCATTTTTCTTTCCCACCCACCCTACTCACCTGAACTTGCTCCTTGTGACAACTTCTTGTTCCCCAAACTCAAAAGCCCTTTGAAAGGAAGAAGATTTGAGATGATTCCCGAGATTGAGGCAAATGTGACAAAGGAACTGAAGAACATCACAAAGCATTCCAGGGCACTTTCCAAAAGTGAAAACAAAGTACATTTTATTTTATGACATTAGTCTATGTATTTTTTTTAACAAACCTTGTATTAAAGATAAGCTCAGAAAAACTAAATAAAATAGGATCAAATACAAAATTAGTTTTTTAGTAATGGCCGAAATACTGATTCCAGCTTCTTCAAAAATATCCATCAATATTATTTTCAATGATACCAATATTAATTTATTGATGTAAAATGAGTCTGAACAAAAATCTCTTTTTAAATGTTCCTAACAATTCAGTAAACCACAGAAATGTTGAAGTTGAATTTAATCAGGAAAAGATGCAAAGTTAAAGAGATAAGATATAATGCCAGTGAATGATAGCCATCAACAGTTAAGCTGCTATAATAGCTGCAGACTCTTTACATAATAAGACAGAATGTTGAAATGTGATCCAAAGTAACATCATGGCATCCATGAGATTTGAAAAGACCAAGTGGAAGACCACCATATAGACGGGACATGGATATCCTTAGACGAAAACTCGCATAAACTAGCAAAAAATATCATATAGCACAAAGGAAAGGAAGGGTTAGAGAAGGAATATAATGATGACTTTATAATGAGTTAAATATGGTTCCTCCTATAAAGATTGTAAACTTCATAATAATATCATAATTGTTATTATATTACAATAATTTAATTTCTAATATAAACTTAATCCAAATATTGAAAAAATGAAACTCACTGGTAATGTTTTCTTAATTATGTTCCTTTTCCAACTTAAAAAATTTATTTTAAGTAACGCAAAAAATTGTCTCCGTAAATTTGGCTTTCTAAATTCAAATTGTGGAGGAATTGTATGTGGCAAATGATTATCATCTAATGGACTAAAATCTGAAAAATAATATTTTTAAAAAGTATTAAGTTTAGACAATAAAATTTTTCGGATTAAAAATTTCCAGACTTAAAATTAAGAAAATTTTAAATCTGGAATAAAGATTTAAAATTTTCCATTTAAAGGAAAATTTAAAGTATCTTACTACAGATAAATGTGTATCTCACTATTTAACAATTATAAATAAACTGTTCATGAAAATTAAAGAGTAAACAAGAGTAAAGTGATGATGTAAGTGTAAGAATAAAAAAATTATGATACAAACATCAAAATTTATGAAAAAAGTAATAAAACATCCTAACACATAATGGCAAGGGAAACATTCAAATCTTTGTGATTTCATAAATCAGATTTGAGTAATAGATATTATCTGAGGTTCATAAATGAAACTGGTTTTTATTGAACAGTTTTCTAGGTCTACAGTTGGTAGAATTTTAATAAGAAACTGATGACTTGTACAACAATATTTTGGAGGGTATTGATTAAATGCTTTGATTCTAAACAATACAATATTGTACTAGTATTAATTAATAAGTATATGATATATTAGGTAATATTATATATTAATAAGTGCAGTATATGTTTCATAATGTTCTTAGGAGTTACAAAAATTCAGTACAAAAAAGTATTTCACTTACCAAAATGAAAGTTGTACGAGGTGATGCAGGGACTGAAACAGTTTTTGTTAAAATCTATAAATGTTCAATATGTGCTAACTGGTAATGGGTGAATCAGTTTTGTACAGTTTTATTACATAACTACTTTTGTACATAACAAAAGTCAGTCAATAAAGCGGCTATCCAATTAAGGGTTAAAAGTCATTTTTCTGTATGCTTACAAACCTAACCTAATTTTACATAAAAAGGTCATAAAATATAATGTACACAGTTTTAATGACATGATTAATTAAAACACACTAATCTAACACTGAAAAAACAAAAAGAAAAACTTATATTCACTGTCTTGTGTTTTTGTTTTAGCAGTTCTATTAAATACATTACTGTATTATAAAAAGATACAGAACAAGTACCAAAAAGTGGATGTTTTATGCAATAAATTAAGTAAAAACTTATCAGTAACTTAAAAATATACTGCAGAAATTTCAGTTACTCTGTATTTCCATGTAACTGCATCTTTTTTTGAAGTAAGTTTTTTTATAGTGTTCCAAGGCTTCATTTTTCACTTTGTAAAAATCATGGAACTGTTCTAGTCTTCCTCCATGTAATTCTAAATTTTTCCATAAAACTGATCCAATTATTTCTTTTTATGGTGATGCTTGCGACTGAATTTCCTCTGCTTCTTCAATCTCATCTTCTTCCAGCCCTTCATTCATAATTTCTGACACAATTTCATCTTCAGTAATAAAAGCACTAACAGGAAATATTCTCATCAATAGATTCACTGATTAATTTCAGCCATACACATCTTCAATTGAACTTATCAACACCAACCAGCTTTTTTGAAACAGTTTTGAATGGTTTCAATTTTTAATTCATTCCAAGCTTTCCATAACATACGAGTAGCATCTAGAAGTGTAATCTTTTTCACTATATCATCAGTCTTTTCATGTTCAGCTTCATCTCTTGAGTTATCATCCTCCACATATTTTTACTACATAAAACTTTTAAGGATTTTTACAATTCCTTGATCTAAGGGCTATATTAAAGCCGTTGTATTTGATGGTAAAACAAATAATTTTATGCTTTTTAAATTATAACTTGCTGATATATGTGCTGTACAATTGTCTAAAATTAAAGCTATTTTTCTTTTCTGACAACAAATCAGACATCATCCACAAATTTTTTATTGAATTATATAGTTTACAGGCAAGGAAACACCATGGAAATATTTCAAATTTACACCCAGGTCGTCAATTTTTTTAAAACAATGAAAAATTAGGAAGTGCTCTAAAATACAAACTCATTGCAATTGTAGATGTCATCAGGTTTGAAGTTTTTAAAATCACAGTAATGGACAGTTTTTCACAGGATGGTTTCTTGTGAACAATATTGTTTCTCTTTTTCCAATGAGAGAGCCAACCATCTGTTGGTTTAAAATCATGATCATCAAATTTTTCGGCAAACTGTTTGGGTTTTACTTTTAAGATTCCACGACTGATGGATGCATTTAATGTTCTTTCCTCAGTAAACCTCTTTAATGGTTTTAAAGGGTGTTCAAACATTTTCATTCATACCATCTCATTTCCTCTTTCTATTCACTTTCTCATTTAGGGCAAGTGCAGTCTCCAATTCTTTGCGGCTTTCAATGATACGAGAACGTGAAGTCTGAAAATATCCCAGTGTCATTGCAGCTTTTTGCTGACTACATTTGAGAAGTTTATCATATTTTTTAAAAGTTTTAATTTTTCACATAAACTTGAATACTTACGTTTATGTGGCATGGCTTCGAAATTAAAAAATTTCAGTATAGTACACAAAAATTAAACAGAAAAAATCACAAATGATCACAATGAAAAAATAGAACATAACACAAACATTAACAACAGTTGATACACACACAAAAAAAATAAAAGATTTAAACACATACAAATCTAACCGTATATACAGTATTCACAGCGTAGAAGGATGAAACACACTGAGAGACGAATGGCCTGAAGTGTACTTCACTGCACATATGCATATTTAGTCTGCCATCTTTTACTGATGGAAGTCATTTAAACTGAAGTCAATAAACCAATCCTTGATTCTATTACATGAAGAAACATATATAAATTTCCTGTATTTTGGTTTGGATTTTTAAAAAAATGATTCAAAATCCGGCTGATTTAATTACCCAGTAATTCTAATAAACGGCATCTACTGTACTATAACACACAAATTTCATTTAACATTTTTTAATATAATTTCCCTCTTCAATATGCAGTTATCCCATCTTTCTGGAGATTTTGTATTCCATCAAAAAAATTCTTCAGGTTTACCTTGGAACCATGTTTCACAGCTGTTTTCACGTTTTCTTTTCTTGAAATTGCCTTCTGCATAGAGTAGATTTTAATGGACCAAAGTAAAAAATATCAGTAGGTTTTATGCCTTCTGCTAAGAACAAATAAATAACTGCATGCTGCTCCTATAAGGCAATCTGACAATGCCATGTCCATATTTACAAAGGTATTGAAAACAAATGTTTGTGGGTTGCAATCACAGCACAGGCTCGCACAGGGTTCATTGCGCAGCACAGGCTCACACTAATGTTGCTGAACTTCACGTAATCAATTAGACAAACTAGTTGTTATCTAAATACAGGTGAAAAAGTTGTTCCAAGTAAGAAAGCTACCATTATGGCGCAAAGGACAGGTAAGATATATTGGGGTAGCTGAGTTAAAACTGCCTGTGATGAGTGTAACCTCTTCCAGATAATAGGTGAATAGCTTAAACATTCATTTACTGTGATGAGGGCTTTAATAATAATTATTATTTCAAAATCATGTTTTTTTCCCTCTGGACGCACAACAAAGTGTTGTTATCAGAGCACGGACACAATATTAATATCATAAGCAAGTAAAAAATTTAACTGATTTAAAACAACTATTCTGCATGCTATAAGCAAAATAAATTCACAATATAAAAACAGTATTAAAAATCTAACTTAAAACAATAAAACTGATATCTTGCATATGCATAAAATCAACGAAACCCATTATAACAATAATAACAACTCAATATCTGAATACAGATGCAAGGCCTTAAGAAATAGTAGGATGTTGGATAACATAATCATACAGTTTCCTAAAATATTTCTGATGTTAGCCCCAAATTTAAATTTCCAATGCAATTCCACTTAACAGAGTCCACAAGTATGCAGTGTATCATCAGTTGGCAGTCACAGCGAACACATACAGGTGCATCAGTCCCAAGTCATGAGATGTTCATGAGCGAGTGTAGTGTGGATGAAGAGCGCCCCCCCCCCCCCCAATGACATGTTGTTCTTAACTGGATGAAGTTTATTATTGGCAGCAGCATGCCATTCACTTAATCTAATCAATTTAATTAATTCAATAATTAATCAATTTAAAGGTAATTCTATAAGCTTAGAAAATAAAATCCTAATTTTTGGAAATATTTTTAATTTTCCATTCCCTAAATTAATTGCACCATCAATTATATTGTGGATTCATTGATTCATAAGAGAGTATGAAATGAGCATCAAAATATTATAAGTATAAATTGAAAACCTATGTAAATTTTTATAGTTTTACTACTTTGTACTAGCTCTGGATCTGAAAGAGCCTTCTACTGGAAATTGTAAATGTGGATTGTTCCAAAATGTAATATGTGCCCATATAAATATCACAGCTTGCAACAAACAATGTAGCTAAAATATGGTTTGTTTCTGGGTTAAAAGACTGAAGACTATATGTTAAAAGGTTGTAAGAGACTCAAAGATCTGGACATGAACAAGTAAGTAAACATTAAATGAAAATCTGAATTTCTTCCATTGGATGAACTGATATAAGTATAAGTGTCTGTCTGCAGGATCTCCAATAATTCATATTTTCCAATTTTCCAACTGTTCACCAGTCAATGTTCAACATAAAAACAATAAAGAGTATTTCAGCAAAAACTAAAAAAAATAATTACAATTTATTTGTGTCATACAGAAGTTTTTCAAATCTGTTACAATGTTCAATTCTGATCTGAACATGAGGATTGAGATCTGTTATATTCCAGCTTATAAAATATATTATATATAATAATCTTTGGTACCTACATCTTCTCCACAGACTGATACATTATTGTCTTTATCATAATAAACTATAATATGTTGTCTCTATCTTAATATACAACAATATTTTGACAATTAAGTATTGTTGTTATTTGTAAAGGAGTAATTACAAGTAAATGAACTTGGTCAATAACTATTATAAAATTTATATAAAAACATACTTTATTTAAATTGATAGAAAAAATATATACAAACCAAATTTATGTTCACTACTTTTAGTGGAAGATGGCTTGGATAATATATTCACCAATATCTGGAAGTAAGATATTTAAATATCAAGAAATTAAATAGTAAGAATAACTTATAAATTACCTTTTTTGAATACCTAAGTTTACTCCATTATTTTAATTTATTAACTGAATGACAGTTTAAGAATAATTTATGAAAAACATTCACCAGGTGAAGAAATCATAGTATAAATTTATAAATAAAATTTATAAATAATACAATAAAAATAAACTCCAGAAGTAGAGAATAGAAAGTTTTTTTTAGATGATCATTATCTGATTTGAAAATTTAAAATTTAAAAACACAGATATTATGATTTCTAATATATATCAAAACTGCAAAAAAAACAATTTTATTTATAGCACCTATCATAACAATCAACAAAGGAGATGAAAAAGATCTTAAAATTATTAGGAAAATTAAAAATTAGGAAAAATAGTTATGAACATGGTTACAACTATAATTACAATTTAAAGCACACATAGGTTCGCTAACAAAAAAGCAATTGCCTAGGCTTCTGCCTGAGATCAAGGAAAATCATTGGAAAATTTTACAAGAAGCATAAAAAATACAAAATTTGTAAATAAAAAAGAAATGGTTAAATTTTGTATATATATATATATATTGTTATGACCAGAATGGTTGTAGCAGGCCGTATGTCATTCCCAAAACTTACAACTTGCATTTCACACCACAGAGAAAATGTCTACTGTCTTTCCCCCCCTCTGAACAAAATATACTGCCGTTCATCTCACGTACAGGTTGTACATCTGGAGATGGATGAAAAATATTGATACAAAACAAAAATACATTTTCGGGAGGAATTAATTGTCTGCGTTATGGATGCGGCTTAGCGACTTAAGGACAACCCTGAAAAACTAAAAAGAGTAACAAAAGCATAGTACAGATGTATGCCTAGAAATGTATTGAAAATCGCAGGCTCATTTTTGAAAATTTATTATAAACGGTATGTATTATGCACTTTGGTCTAGTGTACTGTTTCTAAATAAAATTTGAATTTTACTTATCACTTATTTTATTCAACTGATTTTTCACAATTTTGTTCAGAATTAAATCCTCCACAAGTTTTGTTTTTCTGCTTATTACCCATTTCACAAAGTTATTGTACATCAAACATAAAAGATTTTTTACTCCAATATATTGGTTTACACCCCAGATTTATCAAAATCTTCTTAGATACGGTTTTGGGACCTATTTTATTTAATTTTTCAGGTTAACAATCATAAGAAATCATTAATTCTGCTCCTTAATTAATCCTAAAAATTTCAGTTTAACCTCATTTCACCGGGCTAGCTGAAACCCACGCAAAACCTTTCACTAGCTGTAACTCGCAAACAAAGAATTTTAGGAGATATGGACTTTTTCCATTATTTTCACAAATAGAAAAGGTTATGAAAGTCCTGGGAGAACTTCATTGATACACCCTGAATACTGTATGTTATTCAATCAGCAACTCTGATCGATATTTTTTTGTATTTCAGTAACAGGCCACATTATATATAAAAATAAAAGTTACATGCAATATGAAATTATGTGAAGATAAATAAAGTCAGTCAAGAATAAAAGAAAAATGAAGACACTATTATACATATTTGAAGAAAATAGTTTTTCTTAACCAGTTTAAAACAATAGATGGTTCTTAATTTTACAGCATTTTTTTTTTTAAATGTATGTTTAAGTGAATTATTCTGGATGATTTTTATTTTATTTCTTAGAGGAAATTCCTTTGGTAGTCCTGTGATACAATTTTTTTACTGATTTTGCATTATCTTATATATATATACACGAGACTCGGTTGATAAATTTTGCACATATATGCGCAGCATAGGAATGAAAAGAGATGTTGGAATGAAATAAAAAATTGAATAAAAGTACAATACCCTATCTACAAAAGGCAGTATTTATTTTTCAATATAATCCCTGTTTACACTGATACACTTTTCTATTTGTAGTTTTTGTATTCAGTCACTGAAACATTCTGGTGGTCTTTCTCAGATCCAAGTGGCCACAGCTTCCTTCACCTCATCGTCAGTGGTGTAATCATTACCTTTGAGAACCCTCTTGAGATGAGGGAAGAAATGGAAGTCGCACAGAGCCAAATCCAGCAAGTATGGCAGATGCAGAATAGGCTCAAACTTCAGTTTGTGGAGAGCCATCAGAGAGTTTGCGCAATACCCATTGTGTACATATTTTACAGAAACCCAATTTTGCTTGATAATATGGCCTACTCGTTCTTTAGATATGCCTAACTGAAGTGCTGTGTTAAATAAAAAAGCGATGCGTTCTTGGGTGATCACCAGTCACTTTGAAGCAATTCGTCCACTTTCTTTCGATGTTTTCCATCAGTCACAGAAACTGGTAGTCCACACCGCTTTTAAACGATTTTAACTGGAACTAAAAACACTCCCTCTATAAATCATGAGACCTTGCCGATAGTGAGGGGGCTTGAGTGCTCAGTGATACAGAGTAGCTGGACCAACCATATTAGAGAGATATCTGTTGAAAGCCAGACTAAGGAATGATTCCTGAAAGAGGGCAGCAGCTCTTTCAGTAGTTGTTAAAGGATTAAAACAGTCATATCAACATCACTTTCTGAATACTGCACAGCTGAAAGCAATGGAAAACTACAGCTGCTTTTTTTTCCAAGAAAATGTAACTTTCTGCATTTTCATGTAACAAAGATGGAGGCACCTTCCTTGGTAAAACATTTCGGAGGTAAACTAGTCCCTTGATCAGATCTCTGAGTGGGGACTACTAAGGAAGAAGTCGCCAGAAAGTTAAAAAATAACATTCTATGAGTCGGAGCATGGAATGTTAGAAGTCTAAAAAAGGTTGGTAGGTTAGAAAATTTAAAGAGGGAAATGGGTAGGATATATGTAGATGTAGTAGGAATAGCTGGGTTTGGTGGGTGAGGAAAACGACTTTTGGTCGTTTTCCTCACCCACCTCAGGTGATTTTAGAATAATTAACTCAGCTTCAAATAAAGGACAGGCAGGAGTAGCTTTTGTAATGAACAAGAAAGTAGAGAAGATAGTACAGAATTTCAAAATGCAAAGTGATAGGATCACTGTAATAAGGATAAAATCAAAACCTAAGCCAACAATGATTGTTAACGTCTATATTCTAATAAGTGCCCATGATGATGATGTAGTGTGTATACGAAGAAATTTACAAAGCATTTAAACATATAAAAGGTAATAAAAATTTAATAATAGTTGGAGACTGGAATGTAAGCATTGGAAAAAGCAAGGAAGGAAATATTGTGGGTGATTACGGGTTGGGCAAAAGGAATGAAAGAGGGGGCCGACTTTTAGAGTTTTGCACAAAGTATAATTTAGTAATTGTCAACACCCAGTTTAAAAATCATAACAGAGGAATATACACATGGAAAAAGCCAGGTGATACTGTAAGGTATCAGATAGATTATATGTGGTGAAGCAGAGATTTAGAAATCAACTCGTCAACTGCAAAGCTTATCCTGGAGCAGACATTGATAGCGACCATAATTTAGTGATAATGAAATGTAGATTGGGGTTTAAAAACCTGAAGAAGATTTTTGAGGAGGCCATTGCAAGAGGTCTGAGTAAAAACGATAAGGTAGAAAATATATAAGAAAAGTGGGATAATGTTAAAAAGGAAATTCTTAAGTCAGCATAAAAGAATTTAGGTGGAACAAAGAGAACTGGTAGAAAACCTTGGATATCAGAGGACATATTGCAGCTCATAGATGATTGTAGAAAATATAAGAATGGTAGTGATGAAGAAAGGAAAAGGATCTATAGACAATTAAGAAATACTATAAGCAGGAAGTGCAGATTAACAAAAGAAGAATGGATTAAAGAAAAGTGTTCAGAAGTGGAAAGAAATTATCATTGGTAAAATAGATGGAGCATACAGGAAGTTTAGGAAAATTTTTGTGGTACAAAAATTAAAACAAAGATGTACACCAATTTATAATACGAAAGGAAAGGTCGATAGGTGGAATATATTGAAGAGTTATATGGAGGAAATGAATTAGAAACTAGTGTTGTAGAAAAAGAAGAGGAAGTCGAAAAGGATGCAAAGGGAGATACAATACTGAGATCTGTATTTAAGAGAGCATTAAAAGATTTGAATGACAGAAAGGCTCCTGGGATAGACAGAATATCTGCAGAATTACTGCACAGTGCAGGTGAGGAAGCAATAGATGGATTATACAAACTAATGTGTATTATTTATAAAAAAGGGGAAGTTTTGCCACACTTCAAAAAGAGTGTTTTAGTCATGATACCAAAGAAAGCAGGAGCAGATAAATGTGAAGAATACAGAACAATTAGCTTAACTACTCATGCATCAAAAATCTTAACTATAATTCTGTACAGAAGAATTTGAGAGGAGAGTGGAAGAAGTGTTAGGAGAAAACCAGTTTGGTTTCAGAAAAAGGATAGGGACAAGGGAAGCAATTTAGTGCTCAGATTAATGGTAAAAGAAAAATTAAAAACAAACCAACATACTTGGCATTTATAGACCAAGACATCAGGAATCAAACAGTAACAGAAATAATTGAAGAACATAAGAAAGAAGTCATAATAAAAAAGGGAGTCCGACAAGAATGTTCCCTACCCCCCCATTACTTTTTAATCTTTATATAGAGATGATGCCCACCTTTTGACGCTACCGGTCGCCACACCACCACCTCCGTTCCAAGCCCTAAGGGGTTTTACCGGAGGTCGTCTTTAGACCCTGTAACTGATTACATCACAGTCATCAGCCAGGCCTCGGTCGGGATGCCACTGATGTAAATGCCTCGGCAGACATTTGCATCAGTAAATACATATCAAATATCGCCTTCACGTAAGCCTAAAACGCACATCTTCTTCACATCCAACCTAACATGATTCCCTCAAACTTACTAATCGAAACAACAGAAGCGCAAACTCCACGCCTAGTACAGATTTGACTTCAGATACAGATTCGTGACTGTGAATGCCTCAGAAAACGAACGAGTTTAAAATTAAGTTTAAATAAATTAAATGCTACACTCATAACAGTCAAAATTGTGTTTTACGCAACGTAGAAATTCAGACCTACACCCAAATAAGTCGACCAGCTTAGGTCACCTAATAAGGGAAAAACAACCTCATTCCGGTCCACGCAGGAGGCGGAGATAAACCTCGCACCCCCACCCGGTCCCATCATGGTGTCTCGCGTGGCATTACCAAGTCACGATCAGGACCGTCACCGCGGAGCGAAGCCACGCTCCCGGTCGCACGGGCTACCATACCCCGGCAGCGCAGCCACCCCCACCAGCGGGAGCCCCAAATAGAATCACAAAACAATACCAGTATAACCGTGGCACGGTGCCTACCTCCAACAAATCGAATGCTCAAGCCCGAACCTTAGCCTCCCGGGATCCTAGCACGACTGAATACTTCGATCAAACTCCTTCTGCAGACCTACACATCGCAAGGGCGCGAAAAAAACCAGCCACTATAGACCATTCCTCGCGGATCATGCAGTTGGTACGGACATCCAGAAAGGAATGTATTCTCTCAAGTTCCCTAACAGCTCGTTAACGTTCGACCTCGTATCGGGAACAGACGTAGAGGACGTGGTCCACTGTATCATCAGTCCCGCAATTCGAGCATTGACTCGAATCTACCAAACGAAACCTAGCCAAACTAGCCCGAAAGGCACCATGCCCGGAGAGAAACTATGTGATATACCGATTGGGGGAGACCCATCTAATTGCACCTAAATTAGACACTATAGGAAATACACCATGAGTGCAGCGACTTGTGGGGGACTCATCCCACCTGATCTGTCAAGACGCAAGGCCTCGGTTTTCAATCTCCTGCTTTCGTTCTGACGTCAATAGGTTATTTTCGTTGGAAATAAGCCTTCCTTACGCTCATTAGCTAAGATATCAATTGGTTTGACTCCGGCTATAACACAGACTGCCTTACGCGAGACTGTTCTGTAACCGCCTAACTTTACCTGTGTTGGACCCCAGAGCCCCGCAGTGTAGGGTCGGCGTCGACCGTCTCGGATCTCCCAGAGCGATCCCACGCTGGGCCGACTGAAGCCCGGTGAGCTGGAGCGGTAAGGTAGCATCCCCGCCCAGCCTCCGGCGGGGATGTTTGCTTCCGCCGAGAGGTCCCACGTTGAGGCGGCCAGGGAACGTCTGTCTTCTTCCATCTTCTTCTTCTTCTTCTTCCATCTTCTTCTTTTTGGTCTTCTCCAGGTGGTGGTCAACGATGAATTACAAATTCACTTTCGTGCACGCTCTTTTATTGGAGCCTGAGAGTGGTGGGACCGCAGCGCCGCTGTGGTGGGAGAACTGCGCGGCGGGAATGACGCCTGTACCAGCGCGTACGTATACTGTGCTTCAGCTAACATCTGAGCTGCTACCGTTGTCGCATGCCGAAGTTAAATTAAGCATATATGTTGTAACAGTATATATATATATATACATATTCTCACATACAAATAGCCTTAGGTTGTACACATTTCTTTGTATTCCCTAAAAAGATAAAAATATTGATTTTTAAAATATAGTTGTTCAGCTTAAAAAAAGACCACTAAAAAAGCAAATACTAATATTTTTGTTATTATTCTTCAACATTTTTGAAGTAAACAACAATTATTAAAATTTGAAGAATTACTGATAAATTATTATTATATTTTAATTTACTAAGTTAGTTTTTTTTTTTTTACCATTTAAATCCGAAATCTCTAATTTGTTTACAGTTGTTAAAAATCAATGGTACTTAAAAATAAGAACTGTTTTTCAATATAATTATCAAAAGAAAAGAAATTACTAGTAAAACACAATTCTCTATAAATTAAAGTGTGAACAAGAATGTAAGAAATTTGCAGTATAATATTTTATATATTTACAGCTTCATCATACACATAAAAGATATATATGCTAGCTTGGCTGTTTTAAATTATTAGGCAAATTAACTAAATATTTCATTATTAGCTTAATAAAAGGATTTTCTCACTTCTTATCAATCCAAAAGGTATCAGGTGCAATAACTGCATTAAACAAAGGCAACAAAATAAAAATCAGGAAAATGTTTTTTATATATATATATATATATATATATATATATATCCAACTACAAAATCTAAGATACCAAACTTTGTTTAGATGAAAAAAACTAATAAAGATCACATTCATTTGATACATTATTTACAACAGTTTTATATCTCTCCTTATTCTCATCTTTATTCTTAACTGTCTTCAGATTTAATCTATTAGTTTTAATTCAACTTCTTTGTTTTATGCTATAAAATTGCCACCTGGAAATAAAATCCATTAAGTTGTATTATAAATATACACACATTACATAAATACATATAAGCTGCTGCTAATAGAAAATTGAATTTTTAAATAAAGTAATAGATATTTAATGGTGTTTCATTAAAGGAAAAATAGACATACATCTAAAAGTGAAGTAGTTAACAATGTATAGCCAGAAACAAATAAATCATGGCCCTTTTCATCCAACAAACAAACTAAATCTTTGACATATGTCCTTTCTTCTACTTCATAAAGAATATTTCTACCAGACTTTTGCAAGAAAACTGCAGAAGGAACTGCATTTTGAATAGCTTCCGTTAATCCTGAAATAATAAAGTAGTACAATTTTATTCTACATTGAAAAAAAATTTAGAAAACATTTTGTGTTGTGCAACAATTACAAATCTAGATTGTAGTTTTGAATCTAGCACTGACTGTCAAAGGCTAATAAGTTACATATATGCCATCAAAGATGATCAACACTAAGGTTAATAAGTAAAGTACTATTAAATACTGCCTTTAAAACTACTAAATTACACTGATCACCACAAATGTTTGAAGCGGAAAAGAATTGGGGGTGTTGTACAGTATTTTTCATCTTAAATCAGAAAATATGTTTTCCAAAATGCTCTACAACATCATGTTTTTAAGTTATCAATACCTTTAAAATTATACGATGTATTATTATTATAATTTTAATTTAAAAAATACATACAAACTTATTAGTATTATGAAGTATTGTTTCACTAAACATGTTTATTCATATTTGATTTCCTTTATGACTTAATATTGTAAGCCTAACTACATGCTGCTGTAAAAATACAGTTGTAATATCAGCTCAAGCATAGATAAAACAAAAAGTCAAGTAATGAATCATTCATAGATAAAATGCCTTCAATGTGACTTCAGCTCTTAACACTGTAATTAGTACTTTTTTGTAAAGGAATTTTTTTTGTATATTTTGGTCAAAGAATTATAACTTTTTATACTGAAAGCTTTTCAAAAATTGTAAATTGTAGCTTGATGTAGAATGTACATTAACTAATGTAAATTGAGTAATTTAGTTTAGTTTGTTAAAACATTATTTTAGGGTTTTTATTATAAATAGAAATCATATGTGTAAAATTTCTACAATATCTATTGGGCTGTTTGCAAAGAATTCATGAAAAGTCAATACAAACAGCATTAATGCTAATGAAAATTACCTTTAAACTTTATTTTGACTGTTCTTTGGAAGATCAGGATAAAACCTGAGCTTCATATATAGGAAACATTTGGTTTTGTATTAAAATTTACACAATGGTTGCAAGGTTAAGTTCATCGAGCTGGTTTAGTGGTTAACTCATCGCAAATCAGTTGTTTAACAGCTGATTTTTGAAGATGAAGGTCCGAAGTTCAAATCCTGGGAAAAAGTTTGTTGCTTTTATATGGAACTGAATACTAGACAGTGGATACAAGTGAACTTTATGGGCTGAGGTTCAATTAACCACACCTCTTCGAATGGTTGATCTGAGTCTGTAGTAATATTATATATGCAAATGTTCCAACAGCAATGAGACCAGTACTTGATGTGAAATGCTACAGATGTCAACAGAATCAGCTTCTTGGCAAGAAATTCCTGATTTGATGAAGGTTCTCCAGATTCTACTGCAGAAGCACCAATTTCAAGAGATAAAATATTTGACCAGAAAAACAAATAGTCAACTACATCTAAAGCAGAACTCATAGGTTTATGCTTGAAGGAATCAAATTTATTAGTCCAGCATACTAAAATTTCACTATGTAGAAAATACAAAACCGAAATTTAATGAAATATTATGCAATAGTTGGCTTAATTTATGCCTGCTCTGACATTAATAAGCTGATGTTTGACCTGGCTACATTTTTTGTTAATGATTGACATTTATTAATAAACTCTTAAAAAAAGATTACAGTCAGTGTTTTTAAAATAATTAAAAATGGCTTCCTCCATACACATTAGCTGTAGGAATGAAATAAACATAAAGATACATGTAAGTAAAACATATGAAAGTCACTTATCTGAAAGTTTTTAAGCATGATGTGAATGCTTGTGATGAATCTGTAGTAACCTGAAAGATCTTTTTTTGTTTAGCCTCCAGAACCACTGTAAGGTATTACTTCAGAGGATGAGTGAAGATGATGATATGTATGAATGTAAATGAAGTATAGTCTTGTACAGTCTCATGTCGACCATTCCTGAGACGTGTGGTTAATTGAAAGCCAACCATCAAAGAACACTGGTATCCACGATCTAGTATTTAAATCCATATAAAAGTAACTGCTGCCTTTCCTAAATTTGAACCTTAGAACTCTCAACTTCAAAATCAGCTGATTTGTGATGAGTTTAACCACTAGACCAAACCAACCCTGTGGGTTTTTTCTCGGTCTACAGAGTGGCTTTAGAAAAGACTGTAGTTTCTTGTGATTATGGGACAGTTATACTATCAATCAGCATTACTTAATTAAAGACTAGCCAAAAATAAATAATTTCACTCCAAGAGCAATATGTTAAGAATAGTCTACTTGTAGAGCATATTATACATTATTTTACTAAATTTACATATACTTGTAAAACTAAGTCTAATAAAGAATTTTGTGAAAGCAATAGTTAAAGATATGGAGAAGGATTTAAATATTTAATTTAGAATTTTTAACAATTAAGTGATGATAAATTCATTAAAGGATATTTATTGTGTAAAGTCAAAGTGAAAATTAATATTTGACCTTACATTAAATAGTAAATTGAACCCTAAACAGCAAATAGATCATTCGAAGGAGGTTGTTGAAGGTTTTATTATCAACAGAAAATCTGATAATAGAGACTGTTGATAAAGAAACTATAAGTCAACTAAAAAAATAATTTAGGCTGCAGAATGATATTAATAATTAATTTTTTACACTCTCATCTTGAATTCCTTCCAAATTTGTATCTTGAAAGCAATAAACAACATAAAGTTTCCATTTATATTACAAAAACAGCATTATCAAAACACATGAGATGAATCTATTAATAATCAGTGATTATTGCCAATTTCTCCGAAGAAAAGAAAGACTTCTAGGTACATAAAACAAAAAAGTCATTTCTTAGACACCAATTTCTGCAAAATACAGATAAAAATTTAGTTTTTTTTCACTTCTAAAATGATACTTGTAACAAAGAAATACATTAAAAAGTGATTTTGTAGATTATATTGTACAACTTATGTACTGTAACATTGAAATGATTAAGATGTTCCTATTTCAAGGATCATATCTAATTATTTGAGGGAAATAGAAAAAACTGATTTGATTTTAAGATTCTTCATAAAAAATTATATTTAGAAATATTCTAACGGAAGATATTGTCAGAGCTACAATGCAATCTTTCTCAGTGGTTTTGTAATAGGCCATCACAGTTCATTAAATTACATTTAACACAAAAATCTAATACATCTAATAATCATCTTAATAATTGAATTATATTTTGAATAGTTACACAATTTGTAAATATACCTTGCATTTCAAAATGAATATTAGCGTTTTAAAGTTATGTAATAATTATTAAATTTTACTTACATTGATAAATTACATATGAAATGAAAGAGCAACTCAAGCAGTTTTTCCTGTAAGTCTTCTATGTGAACACCATTTGTCACCCAGTACACATCTAGCCAAAAGGAGAGCTTTAGTCAGCAAGTTTGGAGTAGCTGATGCAACAGCTGCTTTAATCCAGTGTCTCAGATCAGGTAGGTCAGCTGGTAACGGTGGCACATATACTTGATTCTTTATAAACCCCCAAATAAAAAAAATCACACAGAGTCAGATCAGGTGAACATGGAGCCCATGACAAACAAACCCTGTCATTTGGTCCCCAGTGATCGGTAAGAATTTCATTCAACCAATCACATACAGTGTTATGCCAGTGAGGAGGCACACCATCTTGTTGCCAAATAAAATTCTGTGGTTCATATTGCAGTTGAGGAAAGATTTCCTAGGACTACATACAAAAGACACTTACCCTTCCTTATACAGCCAGTGGTTTCAAATTGTTTACACAATGTACAAATGTTATAGTCACTCAAGGGATCACAACAAAACTTCAAACGGAATGCTCATTGAATGGTAATTACAGATTCACACATTGCAAACTGCAAAACACAGAACGCTTTGTTTTGGGGAGTTGCCATCTTTCCTTCTAGCACTTTCAAGGGGAAGGTATAAGAAATAGTTTATAAAGCTTGTGTACAGCTAAAACTGAGTTTCTCTTTCATTTCATGTATATGTACATGAAACTTGGTAAATATTACATAACTTTAAAACCCCAATATTCATTTTGAAACACTCAGAATTATACTATAAATCTTAAAAGTTACTGTATATATAGCATTCAATTATAAAAATGGTTCAATCAACAAATTTTTTATTTATATGCAACACATAATTAATATTCACTTTTAAAATCTAGTATTCATGCATTATATCAGTAACAAAATTTGTATTAATTTCAGTTTGAAGAACAAATTTCCAAAACAGTATAAATTTTGTGTACTATCTTTAAATGTTATAAATCAATAATAAATTTCTAAGAAGCCAGATTATATCACAATATTGATAAGTGGCTTATTAAAGAGAAACAAAGGTACAGAAATAGCAAATATTTTAGGAATGTTGTATTGCCAGTAAATGTATTTTCCATTTTTACATGTGCCAGTAACACTAGATTTGAAAAAGTTTAGAATATAAGTGATATTTTCAAAATGTCTCGTGAGACTTCTCACAGCAGTTTACATCATTGAACTCATTACAAACACTTTTATTCATCTTTATCTGAAATATTGCATGCTGTTCAGGAAGCCAGTGACAAGACACATGATTGTATATATTGTAAATATACACACATGCAATTAGTTATTCGAGTTTAACAGAGTGTCTTCTGGTTTACTGACAGACATATGCTCTCAAAGCTGTATGATCACAAAATATTCAGCCTATGATTATGAAATGACCTATTCATCCGAGTGAAGTAGAATGTTTTTATTAATTTTGTTGTTATGTAAGGAAAAATGGAATTGTTATTAAATATTTTTGTAGTTATCTTTTTATTGATGACATTATTAGCGTTCCCTTATGATGAATTTTATGGAATAATTTGGGTGAGGCAGAGAGCTAAGATTACTAATTATTGCTTTAAATATCCAGAACATAAGTAATTAGTAGATTTTATCATACTAGTTGATATTAGCCAAAATGAAGTAAATTAAGATTTTTCTTAACTTCATTATTTTATGATTTTTTTTATAAAGTGAGGGTAACAGTGCAGGGAATATTATTCAGAAAAATAAAAGAGAAAATAGAGATACCCAACTATCTAATTTTTGTATAAAGTTAAATACTATTTCTACATACAGTTATTTTTTTAGATGGAAGTTCAGTCGGTATCAGTCACCTTAAAGGAATTGTTTTACAACTGAAAAAAGAAAATTATTTTATAGAACTTCATTTGCTCAGTTATAGTTTTAAAAATTCTTTAACATCTTGAGTTAGTATTGGACATAGTATTGAGTTAATATTTACATCTTGACTTGTAAGTCTCAAGAAACAGACAAACCATAAGTCAAAGGTATTATCACAAATGGTGGGTATCTATAAGGAAATTAGACTAAGGAGTAAGGTTATTAAAGGGGATATAACAACCGTTTCAGTAGTTGTTGATGGTACCAACTAACTAGAGGGTTAACCACAAAGCTAAAAGCCTACTTAGCTATGAGTATTGTGCAAATAAAAGCTGTAAAAAAATAATGCTGTATTTTCCAAGAATGCTTCATTTTTCTTCTCTATGTAACATAATTGGATCAGTATTATTGATGAAATGATTTTAGAATAATTTATACAAAATCATATAAAAAGATTAGAGAAGAAGGAATTACAATGACTTTTAGTAAGGAAGAGTAAAGAGTATGCATAAACATATTCAAATCAACAACACATTGTACTAATGCCAATCTATTCAACAGAAGTTGAAGAGATAAAAAGAGAGATAAAAAGAGATACAAAAATGACCAGATGCTATGATGCTTCAAGTACAGAGTGGCATACATATGAAGGAAGGAGAAAGTAAATGAAAAGTATTTGACAAAGTAAAATAACGATAGATCAAAGGAATATAAGGAGTTAGATTTTCAGAATTTTATATAAATTAACAACAGTTTACAACCTTTTTAAAAATCATATCTATGATTTTTGAAAATGTATAAAACTTACCCAGGGACTGATATCAATTCAGGATTCTGACTACAACTCCAACTATGATGCAAGTTGAAATATAGAATAATGTGAAGTTAAAATTTGAAAAGGCTTAGTAATAAATATAAAAAGTAAGTCTAGTGAAAATTAATTTTAAAAACTAAATAATTAAAACATAAAGAAGACTAACTCTAACAAGGTAACTCTAACACAGTAATTAACAAAGAAATTTTTTTATTATATTATAAATAATATTGTTAAATAATAAACTAAACCTTTTATTGTGATTAGTGCATAACAATATATTATACAGATCATATAAGAAATGGACAGACATGTTACTCTGCTAGTAAAAAAGTAAGACTTGATGGATCAAGGAAAACCATGGTAAAACCTTAATCAGAGCAATATCAAAAAATATATAAAATTAACTAAAAGTAAAAAATTCCTGCACAGTTCTACACAAGAGGACAGACTTTTTGTTATTTCATTTTATTTCCATGTTCCAAATTGCTCGTTATAACAAACCACGCTTCTTACTTGTCCTGCTCAAATTTTTTGATCTTAAATTATGCATAACTTAACCAATCTTCAAAAAATTTTCACATTGACAACTTCAGATACACTATTACAACAGACCTTTATTTCAATGAAATTGATCGGGTAGTTTTGCAGATTTTCAAGTTACAAAATGTTATACTCAGGCCTATAAATAAATATAAAAGGGAGTCATGATTTAAAATGAATGATATTTTTTATACCTCATACCTCAAAACAAAATTCAAAAGAAAATTCATTTTCAATCCCCCTCCCCCACACCACAAGCAAATGAAAATAATACTGTACTTTTCTTCACGCCAAACAACGATACAACTTTTATATTCTGAAAAACCTGCACTGACTTTTGAAGTAGCTCCAAGAGATATTATACCTCAGCAGTTAAAACACATTAGCATAATAAATATTTTTATTAATGATGACATGCATAATGTAGATGTGTCAGAGCAGAACAATAAGGTCTGATATCTTTTTGCAAATAAAATCAATTTGTCACTCTAAGAGAATCGGTCATCTAATAAAACAATCAGAAATTTCAAACTGCAAGCAAATGAATTATTACTGTGATTTTTAATGATAATTTTCTCTACACAATTAGTAGTGTTACATCTGTCTGAGAAGCATAATACAAAGATTTTACAATATTTAAAGTTTGATGGTTATAATCCACCAAACAACTAATGTTTAACTATTGTGGGATTTTCAACTTTTTTTAAATAATTGTCCTTGGGTATAGATACACTGATTCATCTGTAAAGAAGCTAATAATGACTGGTTCAAGATTTTGGGGGCAAATCATCAATAACCAATAAAAATGATGACTAACAGATTGTAAGGAGCTTCTCTGATACCATAGTTACTACTAAGGTGTTTTCATCAGTAAGAAATGCAAAACTAAATTGAATGCTTAAATGAAATTGCAAAAAATTGTAAATAGAAATAATAATTTGTTTTCTACACTTTTTAAAACATTTTCTATAAACTGGGAAATGGCATATTTAATTATATGTATGAATATTATTATTGGGGATAATTTCTTGATTTTTTCTTCTTTATCTAAATAACATCAATAATTTTACAAGTTACTCTGCCAGTCGGTGCAGAAATCAACGAACTACTGGTCTTTTACTCCAAGTAGTTACAGGTTCAGTTACAAGTTATGATAGATATACTATCATTCTGTTATTTAAAAAAAATATTTACTGAGAACTAATTATATCATTATCATTTTAACATGACCGATTATATCAAATTAGATAAATAAATTTTTCTTAATTATGGGTCAGCAAAATGTTTCACTGATAAGAGAAAAAAAACAACTGCAACATTTTATATAAACTAATAAACAATATACTAAATACACTCTACTAGGATGGAAAAAAAAATTAATTCACCTGTAAGACTCCTTAGATGAAATGATCCAACGCTAACCTAAAAATAAATATATAAACAAGCAATTGATATTTATAAAAATTTAAAAAGATTAAAAAATGTTACATTTTTTATTTTACTTGAATGACAATGTTTTGAAACATACTAATATATCTTTTATTGTTTTAGAAAAGCACTTTCTTGTTTTTATTCAAGGGTTTGTGATTTTGTATAAAGTTGCATTTTTGATTTCCATAATAAAAAATTATTAAGAAAGTAAAATTTTCACATACTTTTTGTATCCTCTTAAATCTTTGTTTAATTATTTAACTATCTGTTTGCAGGTTTAAACCTTATTAAGTTAAGTTAAAAAGAACAATATAAATTTAGGTCTACACCAATATTGCAAACATACTCTGCAATCATGGCCCTGTATTTAGATTGTATATATTGCCATTTACAAAAAATATTATCAAGAAAACCTCTTCAAACTATCCTCAAAACTTAATAATATATAATATAACTAACAGTTTTGAACACTAAAATTTTAAATATATACATTATTACTACAAAAGTAAATAAATTAATACTTCAGAAAAAAAAAATCTGAATTTGCAAAGCTTTATTATCTTATAATACCAACTTCTAAATGTCAAAATATCCTTCTAATCAAACAGTTTATACAGAACAGCAATCAGATTACAAAATTATAAGGTAAAGAGAAATAACTGTCTACTGTTAATCTAGCGATTCTCAACTACTACAAGGGCTTCACTAACCATTGCACTGATTATTCCCTTGATTGATCCCATGTTTTGAGATTCATTATTAGTTTGACTGACATCTGTTGTATGCAATACTGTTTTATGTTGCTTTATTTAAAATCTAATTTCAGTGTAGATAATCTTTAAGAAAACTTAAAGATGATCATGATAGAATTCGACCGAAACAAAAAGTGAGAATGAATGAATCCCAAGTATGTTGTGAAAGCAGTACAGTTGAACATGGAGTACACTGGAACAGCAGTGAGAACCAAAAAACCCATAATTATCTAAACTTTGATTTACAATCAGTGGATCTGAAAACCATTTTATACCAAAATATTTTAACTATGAAAAAAATTAAGCAGTGAATGTATGGCCCCTTTATAAATTAAAAACCATTTACATACCAAATATAGTCACTTAAAAAATAAGAACTATTTTAGCTGATTGGTTTTAAGGGAAGCAAAACAAGGAGAAGTCATGGTACAGAAAAAAAGCTTTCTGTAAAAACATTAGTTGGATAAATAGATACAGAAATAATAGTAAAAAATACATCTTCATATTCTTGCTGAGACTGTAATTCTATCTGCTTGCATAACAGTTAAATCAACATTAGACAAGTCCACAAAAAAGAAATATCCTTGGTTCCATTGTTAAGCAATATTATTTTGTTGGAATTTATGACATATCTTCAGATATCCAGACCTATTCGAATGAAAAGTTAAGGGATATGTGAGTATTTTCACCACAGCCCAAGAAGCAAACTGATATAAGCAGGAAATGTAGATTACTGAGATACATAAAATGTGCTGATCAGGATTTGATTATTAATTTTTTTCATGCACTGAGTTACCTTCAATAATTTCAGCAGATCAGATGAGTACAATTCCATAACTAGCCTTGAAACTAAATGGGTTGTCCTGGAAAAACTGTCTTTTTGTTCATACAGTCAATACACCTGTGATGACTGGAAGATTCAAAGGATTTGTTTCAAGAAGATTTCCTAAGTATAAATTCATCATATTCATGTCTTTATTGATTCTGATAGCGAATACTACTTGTAGCTACACAGAACTTAAAAATCAGCCTTTCTATATTTTTAAAGGAATTTTTTTTTATTTCGTTCCTAAGGTGTAAAAGTTGCAAACGTTATCGTGGAAAGTACAACACTGAGTAAATGTCTGCATCATTCAAAAGAATGGTTATTTAAGTTTGGTTATTCAAGTTAATGTCAATTTTTTTTTTTTTAAGCTCAAGTGTAAATAAATTCTTTTTTTCTTTAGCTAAGTATATACATTTTTTTCTTTTTATAAATAAATAGATGAATTTAAATAAACCCTTTTCAGTTGTGATTAGTAATTAAAATACAACTTATATTGAACACATTTAAGCTATGAAGCATTATTTAGTATTTTTTATAAAGTGATAGTAACCTCAGCTTTGAGTTTTTCCCTTTGAGGTAAATGTTATGGCAAATTCCATAAATGTTAAGTAGAAAATATTTTGTATTTATTCAAATTTTAATGTAATACAAGTATAATGTTTTCCTTTATTTACTACATTTTGTACATAATCTTCATTATATATTTTGAATTTTTTTATTTTTTATTATACATTTTGAATTTTTTTATTTTTTTTCAAATCATAAATAATGAAACTGTAAGGCTGATGATGTAGTAGTGGTCTGAGTTGTGATTGACCAACAGTCAAATTCAGTATATAATACATTATCCAATGAATATATTGTGAACTGGATGTCAACATGGCATAGACTCATTTTACGGTCCATTTATATTTACCATTTTTTTACATTATATAATACTATGACTTTCTAACTCCCACAACTCTCTCAATCCCTTTCTGCATTTGCAAGAGAGCGGTATGAAAAGTTCTCATCCTTGTCCATAGATCACAGAACTAATTGCATGATTTTTTCCTCACATGTTGGCAGACACCATGTGAAAATCCAACCAACCAAAAAACAGATGCAGTGTGTGTTTGTTGGAAAGAAAATAAGTTTCATGCAGGAATAAAATTCTTTGTAAAAGGTTTGACGCCGACCAAAATTCATTCAAGGATCATAAATGTGTATGGTGACTCTTCTCAAATTTCATCATTAACAAATGGGTGGCCAAGTTTAAACATGGCTGTGAAAGCATCCAGGGTGATCCATGTAAGGACATCCAAAACGTGTAATCACACAGAGAATAATCGAAAAGTCCATGAAATGATTTTGGAAGATTGGCATACAAAGATCCGTGAAATTGTTAAGACTGCAGGAATTTCAAAAGAACATATCAATTACATTTTGCAGGAAGACTTGCACAAGATGAATGCCGTGCGTGTGCTTGCGGCAGATCAAAAATTCACACGACACTTACCAAACAGTGCTTGACATGTTTAACAAAAAATATGAGCGACTTATGATATGGTGGATATGGATCCACCATTACACACCAGAATCAAAACAACAATCCATGTAGTAGACAGAAGCTGGTTCTTCAGCTCTGAAGAAGGCAAAGATGGTGCCATCGGTGGGAAAGGTCATGGTGTCAGTTTTTTGGGATACAAAAGGAATTCTATTAATTGACTGTTTTGAAAAAAGTTAAACAATAACTGGAGAATATTATTCTAACATTCTAATGAAACTGGATGGAAAAATTTGTGTAGACAGACTGGGCTTGAGAAAGAAAAAAAATCTTCTTCCATCAGGACAATGCACCTGCCCACAAATGTATCTTGGTGATGGGAAACTTGAGGGATCTGTACTATGAAGTTCTAGAACATTCACCCAATTCCCAAGATTTGGCTCCCTGCGACTTCTATCTCTTCCCAAAAGTCTTTTCTATATACATACGCACATACTTTTGTTTTTACACTTTTTTTGTGCATGCATGTGTGTGTGTGTGCATGTGCACACACACACCTACACACAGAATCCATTCTACTTATGTCTGAAACAGATATGAACAAATGCTTTATTAGACTATTTGGTCAACTACATTCTTGAGTTTACTGAAAATGATAAGCACAGCACCCAGTGGTTTTGAAGTACAACATTAAACTACTTATTTATAAGACAGTTTTCTTAATTTAACTTAGCACTGATAATTTCTGTCCCTAATAATGCTTGAGAGACAAGTCAATGCAAAAATACTTTGACCTTGGTAAGAATTGTTTTACACTACTTTGTGCTGGAATAACTACTTCGCTTGAAATGTAAGTGAAATGCAAAGCCAAATTTTATTTTTTTATGAACATATTGTCAAAAGTACAATTATGAAAACATACCTTGAAGTTATTCTACTAACTCATTCTTAAATTTACTAAGTAGGAATATTATGCTATACAAATTTTAAAAAAGGAATATAATGTAACGTGGCTATATGAAAAACAAAGGCACTTATATGTTGACGTGGCTGTACAAGGTATTCGATCACCGTGTTCCATCCATCTATACCTTTGAAAATATACTTAATTGCTAATCATGATAATGCAATCTTAGTTAATGTGCTTCATAATAACGCATGAAGATAATAATAATTCTCAGTAGTCACACCCAGTGACACTCATAAAAAAACAAATGTAACAGAATTAATTAACATTTTTTATTATTATTAAGATTCATGTTTACTTACAATTCTATCGATGTCTAAAGAAATTAAAAATTTATAGGAACCATTAAACCGGTTTTTTAAAAATGTTGGTGTACCACGGTAGTCAATGCAGCCAGCATTCAATAACGCTATACGATCAGCCAATTCTGCCTCCAACGCTTGATTTGTTACCAACAAAGTAGTTCGTCCTAAGGAAATAAAAGAGATTCTAATCTATATTGTAAGAAATTGTTAAAAACCAAACTTAGCGTATTTAACTTAAAGAAGGTTGTTTTTGATTCCTTCTTTGTAAATTTACATTAAAATAACAGATTACTGGTATTATCATAATACACAAGAGCTCAAAATTCCCATTTACATTTAGAATTGAGTAAGTTCTCTCAACAGAACAGATTCATCAAACATACTACTCAATCATCAAACAAATAATAATTTAGAATAGCAAGATTTTTTTTATAAGCTATGCATTGTGGGTATTTATTCTGCACTAGACCAACGGAAAACATTATGCATTATTGATATTTAGTTAGTATGGTTATATCATTTTTCACTTGTTTGGTATCACATATACTCACAGTGTATTATGGTCACTACTAATTTACCTGAATACTCCACAGATATTCCTGCTTTTCCCAAAAATGTGTTGTAGGATTTCCACTTAACGTATGTTAAGTGGACGGGACAAAAATTTACTGACAGTATTGTCAGTAAATTTTTGTCCCGTTTATTTCTGCTTTGTCTTTGTTTATGAACAGTCGTACTAGTAAAATTTTTATTACAAGACTTTCATTTTTTATAATTACGTTTTAATTAACTAAATTAAAATATAATTATAATTTAACAGAAATGTTATGCCATAAATAGTTTTATTTCTTAACTGATTTTCATTTTTTAACATTTTTTCCCAGTATTATTCTTATATTACTGCAAAAGATGTGATGTGGCGGTTCTGCAACAAATTTGACCTTTGACCCCGTGACGTCACAACTGCCAAAACGCAAATAACACTTCGAGGTCACTTCAATACGTTATCTCTATGTCACATCCACGATATCATCTATGGCCTCACACTTCTGTAGTCACAATTATATGTAATGATTATGAAAGGCTGCGACACATGGCTCAGCCGTACAAATTGATGGCGTCAATGATGATATTTGCACGGCTTATTCGGATCATATCTTTCTGGGTGGTATGGATTATTGCTTACATCTTGTTTCCGAACGCAACTTGTTATCCGACCTCTGATGCCTGACTCGATAAACCTGTACCTGTCGACATCGGTTAGCAGCTCAAGCTCGGCTTGCATTTTGTAAAGCACTGCATCAAATGCTTAGTGTGCCGGGTCGAGATTGTAAGCTTTCAAACAAAGCAAGCGAAAGTTTTCGAACTTATCAGCTAGTAACAAGACATCACATTTCAAGTACAAATCATTGTACGCGCACAACGTTTTGCAGCAAAAGTGATTCCATACACTTAATGCACAAACATAATCTTAGCAATATGCGTATCAGTCAGTTAGCTGTAAAATTTATCTTTACACGATAGTGTCGTTTCATCAAGCTTGTCCCACAAGTCGAGATAATCACAGGAGAAAAGTCCTCTTCTGTTGACCAAGGACAAGTCTTGCGCGTAAAAGTACTTCCCTATGTATTTAAAAGTGTATTTTAATAGGTTAGACAAGTTTATCTATTCCGGACAAAGTGTCGACATATTTTACGTTCATGTTGTCGGCGATTGTTTTGCTAATCGTTATGAATTTCTCGGTTGATTTCTCCATCACTTTAATCTTTTCACCGTCGTAATGGAGTTCTCTGACAATATATTGTGAATCTAACAGACAAGGTTGTGAGTAAATATAGGGATAGCGGTCTGTTTTCTCCTATATAAGTTGCAACTGCCACACAGTGCAGTTCTACACTTTCGGGAGAAGTGGGAGTAGGTCTCTGTTTTCTTATTATTTTCTGGTTTTTTTTTCTTATTTTTCGGTTTTGTAACAAATTTCTTTTTACACATCTCTCAGCGATTTACTGTTTGCAAAGCTATTTCTTGTTCTGGAGGCATGTACATATTCGGATCGCTTTTACGCATTAGAATTTTTTTCCATTCTTGCACGGACAATTTTATTTTTTGTAAATTTTTCATTGCGCTAGCCATTTTATTCACTATTGCTGCAACTCGCCTGGTAAACCTTTTAGCAGTATCAGGTCCTCTGTACAACGGCGTTTGAGGTAGAACGTGTTTGATATCATGACAAAACAAAGTATAACCGTAACTCATAGCTCGTGATATTGTTCAGCATGCGTGTTACTTGAGATGTATGGTACGCGATTATTTAGCATACTCTCGAAATATGCATACCCGATGATTGGAACCGGGTCCATGTTCTGATAGTTGTTGAACTTTAACATCGGCGGATTATCGAATTTGTCAGGTTTACGCCTGATAGATTGGGCCGGTTCATTGTCAATGCAGCGGCGTAAGCGATTTTTTATTTTTTTCGCGTTCGCCACCTTTATGGTAGAATTTGAAACACCGCCTGCATACAATAATTTCGTATTTGTGCTGCGTTAACTGCGATCTAATCAACCGTGAAAAGTTGGATATGTAGCAGTAGTGATTGCTGTTTCGTTTTTTAAATACTAAAGATCGTAATGGTTTGGTTTTTTTTCTACGTCATAGGTTTTTAACGGTTTGAGCTACTTGTTCGCCTTCAGAGCGCATACGTTTACAAAAACGTCATTGGTGTTTTCAAATTTCTCGTTTTAACTGCCATCGAAGGGAAACTTTAGCATGCTGATGTTGTATTTATCAAGTAGAACGTAGTAATGCTTGTCCGACCTTTCTGGATGTGCACTTCACGCTGAGCAAGTAAAGGTTTTTACGATCAAATACCTTATCATAAATTATGTTGAGCTAGCTTTTTGTCTAAATAGATGTCGTCTCAATGTCACCGCTGCCGAATTCTATATCTGCCTGCTACCATATAACGTCAGTTTTCCTTGCAATCAATCCCAGTATATTCAAGAAGAAGGCTAAACTTTATGGACCCTGAATTTTTAATTGAATCCACTAACAAACTTTTGATAATTTCCGTTACTTACGGAATAAGGAAGGCGTTATCACGAAAGGTGATAACGTTGGAGCTTTGCGAGGCATTGGATAGAGCTGTAAACTGATGCATCGCATAGCTAACGTAGTCAGTTTCGTTAAGTTTGAATCTAAAATTCGAACAGTTTGAAATACATAATTTTAAATTATAAAGTTTCTACTATAATAAGCGACTGTAGCTAACTGATCATACGCTACTCGACCTCCTCGTCGTTTATCTGTCTAATCTCACCTGTCATCGACTGGTAACATCAAGGTGTCCGTAAGGAGCTTATTTTGTGGGACGGAGTTCAATGGTTTGTACTTTCATTATCTCACCAACCGCTCATCTGATTTTCACGGCTCAGACGGCATATGTATCAGCGTGTTGAGTGCTAACCATTTAGTGCAAAAGTATACTCTCGATAAACCGGTATCGGTTAACCGGAAATTTACTTTTTTAGTTCTTTGTACCTTTGTTAATTGCACCACCTGCCATAAAACACTTCAGTACAATCTTTTACTTTTATTACATTGTCAATGGAATATGATTGTGATGATAAAAGTGTAATGACAGAAGTGTTATGTCATGGGTCTGGATGTTATTTGTGGCATACTGGGTAAGACATAGATAATGACATAGAAGATTAAAAATGACAATGATAGAAGATTGGTAATAACAATGACAACTGAAGTTACATCGTAGGTATAATATCATGTGTTTTTTTCATTGTGATAATTGTGATGTCACAGGGTCAAAGGTCAAACTTTATCATATAACCGCCACATTACATCTATTTACTGTTTGACGTTTATTCCTAAATACATTTCTATAGGATAATTTATTATTTTTTTTAGCACAAGAACAAGACTTATTACATACTTCATTACAAATGCATTTTGTAAAACGCTATTTTGATTCAGATGAAATTATAGTTTTAGGCTGGATATCAGTGTGAAAACATTTGAAGAGCTAATTGAAATTCAATCCTAAAATATAATTATTCTAATTCTGTGTGAATAGTTCAGGTAAGAATAATTTAATTACTTTCCCAAAATCAAGTAAATGTAACTGGAATGACCATAACATGCTTTTTAGATATTTTATTTACCTTGAAAAGCAAAAAATAAATTAAAAATCTGGCAGTTGCTAATAATATAAATTTGCCAGCCATAACTTCAGTGCAAAATAACATGATACTGCTACGGTTGAAGGAATAAAAAAGTTTAAATAGAAATGTCACAGTCCCATATTTATCATATGAGTTTGTGATTCAAGGTCGTTGTAATGAATAAATTACAATGCCAACCATCTGTATTATCTAGATCAATAACCATGTCAATCCAATGAATGAAACAGAATGGAATGATTCTTCTACTACAATCAAACTGTTTGACACTCAGAAAAACTTGGATTCAATGAAAGGTTACAATTTACAGCAACTTTTATTTTGTGATGCTACGCGGATCAAGGGTTCAGTATGGTTTCCTTAGATCCATTCATCCAAATGATCAGGCTTTACGTGTTATATTTTTTTTTTTAACTGAACTAAATGTCATGGAGAAGAATGTCAATCCATTCTGAACATGACACATGTAAAAACAGTTATGTTAATATCTAATAAAAAATGTTTATGTAACTGCAGAAATGCTATTATTATGACTGGGAATACTATCCATGCAAATAACAATAGTAATTGATTTGAGAAGCATATTAGATTATCCATATTAGTAAGTTAGATTAGTTATAATTCATTTGATGACTGATTTTTTGAACTGCTAATATACAATTTCTAATCCTTAAAAGTAATTATCGTAGATTATATGTGTAATCATATCATCTTGCAATGAATGAATGAGAATTCAAGAAACATCAGTAATAAATAAAATGAACAAGAAACTAAGTACATTTTCCTGTGATTGCATTCAACATCTTGCACTGAAGATCTGTTTAACAGTACTATAAGTAACTTTTAAAAAAATAATCTAAAATAAATTTTATTTCTTTGCAAGTAAAATCTAATAATTTTCAATCCTAATGGATTTGCAAATATTATACATGTCACAGATTTATTACATTTTTATACACATTTATTATTAGTTATTTATTCAATGACTATAATTGTTTGTTAATATTAAGATATTAAGTAAAATAATTCTACCAACAGTTAAACAATCAATTAATAAATAAATTATTATCTTTTCATTTGCTATACAGTATATATCAGGTAATTACTGCTAAGTGTGATTTATACAAAGGTATTCTATAATGGAGTAACTGTGCCAAGTGAAGTGGTGTGGCAGTACCAGTACACTCTTACAAATGACAAACACAATTTGTTTTAATCTCTTGGCTCAAAAAGGTGCAAATTTTAATTCTAAAATACTAAGATTACCTATGATGTAAAAAAATTTTTTGTATTGAAAATAGAAAAAAATGTTATAGTCTAGTGCAAAACACACTGTTCAACAATCTTAATACTTTTATAAAACTTTACAGTATCAACATATAAGCTATCAAAAGACTGTATTAAACATAAGCAGAAGCCTCTGATATCAAAATTAATAGAATTACTATTTATCTACCTTTTTTATTCTTTAACATGAAATCCCAAATAATTCGCCTTGAAATTGGGTCAATATCAGTAGTAGGTTCATCCACCAAAACTGTCCTGAGAAATGAAATATCAACATTTAATTAAAAGTAGTTTCTAAAGCAAAAGTTTTATACAGAATGAAAAATTTTAATCATGGGTAAAAAGTAAATATCCTGTGGGTCATTGTCACTTTTCATCTTTCCTTATTCTTGATCCCTTCTTCTTTATTATCAGTTCATGGATGTAGATCTGATCCTACTAGATTACCCACTGATAATGCAGGACCTAGATGATAAAGTCAATGAGAGGATGAAGCCACCATGGTATCACCTGGTTTGGGGGCTACCTGTGGGTGATCTCAGGGACTAAACTTTCCATATAATGGCTGCAAAATAAACCTAATGGTTAAAGTATCAACCAAGTTAATCTGGACCTCTTATAATTACATAAAAAAAATAAATTTCAAATAGAAAAAGTGAAGTTTTAAATTTAAAGAAGTAGATCATCCTTTTATAGAGTAAACAGGAAATGGATACAGAGTCCTCAGTTAGTTGCTACTGTAAAAGAATAATTGATTACGCTGAAAGACAAAAAAAATTTTTTTAATGTTTCTCTAAGTGTGATTGTTTTTTGCGTAAATTACAGATTTGTAAATACAATTTTTCTATCACCCTTAGTTTTAAATACATTACACTTCAAAAAAATTAAGGGAAAATATATGTAAAATCTGTAAAATTGATAATTTTGCATGGTCATACCTGTGTTAGAATGATTTCGCTGATGCTTTTCTTTTATAAATAGCCTCAGGCACATCCCAAATTAATGACAAACAGTAATCGGCTAGCATGTTAGTATTCCATTTCCCTTTATAGCGAGTCTTTCCATCACTGAAATGTCTCGGTGGAAACGTTCACTGTGTTCGTCACTTACATCTCCGAGGATGTCCAGAAAAAAATCCAGATGTGAGTAGAGGAAATGTATTTTCAAAGACATATTACATCCCATAGATCTGTATGAAGTAACAAGTTGATTAACAATATTGTGGTAACTGTCAGAATTTTGTTTGCCGAAAATAGTTTTGCAAACGTTTTTAAATGAAGCCCAAGCAGCACTTTCTACATTATTTAACATTAAGTTAAATATATCATCTTTGACCAACTCTCTTATTTGAGGACCAACAAATATTCCTTCTTTAATTTTTCCTTCACTTACATTCGGGAATTTCTGCCTGATGTACAAAAATCCGGGACTATCCTTCTTCATTGCTTTTACAAAATTTTTCATTAGTCCTAGCTTGATATGGAGGAGTAAAAATATTTTTTTGGGTTCAACTAATGGGTCATGAATAATATTTTTCCCATTTAGAGATAAGTTGGCTCGTTTCTTCCACTCTTTGGTAACATAATGTTTATCCCTAGCTCAGCTGTCCCATTTGCAAAGAAAACACATGTACTTTGTATAGCCTAAGTGCATGCCTAACAAAATAGCTATAACTTTCAAATCACCAGATACGTTCCAGCTATGTTTTTTATAATTTATTTTTTCAAGAACATCTTTCATCACATTATATGTCCCTTTCAAATTAATACCATAAGCGATTGGTATCAAAGGATATTTGTTACAGTTATGTAGTAGAACCACTTTTAAACTATACTTGGATGAATCTATGAAAAGGTGCCAGTCCTTAGGTTTTATGAACTTGTCTTAAGTGAAACATAAACTCATCAGTATTTATGCAATAAAGCAAATTATTTTCATCAATAAAGTACTGAGAAAGTTCTTTTTGTCAGCTTAAAAAACCCAAATTTTTTTGAAATAAATTCCAACCTTACAGTCTTGAACCTAACAGTTCAGCTTGATTTTTTGATTAATTTAAATCCCTAACCAAGTCATTTAATTCACCTTGTGAAATAAGATGTGGCTTACTGGAAGATAATTCAAAATCAAAATCATTGTTATCTTCTTCAGTACTCCCAGATTCTTCATCGCTGCTTTCAAAACATACATTCACAGGTGGTTCAGTAACTGGAATAATTTCACTGAGAGGTACAGGCCTGATTGCAGATTGCAATGAAGGATATTTTACAGTATATTTAGATTTTTTAGAAATTCCAGACACACTTGTTAAACAAAAGTAACAACCACTTACATGATCCAGTTCATGCCAAACTGTAGGTACACCAAATGGTTTGCCATTTGTACCTTTCAGCCATCCTCTTAAATATACAGAACAATTAGTGCATAAGGAGTCTATGTCTTATCCTTATCACCAATTTTACACTGAAAGTATATATGATATACTTTTTTAATTAAAGGTGTAGTGCTTTTCCTATTTGATTTTACAGTAAACTCACCACATACATAACAAAAGGCGTCCACATCATTTACACAATTTCAAGGCATTATGACACTAGACTGTAAACAAACTTGAGACAGCAATGAGACTGAAAAAAATTAATTCATTCCTAAATCCAATGCTTAATACAAACAACACAGCTGTGTTTTCAGCTACATGTTTTGACCTGCACAGACATGATTAATGTTGCCCAAGAAAGCTCACTCTTCAGTATTAGATATGATGTCATAATATGTGACTATGATATGATTTAATTCTTTGTCTAGTATTGTTTATTTATAGCTTAAAAATTACGTTAACAAAGTTACACTATAAAAAATGAGCTAACAAAATACAATATAGGAGCTTAAAATGCTAACTGTATGTTGAAAAATGAAAAAATCCTTTAATTAAAATTTAAAAAATTTTCAAAAATGGTGATTGATAGAAAGATTCTATTCGTTTTCAGCATCAAAAAACAGATTAAAATCATGTATCACACGTCAGGAAACAAAAATTATGTTGATCGGTGTTATAAATTCATAAAATAATTCATGGACCATATAAATTCATACAAAACAAAGTACAACAATTTAAAAATGTAACAATATTTCTGATAACTTCCCTTCATCAGCCACCATATTACATTACAATGTCTGTATTATTAAATTCATGCTTCCAGCACGGTTCTTTACAATTAAGTTTGCATTTTTAGCGCATCACATAAAAAAAGAAATATAGAAAACTTCCCTTATGTTATCCAAAATTAATATACCAAAATGTTTTTCTACATTTACCTTTAGAAGAATCCACTTTTTTTTATAAAAACCACTGATGTATAAGATCCTGGATGTGAAATATCTTGTCACCAAACTGCTTTGATGGCATGTGGCAACTTAGAACCTTGTGCTAGCCCTGAAAAGAGGTGTTTGGGATTTTTGTAGTGGTGGCCCTGAAAAGGATTGTTTGTCTGTTTGATGGAGTAGCCCTGAGAAGGACTACTGATTCCAGTCACTGTTCTTCAGAGATGTCAACTCAGCTCAATATATTGTAGCTGGGGAATTGCAGCTCATTTATTGGAATGGGACTGAGCTTCCTCTCAGTGGCAATTTGGTCCCTGATGGTCCTCATTGTTCCACAGTGTTGGTTCAGGGTCAGTCGTCTTTCACCAGCTTGGCAGAAGCGGTTCTCAGTTACACCTCCTCGCGCAAGTGACTTTGTGCTGGGCCAGACAGGCCTATTGCTTCAACAAGAATGTAGGCATCCGCTGAAATATCAAACATTGGGCCGGCCAGAAGACTTCTTTTCCTTCTTCTTCTTCTGGTGGTGATTGTCCAAGAGTAAATGCTCTCGGGAACGGAATGCAAGGATAGCTGGAGATTTATGCATCTCCCTACTAATCGCAGAGCCTAGACAAAAGTCCCTTACTGCTGTGTCATTCTTATTTTCAGGTGGGTATTTAAATTTGCGGTTATACATTAGTTTGTTAATATATTTATGGACAAAGTTGTGGATTGTGTTCCGATCCTTTAAGACCGATTGAAATTGTTACTGGGGGCTGACCTTGGGAGGCTAGCCACTTATGTGCTTTCTTCTCCTTGCACTATTCCCCTTCAGACCATCCAATGAAGGGCCTCTCAGTGCTAGTGCCTTTCAGCCTAGCAGGAATGTAACGCCACTTGAGAGCCCTAGTTGTTGGAGGGGAGTCGCACATGCGACTCCCCTTGCTGAAGGAAGTTGCATGTGTTGCCGGGGGTCTGAATGCTTTCACATTGCTGTGCTGCTTTATAAAGTCCCCAGCGTGTGGTGGGGTGTGGGCTGATGTGATGGAGTGTTGCACAGTCAGTTGGTTTGGTAGGAGGTTATTTAATAAAATAAAAATTTTAGATAAAGTATGTTAAGTTAAATATTTAATGTAATATTAAACATTAGGTTAAATATTAACTTTTTGACTTAATGTTTGAGTTTACTGACAAGTTTAGATATCCTTTCAAACCAAGTTCCACTTGCTATTAAAACGAAATGAAACAAGGAATAAGTAGCTTATTAATAAGATACAATGAAAAAATGTTGAAAACATTTTAAATAATGATTTGTTTAAGCTTATATTTCATTTTGGTTTGAGAAAGCTTTATTTGTTTGTGAACTTTTTTTCTTTTTTCCTGGGCGAAAACCACTCTCGCATTATCATCACCCAGACACAACATATTTGTTGTAAGAAACAAAGATATGTCACAATATCTCAAAGAAAATAATAAAATGACCATCTGCTTTATGGCAACAAATTATATCAATAGCTGAAACACACTACAGTAATTCAAATATTTGAATATAAATGGACAACCATAAGAAATTGTAAAACATAAGATAACATTTCATTATTCCTTAGAACAGTTTGCATGTTAGCCCCTAGGTTAAACTTTTGACACAATGCCACATAACAGATACAATCCATAAGGATGTGGTGCACTGTTAGTTGGCAGTCGCAGCGTGCACAAATGGATGCTCTTGTTTGCATCACCAGATATCCATGAGTGAGCCTAGTGTGCTCTATTTGCAAATGGCAAATAATAAACTCCTATCGACGATTATTTCTGCTTGAAGAGCTCCAAGGTGACACAGTGTTTGTGAATCATAATAAAAATAAAAGAGAATAATTTTGGAGTTGTACCTCCAATTTAAAATATACTATATACTCAAAAGTAACTTTGCTAATAATTATAATAATGTTGATTTACTAATTAACTTGTTATATCTCTTAATTTATTATAAAACTTCAGACCGATTAAACAGGTCTAAAAAAAAACAAACTGAAAATTCAGATAAAGAAATGTTTGAATAACTATTCTCTATAAATTCCATTCAACAAGTAATGTTATTTTAATTTTTATAACTAATTTATTAAAATTAGTTTCTTGCTTTCTGATTTCAGAAGAATTATTAATTAATTATTATTATTAATTTTTATTTACACATTTGTAATCAAGGCAAACTTTCAGACACACAAATGTGTCCATACACAGTTAACAAAATCTTGAAATATTTATTTATACAACCAACTTTAATTAAAAATAATTAGATATATCACTGTATGTAATTGTATGGAAAATATTAACAATCTTATTCTGTTAAATGTATTTTTTTTTATGGTTATAACAGTATAACCAATTAATCATTAAAATGTTTATATTGTTCAAAAATATACAGTATACAGTTACAAAAATACAAAAAAATATAGTCAATAAAATAATTGTAGATACAAGCAACTGACAAAAGGACTATAATTTTATTTCAGTACTTTTTATCAGTTTCAAACTGTTTCTAACTTTTCTAAAATCATAAAGAGAATTGCCATAACTTAATGTACTAACTTATTTCCTCCAACGTAAGCAACTCCAATAGCAAGTCTACGCTGCGTTGACACATTTAAATTCTTAGCCAAAGTATGCATTTCGTCTTCAATCATTAACTCATGTAGAACTTCTTCTGTTTCTCCTTCCACACCCCGTGAATTCCGCATATAAGAAAAGAATCTAAGATTTTCTGAAACAGTCAATCTAAGAGAGAAATATACTAATTCTGCACAAAAACACACATGCACACACACACACACACACACACAATTTTCATGCAATCAACATGTACTATATACATGTACAAAAGTCTATAAAAAATTGTACACTATAGCTTCACTATTATCTTAACTTAAATTTAAACTCTATTTAACCAAAGGGTGTGCTTTAAAGATATGTAATTAACTAGAATATATACCATTTCATTGTAGTTATCAACCACTGTCAGCAGTCTGCTGCTGTTTGCATTGCCTCTGGTAGTAATTAGATAGCTGCAACAATAAACAATCCCACCAGTTGTGAAATCTGTAGTGTGATTTAATTTTCCAGTACTGTCATTAAGCACCTGAAATTCATTGTAAATTCTGAGAAATTTACGAGCCTTCACTGATGAGTGAAGGAAAAGTAAGGCAGCGATGTCATTAGTTTAATGAAGGCATACACATGATTATGATGAAGAGAGGAATGAAAGACGTAGTGTTCAAAAAATGACATTAATGAATAAATGAATCCAGATGATTGAGAAAACCAAAACTTTACAATTAATATTCTTGCAACAGAATCTCCACAGATTTAACTAAGTACAGTGAACAGAACAGTTCCTATTAAATTAGGTTATCATAATCTGTAAGCAAGATGGGTCCCAAAAATGTGGACTGATGCATACAAGAATCAAGCAATGGCATCAGCCCGTTCATTTTTGAGCCGCTACAAGAGAGGAGCAATTTTTTCCCCATATAACTGCTGGTGAAACATGGATTTCATTATGTCAATGTTCAGTCCATGAAGTGGCATCATTCATGTTAACTGAAGTCAAAATAATTCAAGCAAACCCAGTCACTTCTGATGATCATGGCAACTGTTTTCTTGGACAAAAGAAGATCTATATTGAAGGATTTTATGGAAACAATCACAGCAAAGGCACACTGTAAAACACTTTCAGAACTAAGGTAAGCAACTCAGAACTAAGATACGCAATTCAGAACCAGCAATGTGAGATACTTTTGTCAGGAATTGTTCTCATTCACAATAATCCAAGCCCATACACTGTTGCCTGCACTATTAAAGATTCATAAATACAGACAGGAAATTTTTTATCACTCTCCTTATATCCCAGACCTCCTATATAGTGACCACTTACTTTTTATGTTCTATTTGGCAACCTTTTTTTACCACATGTAGAACATGAAGCAGGCTTAAACAACTATGTTGCTCATCCATTTAAAAATCATTTAATATCACAATTCAATGGAGATTTAAATAAAAAAATCTAAAATTTTAATATAATCTAATCTTTTCCTTCATTAACAAAAGTGGTTTGGTTAACATTTCCGAGGACAGTAACAAATTGAAAATAGCAGTGTGGCTACTTTCATCAGAAAGTACTGACTGAACTCAAATTAAATGCTTAGAAAATGCTAGTATCCATATAGAAAAATAAAATACATTTGTATAATTAAAAGTAATTAGTTTTTTATTCTCTTACTCTATTTTTCTTTTTAAGTCATACAAATTTTAACTTAGGTCAAAATGTGGCTTTTCCCAATAGGTACTATATATTGCTGTGAGTAAATAATTTTAGAAGTGGTTTTTTAAGTAATTGTGTGATGAGTGTCAGATTATTTTACTGCACTACCAGCTGGTGCAAATCAGCCAACTGGAAGACTTATCATTTTGGCTAATAATTTCCAAGGATCCAGTCAATCAGCCAGGATGACTCAGTCTGCAGATACCATGTACAGACTCAGGCAGTCAAAAACCTTCCATCACTGCAGTCACAGTTATAAAAGAGCAAACTTCCACATCCAGTATGACCACTATCGATAGACACAAAGATGATATCTTGGGAAGAAGGAGAAGATAACAAAGAGGGGCTCATCAACCTTACTAGGCCTCCAATTCTGGCCATCAGATAGCAAAATAGAATATTATGTTAAGAAACTATGAGAGGTTCAGATACCCAGGCTAATCCAATATTGCTGTAGTCATCTTTCAAAGCTCACAGACCAAACAATCTTTTCACAACGAACCTATTAACGTGAATACCAGTTTGCCTCAGCCACCAGTGATAACTATTCCACAGTTGACTTACTAGATGGGTTTTTATCAGAAGGCACTGACATTAAAATTCAGGGAATAGAGTAGGCAGTACCAACATACTAAAACACTACCTACAAACACTCTTTCCACTTTTTTTTATGGGAAATGATTTTAATAATGTTTTTTGAAAATCTTAGATCTTTTTGATTTTTTCAAAGACTTTTATTGAGAACTTGACTCACGTCAGTTTGATATGGTAATTTTTGTATCAATAAAGTTAGGGTCTATAATTTTTCAACAGATTACTGCATGAATCAGTATGAAGAAAATAGCAATAAACTTAAAAACTTACAGATTATAAAAAGTGCTATAATATGGGCAAACGCCTATAGTTTTAGCCAGAGCATTCGATCTGATCCTTACATCCTTGCCGTAGATGTATGCAGTACCAGAGGTAGGATACAATGAACCACATAAAATATTACTGAAAAAAAATTATGATTAATAATACAAAATTTGAATTTCATTTTAATAAAATAAATCAAAATAATAATGTATGTATAAATTAATATTTAATACTTTTTAGCATTTTTACTTGTTAAAGACTATAGAATAATAATCAATTATTATATATCAATTAATTTTTTTATACCAACATGCAAGTCAATATTAGAATGAAAATAAAAATTTTCACTGTTTTTGCTCATGATTGTTGGCATGAGGATGATAGTAAATGTTTCAAAACAAGTTTTTAAAAAAGTTTTATTATAAAATTTGGTTCAGTTTTTTATACCAAAAATTTATATTTTAAAATAAAAAATTTATATGAACTGAAAATTACGAAGTTAAAAAACAATTCTGTACTTTTTTTTAATCTAGTATAATTTTCTTTTGTAAAAGTAATGGAAAAAATTTGAGTTAATGCAAAATATAATGTAATAATCAGCAAATGACTCACCGAGTACTACAATTTAATTCCTAAAATTGATGTGCTGACGATCTGGATTACTATCAACCACCATAAACAGTTAATTGTTTAAATGATGTGAAATACCTGAAATTAATTTGTGAAACCAAAATGTTTTGCAGTATTGATTGTCCCTAATGCTGGCAAATCTTTTGTACTTATTTAGAAGTATAGATGATAATCAAGATGGTAAAATTTTATGATGCTAGACACTTCTAGCAGCATCATTTTACATTAAGCAGTTTATTGTAATGTACAAGTCATCAGTATTTACAGGGATAGAAAGAACATTGATTAAACCTGAATTTTAACTCCCTAGAAAAGAAAATATCTAAGATTATGCTCATTAAGTTGGGAGATTTATAAAATGTAGAAAAATAGAGAAGAATATGAGGAGAGATGTTGAATGTTTGGTGAATAAAGATCTGGATTAAGATGTGATCTGATCAATTTTAAAAAGAACCTTGGTAGAGATTACAGAGAGAATGTGTTTGTGCACATGCATGAGGAAAGTAATTTGTACAAGAAATAAACGTATAAGAGAGAATTAGACTGTACGATGTGCTAGTCAAAAGGCCCTGAAATTTGAATGTGAGTATAAAGTGTTTGCATTACATCTGGCTGATATTATGCTGCATGGATCTGGCATTTGTGTTTTGACTTTATGTATTAGTGATGTTTCGCTATTCTGTGGTAAGTATAAGTAAATGTCAAAGAGCAACAAATCTGCATAAAATTCTCCATGACAACCACAGAAACTGAACAAATACTTCCTAAGCTTCTACTGAGCTTTATCAGGCTAAAAAATTAATGTAAAATTGGTAAAAGCATTATAAAAACTAGAGAATAATCAGTTGATGACAAGAATTCTAATTGTCCTTCAACCAAAAACAATTCAGATTGTAGCCTAAGTGCATAATGTGTAGCCATTCTACACAAATTATTTGAAATCATGACATTTATGAAATTGTAGATCTATTTTACTAGTGTTTGTCATCAAAATTGTTATGAGCTCATTTTGTAGTGTTTGACATCCTAACAAGATATGGCTTGTTAGGAAAGTGTTTTCAATCATGAAAAAACAATGGGATTTTGTGCAGTAGAAGGCTACTTTGAAGTGGACTAGGGTTAGAAGGCTGAGTTAGAATCATCTGAGTTAGAAAAAATGGAAATCATTCAACAAACAAATAAGAAAAAAAATGTTGATAGTTATAAAAAGATTCAAGAAACAACCTCCATGAATTTTTATTGAAAATTATTTGTATCATTATATCAAGATATGAAACTATAAAAAAATATATTGCTTACATCATATATTTTTAATTCAATGCTGAGGCAGAGTACTTTTGATGATTAGTATCATCAACGGAGTGTTTTCCTTTTAGGTAAATAACAGATTAAATATTAAAAAATAATTAAAACAAAAATTAAAATTGTTTAAATTAATTTAAGGATGCTTATTCATTGCTTATTCTTTCAGTATAAAGGTTTTTAATAATAAAATTAAAAAAAAAAAATAACATCTGTGTTTATGTATGTACAACATACTAAATGTCATACATACATAAGTTTAATTGTTTTTTAACACCTTTGTTTAACACTGGTTATTGAAACAGTAATGTATGTTTTTGCTTCTGTAAGTTTTTGACAGTACTTTTATAAGTAATTCAAAATGACTCTATTGACAGAAACATAATTTCCTCCAAGTGTAACTCGGGAATTTGGTATTGCTAACTAACAATTGTAATGTAGTATGTAGTTATTAGCAAAAATAACAAATGAATACACCATAATAGCAAGTTTAATACTATATAAACTAATCAATTTAAACAAAAAACATTTAAAATCAACAGATTCATCATCAGTTACATTACACTACCACACAGGTACTGCATAGCTGTTGTTAAATGTTAATACTGATAGTTGATAAGATCTAAGTGAATTAAATATTGGTTACAGTTAAGCTGGGTATTAAATCTAGTGTGTTAATTTAGATAATTCATTATGTTTAAAATTTAAATGTTCATTCCTAAATGTGTCTTTGCAAATATAATATTTTCCTAAAAATTAATTTTTTATTATTTATTTCTAAATCTAAGTTACCTAGGATTAAAGTGTAATAAGATGATTAGCTAAATTTCAAATTTTTTTTAATATGCTCCTTAATTTTATAAAATTCTTTATTTAAAGGACCTGTTAGTTTTACAGAAGATAGAAAAGAACATAATAAAAAATTTTATCATTCATAAAAAAAAATACTTAATATAAGAAACATAACAGGTAGCTAATTTATCTAAATGCAGCATATAATAAAAACTGTAATAAAAGTTAAATAATAATGCAATTATTAAACTGGCTAAAACAAAACCCGCAATTATTAATAAAAGAAAATAGAAAAGAAAACAATGATTAAATTAATAAAAATAATTTCTAAGAAATAAAGACTCCTAAAGGTTTTTAAAATAGTTTAAGTAGCAACTAAGACATTTTAAACCATAATAATCAATTATAGTATAATTCTAGATTATATCAGTTTCACCCTAAACCACTAATGTTCAATGGTTCCAAACACCAATGTTTAAATCCAGAAACTTGGAATCCCAGTTAGACCACTCATAAATTTCAATACAACCCCTTAATGTTTTCTTTCTGAAATAATAAAATTAATATTAATTTATCTTATACATTGGAAGTAATTTATTGTAAGTAATCAGGTATAAATCGAATGATAAACTATATAGTTAAAAAATGAATAGCAATATTAAAATTTTTTATGTATAAAAATATATTTATAAAACCTACTGAAGATAATATAAATAAAAATGAATTAATAAATAACTTTAAAAAATAAACATCCAAGTACAAGTAATGTAAATACAACTATTTGTAATACGAATTATTTACATCTAATGCTCAATTCTTTATCCAAGGTTTGTCAATAGCATGATATTTATTTGCTGTTATGTTTGATATTTATTTTTACAGTTTGAGAAATAAATATATGGTGGAACCATAATATCCTTTTACAAGATATGTAGATGACCCATTAGTAATATTAAACCTTAATATAAAAACATGCCGAAATGAAACGACTAGCACTAGATAGGGAATCTTGGAAAGCTGCATCAAACCAGTCAAATGACTGAAGACAAAAAAAAATAAAAACTTAGCATTTAATCTTTTTAAACAAATTAAATTCATAGAACAATAAATTAAAATTTACTGAAGAAACAGAGATCAATAATAATAATTCATTAATTTTTTTGATATAAAAATAAATATTAATCTGTGAAACTGTTACTGGAGTTTTAAGAAAACTTACATTACAACCATCTACAAAAATCAAATTGTCGATTACAAAAAATATGTACATATTATAGTGTGAATACAGATTACAATGTACTCAGGAAAATAAAAAAAAAAATATGGTATAGAATCCATAGCATCTAGATATAAAAAAAATCCCTTTCAGCATGCTGGTAGGCAGAAGTAGATTTCACTGGTGCTAAGTAGGGGATACAAACGATTTCCACCTTAAAGTTAAGAAAAACTCCAAATTTACTCAATACATCAATGGTTGCTTGTGAAAAAAAGTTTCACATATTTAGCATATGACAAGCCCCACCCTTCTTACAATTCCAGCAATATTTTGGTCATCCCTTGCCGTAAAGGTTGATCATATCAAAAATTGTTTCAGACAAAAGTTTTAAGTAATGTTTAGAGGACTAATGACCCATTTAAACCAATTCGATACTGTGCCTATTAAGGGAGGTATGATTTTTTGTCTTCAAACCACCATTTTTTCTACCCCCTGGGCCAATGGTTGGTGATACCAATATACTTTACTTAGATAAATTTTTAGGCTCTTATCTAAAAAATATTAGGAACTTTATGCAAATTCAATATTTTACTTAATAGGAAAGTTATAGCTGAAAATAACTAATATTTGGTTTTTTTTAAAAAGCCTTCCATTTCCATCCCCGTGGTTCGATTTTGCCCATTAACAAATTCAACTGAGATTTTGGGTTGTTATATTTTATGTATAAATTTGAAAGTGATTGACGGAAAATTACAGCAGTTATTGTAATCACAAAAAAAAGTGACATATATATTTCTTTTGAACTGTATATATAAACTTTTGAACTGACAGTGGTTTTGGGATCTGGAGGATGTGAAACACAAAGATATGTTGAAATTTTTCAGAAGTCGAATCATGGTACCCATTACAATAGGTAGCTTTCTTATAAAATCTATCTAAACTGATTTCTGTTCTAACCAATGATTATCCACTAGACTGGCTGGTGTAAATAATAATAAGTTTGAATATTTTGAAAAAGATATTAAGTATAAATAAAGCATAAGATATTAAAATGTTTAAGCATAAATAAAAAGCACAAACTTATGAATAAGCAATAAATTTTAAAAACATCAACTATTTAAATTGGAATGCTTGTTTTAATAGCTACCTTAATTGAAACCAATATTTAACACTCAGCTGATCATTGCAATTACCAGTTTTTTAACATATAGCAATGGTAACAGATTTTCTGAAATTTGCATTCTGAAACTGATTATGAATCCATAGATTCAAAAACAATTTTATTAATTGGTAAAAGTTTTCATAAAGCCTGCTATTTTAGTGAATTAATAAAGATTAATAAAAGTAAATTAAACATACTAACATTAATGCAGTTTTACCAGCACCAGTCCGACCAACTATTGATGTAATTTCATTTTCAAATAAATTCAGAGTTATATTTTTCAAAATATTAACATTATTAATTGTCATAGTTATATTTTCAATACTAATACCTAATATTCGGTATTTGGGATCTTCTTCAAAATCTTTAGCATCTTTTTTTTCGACTGTTAAATAAAAATTAGATTAAAATACGCAAATTTGTTATTTTAATTATAAACATAATCAATCAAAATAATTAAATACTTGTACATTTAATAACTAGTTTAAGTATCCTTTCTTTGGATAAGCAATTCTATGATTCTATGAATCGCACAAGATATTTTTATAAAATTTTATAAATGAAGAAAACATGTCTAATAGACATGAATCTAAAACTGCATTATTTTCTGACTATCTTGTTTTTTTCTATACAAAATGAATAATTTCTCATATTTATGAGGCATTACGTTTAAATTTGGTGCACACAGTGTATTTATCAACTATCACCTACAAATAATAATTTAAACAGTATAAAAATAATCTATGTTTCACATTTTCTAAGTTGTTAAAAACTGAGATATTCATTTTTTTATCAAATAAATAAATACCTTCTATTGTTTCATTGTTCATATAACTAGATTAGAACAGGTGCAACACTATAACATTTTGCATCTCCTTCAACTGGACTACTTACAGAAATACCAAATCACCTGAATTCAGTGTCCTTCATTTGTACCTTGTATAATTTTATAGTATGCAAAATTAAATTTCTGTACTGTGCATAGTTTCTTCATGTTTCTGTTTTCATAAATTTTTTAATACAGTTTAAAGTAAACTAAATGAAAGAGATTGTTTTGACGCTAGCAAAGTATAATTGTACTTCTGGTACCACGCAAGAAGTTTTTCCCGTTATAGGTCTAGTTCCTAAACCACACTAATTTTTCAATAATTAACTGTTAAACTACAAATATGTCAAACCTTCCTATGCGTGCAATCCATTTTCAGGTAGCACATCTCTTTAAAAATGTAAGTGTTCTTTGTTGCTTTTAAGTTAATTTGCAGTTGACTGAACTACTTTACATGAATCTTTAATTCAAAAGACAGAGATGATGGTAAACTGCAGAAAAAAAATGGATGGTATTGATTGTACCAATAAATACTTTTCGAATTACTATATATTAGAAGTCTATAATGGTATAAGAAACCAAGTATTCATTATAATGAAGATAATGTCATAAAATACATTTTTTTATTCTATCAATGCTATGACTAAAAGTCAATTCCTTATGAGATCATTATGCATTGTGCCACCAAAGCCCTTTAAATGTTAATTTTCAACCTAGAATTCTAATGATATCAATTAAATCATTGGTTATTGTAGTCTAAAAATGTTTTGTTAGATCTGAACTGTTGGCACAACTTTCTTTTTGTTCCTGAAACATGTTGACAGTAATGGTTTGTCCACAGTCCATTACTAGTTAGTTGTCATCTTGTGACATTAAATTTAAAATTAATTGTAATCCAACAAACTTTTTATCTTTTGTTAGTTATTATTACTTGCTTTTTTAGATACGTCTGTAAACATTTTATAATTTAAATTTCGTAGTGGCTAATCCACAACTCAGTTGTATCAAAAGGTAATTACAAAACAAACAAGAAAGTATATTGATAGTTTTCTTTGAGTTCCTCGTCGTTTTCAATCCGTTGTCCATCAAGCCACTTTTTCAAATGCAAGAAGAGGAAGTAGTCGCTAAGTCAAAAAGTCTATTAGCAAGGTCAAAAAGTTCCCAACAAAAATGAAGATAGCGGTGTGAGGACGCGCGTTGTCGTGGAGGATTATGCCTTACGACAGTTTCTCTCGTCATCGATTTTGGATCGTACGTCTCAGTTTGGTGAGCGTTTTGCAACACGCTCAGTTTTGCACAGTTTGCAACATGCTTTGGGGAGCGTAATTGCAACAGTTTGGTGAGCGTCAGCTGTAATTGTTGATTCACATTCCATGAAATCAACCAAAATTACGTCCTTTTCGTCCCAAAAAAACAGTAGCCAACATTTTTCTACTCGAATACGGAGATTGTTTTAAAACTTTTTCGGTTATGGGTGGCTAAACTTGAATGGCGCCACTTTTGTTTAGATTCTGCATTGGTGTAGGATATATACGTCTAGTCGCCCGTAACAATGTGGGGGAAAAAATTATCTCCATCTTGTCGTAGCGGTCAAAAATGCTCGTCCACTGCACAATCTTTGCTGTTTGCGTTGGTCGGTGAGCATTTTCGGTAACCACCTGGCACGCAACTTGTGATATCAGGGTTTTTCTGAGACAATCGTGTGGTAGAGGTGCGTCCAACATGCGGAAATTCATCAGCCAGAGCATTAATCGTCAATCGCCGATCACATCGCAGTTTTTGGTTCACTTGTTCAACGATTTCGTCGGTTTTAATACTGGGTTTGTCAATCCGCTCTTCATCATGCACATTTGAGCGGTCATTTTTAAAGTCTGGGCACCATTGTCTGTGAAGAAAAGTTTAGCCTTTCCTTCACTCATTACTGTTAATGAGTATGGCCCTCATTACGAGGGCCATACACTAGGCACAACGTCTGATGAATTTCAGCAGCTGAAGATTCTTTTGCACACAAAAATCGAATCACTGTGCACACCTCACAACTGGCGGTACTGTTGTGGACATTGCGATTTGCATTCACCAGCAGGCAAACGACTATTTTATCAAACAACAACTGCAGTGGCTTCAAAAATAGCCGATAGATGGCCCTGAATGCGTGAAACTGTGTTCAGACCAGCTAATATTTAAATATAGGCCAACAGCCCTTACTTTTTGAGCATGCCTCGTATATATTAATATATATATAAAAATTCAAAATCTGATTTTCTTAAACTTCAATTCAAAAAATTCCTAATTAAAACTCACCGACTTCATCAACAACAAAAACGGAATCTTTTTCTTTTGGTTTATATTTTTTGTTTCGTTTCCAAGGACAATAAAAAGGTTTTGGAGGCATACCCATGCTACCTAAAAAAAAAATACACAGTGATTTCATAAATAAAAATTATACATTCACAAGACTTTAGTACAATTTTTTAATTAATTTTAAATCTTCAGACATACTATGCATATGCACATATTTTAACAAGGAAGATGAAGTTGATGAAATCATATAACTTTGCTAGGAATTAAAACCAAAACCATTTGATCTAGAATCCAGCATTCTAATTACTACATCAACTGGCCAGCCAATTTACTGTTAAGAATCATATATACACTATAACTCTCACAGTTATATAACTCTCACAATTATTTTCAGTCGTCAAATACACTGAATCTTCTTTCCTATAAACTATACTGAGCTTATTAAATTTTAAAAACAAGGAACCACCCCTTTTTTTATTTCACATTAATACAAATTATCAACCATTTTTGAGAAATTAGAGACTTTACACATCTTGATACAATTTTTTAATCCAACGTAACACGTCATGAATATTCTTTTTGTACATAATGCATCTTTTATAATATTTATTTCATTCATAGCCTGACCTTATACTTCTCTTATTTTGCATGGAGAACGTTCCTTGAATTTAAAAACCAGGTCACCCATTGAATTTCATTTGATAAGATTATCTATTTTTTTTCCGTGCTCAGGGAAACAGTAACAGCATACTTTCAATGACATAAATTGGCTCAGTGAGCTAATAAAATAAGGAACTGTCTATAGAATGGGCAGGAAATCCCTTTATGCTAGTTATGAAATTATCAGGATAGGTGCAGCTTATCTTCTATGGGTCTAAAATGTCTGTCTGAGTTCCATCATTAACTTATTTTAATATAATTATTTTCCAAAGCACAGCTGTATGCGCTTCCATCTCCAGTTATTCATCTACAAAACCATATCAGGGGTGATAATTTCAAATGCTGACCAAACAGTGTATGGAGCTGCTTATTTGTTGACGTATCTGCGTTTTCAGATAACTTCTTTTACAAAACTTCAGAGTGCTTTGTATGATGTGGTGAAGTCAGGGCTTCTTGCTGGCCAAGGCAATGGAGCCAGTAACTCTTCTGATCTGCATCCAACCCAGCGATTCAAAAAAAATTCAATGAATGTTTGCTAACATTCAAAGCAAAATGCACTGGAGCACCATCTTGCTAAAATGTAATCCCTTTACCGTTAATTCTGTAAGCAACCACCTGTTGAACATTATCAGAAAACAATGTTAATTAACGGCACCATCAAAAAAATAAGCACTAAGAAGATGTTCAGCTGTCAACCCAGCCCAAATCATAACATGAGGCAGATGAAGTTTGATTTTCTCAAAAAAGTGAGGATTGTCTTTCGCCCAAAAAAAACATTTCAGTTATGAGAGCTTCATTCAATAAATCACAGACTCATCTGAGAGCATGATGTTCTTTTTATAGTTTGCTCTTGGAAGGCATTCAAGCAATAACTGACATGCACAAACATGCCGATGAAGGTCATTGTCACTCAACTCATTAACTATGATTGGACGAAAACATTTAACTTTTTAAATTCTTTCACATATGGTTTCTCATTGTTGATCTTCGAATGCCTAACTCTGTAGAACGTTTGCGTGTTGATTTCATCGGTGATTGTAAAATCGATGCCTCCACAGCAACACATTGTCTCAGTTTGAGTGTTCGGCCTTCCACTGCATGGCGCATCAAGTAAAATTTGCTGTAATTGTGATGATTTCCCAAAACGCACAAAGAAGTCATTCATAATGTTCTCCCATGTTTTAACATTGTGTGGACATTTATAGACCCACACATAAGCTAACAAACACTCTCGACAGTGAACACACTCATATCAATCTTCTTTCCACACTCGACTCTATGACTAAGATCATCCCACCACAATGAACAACACACCGGATGATTCCCAACATGGTTTATAATCTCCACCTTCTCCAGCAATATAAGCAGTGGGAAATGACAACAGTAGAGCCTGATTAAGCTGGACCGATTACAGTGGAAAGCGACTTCCTGCATGCCTATACACTGCTAGAAGGGAGGACACCAGCACCAAAAACTATGCACAACATTCTTAACTAAAGTAAATGAGTACTGTATATTTATATTTATTGAAGTATTATATTATTGATTATGTATTGGTTATATATCATTTTATATATTGATGTTTTGATTGAATTATATATAGCGATATTTATATGTATATGTATACATTATTTTAATATATTAAGTATCTACATTACTAATTAACCAGAACCCATCACTGGAGAAGTATTTTGGCTATTAAATCTTTTGCAGTAAAATTTTACAGTTAATTTTTTATATAACATGACCATATACAAAACAATTTCAGTTAACTAGTTTTAGTACAGCAGTAATAATAATAATATTTAAAAAAGATTAAACATTGTAATAATGAAAAACAATTGAGAAAAAATATTTTTACTTAATAATTTTTTCAAAACTATAAATCAAGAAATAGTTTAGGTTATCAATATGTTTGAAAATAGTGTCTAAAATCCCACAGCTCTAATGAACATGAAGATTAAATGTCTTTATACTTCCTAACTGGCTCAAATTTATAATATGCCCTTTAATTTAATACATAAGCCTTATATAAAAAGGAGTGTAAATATTGTTTCAATAGATGTACTAATGGATACAACTTAAAGGTTGAATTTTATGTTATTTCAATTATTCAATCAGAATCTTATAAGCTATTCTTCAAATTTTGTTATGTTCTATTCCAGTTAAATTAATTTCTTTGAAATTCTACTGAGCCAAATTTCATTCAATCTTTGCATTTTATTTACCATAAGTATTAGCCTATATAAAGCATCCCATTAGCATTATTTAACAGAATGTTATAATGGTAATTCCACCACATCAAACAGGTTCTTTTAATAAATAAACCTACTATGGAAATGAAATTTGATCATGTAATACAAAAAAAATAGTTTTAAACACTGAAGTGAATGAAGAGTTAATCATATAATCAATAATAATGTTGCACAGATGGTTCATGTTTCAACGAATAAACTGTAGTTATAATTATAGTGAGTCATTTAAGATTAAAATTACCGTATTTATTCGAGTACCCTCCGCACTTTTTTTCTTGGAATTGGAAAGAAAAAATAAGGGAGCGGGGCTTATTTGAAACATAGCCTTTGGCCAGGATAATTTACGTAAAGTAAACGTTTTCTTATAAGTCTATCACATAAATATAGTTACATTAGGCTTTCGTTTATCAATACCGGATTCCGCTTATACAGAATACATCCTTAATTATTAACATCCTGTTCATATTATCGATAGGATAGGAAAGAAGTTACGGTATTTTTATAAAACTGATTTATTCTGTATAGGCTGCATCCGGTTCTAATGACACTACAGTTACAGTATCAGTTACCCATCGTCGTCTTGTCTATTCGTCATTGTCATTGTACTGTTAGTATATGTGGACGGTTATGTGCATTTTATATGTTTAGTTTATCTTGTAAAGTTTAATACGGTGATTTATTTTAATTACGGCATTAAAATGAGTACAAAAAGACAGCATCTACGATCTTTTACAGTAAATGAAAAACTGCGCGTTATAGAAGAGACTGAAAAAATTGGAAATCGGGCGGCATGAAGAAAATTTGACGTAGATAAAAGCTGCATTCGAGACTGGCGTAAGAAGAAACAACTTCTGGTGAAAGGCACAGGTAATAAAAGGGTTTTTCGTGGCTTAAAACCAAAATACACAGACGTAGAAAAAAAATTGTACGACTTTGTTATGGAAAAAAGGAAATGCGGTTATGCTATCACGACAGAAATGTATCAATCATATGCTCGTGAAATCGCTAAATCGTTGAATAAAGTTAATTTTAAAGCAAGCCGTGGATGGATAACACGATTTTTTGCACGAAATGATTTGTCAATAAGACGAAAGACGACCGTTTCTCAACGACTTCCAGACGCTTATGAACAAAAAATATTACTTTTTCACAAATACATAATAAATCTTAGAAAAGATAAAGGCTATTTGCCTTTTCAAATAGGAAACGCTGATCAAACCTCCGTATATTTTGAAATGCCATTTGACGAAACCGTAAACAAAAAAGGTGAAAAAAGTGTTACAATTCGCACTGGTGGTAATGAAAAACAAAGATGTAGTGTTATGCTTTGCATTACTTCTGATGGATCAAAATTACCTCCGTACATTGTTTTTAAAAGAAAAACTCTTCCTACCGTACAGGTAAATGGAGTTATTGTCAGACCACAGGAATCAGGTTGGATGGACGAAACCTTAATTTTTGATCGGATCAGATGTGTATGGCAAAAGCGATCAGGAGATTTACTTAATAAAAAAAATACCGGTATGCTAGTAATGGATAGTTATCGGGAGCATACGACTGATAAAGTGAAAGACATTTTAAAAAAGGATTTGACAGACCAAGTAATAATTCTAGGCGAATTGACATCTTTATTGCAACCATTAGATATCTGCATTAATAAACCGTTCAAATCTGCATTAAAACAACTGTACAGTAAACGGATGGCTGATGAAAATTTCTTTCTCACGCCTACAGGAAGAATCAAACGCCCAGATTTTAACCGGATTTGTGTTTGGATAAAAGATGCTTGGGAAGGTATTTCCAAGGAATTAGTAAGGAAAAGTTTTAAAAAATGCGGAATATCTAATGAACTTGATGATAGTGAACGCGATCACCTTTGGCAGAGCGACGTGGAGACTACCGGTAAGTATTCTACAGACATTGACAGTGACATTGATTAATTAAAAATAAAATCCCATGTTAAAAAACGTATTGAAGTGATCCTTTTCAACATGATACTTTCTTTTCGTTTTACTGGCCTACTAATTCTGAACTAAACTAGCACTTACGGTAATTAATTATTAATATAATATTAATATTGTAATTTAAATCTTTTACTTTCTGAATATTTTCGTATTTTTTTATCATGTCTGTTGCACTTTTAAATACCGGTATATACTCAATTTCTTTTTGGATTTTCGGTCCGGAAAATCGAGGTGCGGGGCTTATTCCACGGCGGGGGGTACTCGAATAAATACGGTAGTTTCAGGCTATAGAAATGAAGAACAGAACCAGAGGAAATGAAAATACATAAAATATTTGAAGGGCATTTTCTGCGCGATTATTTAGAATTAAATTTATATTAACCAGGTGTTATTTTGTTCATAAAAACATGCTTAATTATGATGATAAATCAAAATCTGAAAAATTGTATTTAAGTTATTGAGATATTAAGAATTAAAATATTTTAATGTCACAATTTTGAGATTTGACAAGGAAAAATTAACCAATTTATTTATTCTATATGTCTGTGTCTAAAATTCATTTTTGATATGAAATTGCAGAAGTAAAAAAAAGAACAGAGATAGAATGGTTTATATGAACAAATTCCTTTATTTGTTCACATAAACTGTTTTTTATTTTGAGGTATTCATATATGTTCATTTATTTAGCTAAAAATAATAAATATTAATTTTACTATTATAATATGATATAGTAAGGCATTTGCTATAATGAACATTTGATCTAGTTGCATCTGTTTACTATTATTATTAAGTTATAAATAAACAATACTAGACAAAGAATTAAATCATATTATAGTCACCATATTATGACATATGTACCTATGGTTTGGCGTGAACCAAAGGATCATGTAACCGATTGTTACTTCTGTTTAACAAGTGTCTGGAATTTCTAAAAAATCTAAACATACTTTAAAATATCTTTCATTGCAATCTACAATCAGGCCTGTACCTCACAGTGAAATTATTCAAGTTCCTGAGCGACCTGTGAATGTATGTTTCAAAAACAGCGATGAGGAATCAAGCAATTCTGAAGAAGACAACAATGATTTTGACTTTGAATTATCTTCCAGCAAGCCACATCTTATTTCACAAGGTGAATTAAATGACTTGGTTAGGGATTTAAATTTATCAAAAAATCAAGCTGAACTGTTAGGATCAAGAATGCAAGGTTGGAATTTATTTCAAAAAATACAAACAAAATTAGGTTTTTGAAGCTGACAAAAAGAACTTTCTCAGTACTTTATTGATGAAAATGATTTGCTTTATTGCATAAATACTGATGAGTTTATGTTTCACTTAAGACAAGTTCATAAAACCTGAGGACTGGCACCTTTTCATAGATTCATCCAAGTATAGTTTAAAAGTGGTTCTACTACATAATGGTAACAAATATCCTTTGGTACCAATCGCTTATGGTATTAATTTGAAAGGGATATACAATGTGATGAAAGATGTTCTTGAAAAAATAAATTATAAAAAACATAGCTGGAACGTATCTGGTGATTTGAAAGTTATAGCTATTTTGTTAGGCATGCACTTAGGCTATACAAAGTACATGTGTTTTCTTTGCAAATGGACAGCTGAGCTAGGGATACACATTATGTTACCAAAGAGTGGAAGAAACGAGCCAACTTAACTCTAAATGGGAAAAATATTATTTATGACCCATTAGTTGAACCCAAAATAATATTTTTACCCACTCACCATCAAGTTAGGACTAATGAAAAATTTTGTAAAAGCAATGAAGAAGGATAGTCCCGGATTTTTGTACAACAGGCAGAAATTTCCGAATGTTTGTGAAGGAGAAATTAAAGAAGGAATATTTGTTGGTCCTCAGATGATGTATTTAATTCTATGTTAAATAATGTAGAAAGTGCAGCTTTGACTTCATTTAATAACGTTTGCAAAAATTTTCTTGGTAAATAATTACCACGACATTGTTCATCAACTTTCTACTTTATACAGAGCTATGGGATGTAATATGTCTTTGAAAATACATTTCCTCCACTCACATCTGGATTTTTTTCTGGACAACCTCGGAGACGTAAGTTACACACACAGTGAACGTTTCCACCAAGACATTTCAGTGATGGAAAGCTGGTATTATAAAGGGAACTTGAATACTAACATGCCAGCCGATTACTGTTGGACATTAATTTGGGATGTGCCTGAGGCTATTTATAAAAGAAAAGCATCAGTGAAATCATTCTAACACAGTAATGGCCGTGCAAAATTATAAATTTTACAGATTTTAACTATATTTTCCCTTAATTTTTTTGAAGTGTAATTTATTTAAAAATAAGGGTGATAGAAAAATTGTATTCACATATCTCTAATGTACGCAAAAATGCATATCGATAAGTGTTATCACACTTAGAGAAACATTAAAAAATTTGTTTTTTATCTATCAGTGTAATTCAGGTAACTTAATCTAAGTGTCAGGGCAGCTAAGTTAAAGCATCTAAAATCAGGAGCCATGGATATATAAACAAAGTTAGAAGGAAACTTTTAAAATTTGTACATTACTTGCGAAAAGTAAATAAGTTGATCATAGTTTCTTTTAAAAATAAATTTAAGGGTCCACATAAAATAACTAATTATGATGCAATCACTGAAATCTAGACTGTTGAAAATATACTGCTTTTAACTGTAAATGAGCTAAGAAACTCTTTTTAACTGAGGGTCAACTAACATAACATCAAGAACAAAATACTGTTTAAAATAACTCAAACTTATAATTAACTCTATTCAAAGAATTTCCTTCATCTTTTATTTCCGAATTTATTTTTTATGCAAATAAATTAAGGGTACATTAAATTGATGTTAATTACATGGTTCATTTATCTTTAAAAACAACTTGAGTTAATAAATAATTTTTATAGATCATTTACTATTAAAACATTAAAACTCGTAGAATTTAGATAACTTCTGTGAGATTTTATAAGAGATTTTCAAAAACCTTTTTAATTAGCTGTTTTAAGTGCCACAATTTAATATCAAGTCAGTAGACATTCAACGTATTTAAAGAAATTTTAACTATTCAGTTGAAATAGAAGATTAAAAATCCAGTATTTCAATTTATTCAAATATTGACAAACAATATACTTTTTTTTGTATACAATTTACAATTAATTTTCCACAATTTAAATAATTTTCAAAATGATCCTACAACTAAACTCAGAATTCAATTAATCTCAGTATCAAGAAATTGAAATACCTGGAAATACAGCTTCAACATATAGTGCCAGTACAATGAAAATTATTGAGTCCAACAATAAAAAAATCATGAGAAACCCTATGCTCCAGAATCTAACAGATTTTGGTCTAGTAAAAAGGTTAAAAATATTTACTCCTTCTGCTTTTTCAAATATTTCTATATACAACATTTCTGCAATTAACACTGCATTTGGATTAAGAAACTGAAAATAAAATTAAAACAAGGTATATAAGAAACATCAATTAAAGATTTAAAAAAATAATAATTATATTTAAATCTGACATTAAATTTGATACTACATTCAATAAGTCCCCTTACTCCTTTGCAAATATATGTTGTAGACTTACTACATATTTTGAACATTTATTACCTACTCCATGATACCCTGCTCTTGAAGAAGAGGTATCTCTTTTCAACATTTGCAAATAAGAATAACCATCACATACTCTTCAAAATTATGCAACAAACAAGTATAATATCATCTGAGTCTATATCATGAAGCGTGATGGATTAGTTTCCAACGTGCACACAAAATGAGTTTTCTCTTTAGTCCAGGAAACCACATTCCTAGCTCATAAACAAAGAGAAATTGCACATTCATCAGAAAACAATACCCTTATAAGGACACTGATTTGGAAACTGTGCTAATAAAGCACAGCAAGCTACATCACATTCTATGTCTCCAACCAATAATTCATGACAAAAATTGGGCACTCCAGCACATCAGTCATTAATGAAAATGTTGAAAAAGTTAAAAAGATTGTGGAGTATTAACAAACTATATTAGGCTTTTTGAGTAAAATTAATTTTCATTTATGAATATCTTGTATTATTTATTTAGAGCAAACCCAATTTTTTTTTCATACAAATTTATTGACAGCAATTATTGAGTAACAATAAGATTAGAAGAATAGAAAATACCTTCAAATTATCTCCTGCAGACAATGCAACTTATAAGTTGTGTGATGAAACAACATATAACAGGACCACTAGAGTAATTTCCTTTTCAAAATTAAAAAAAAGAATGAAACCGTCTTATTTGAGTAAGAAATTAAAAAAATAATTCATTAATTGTTAAAAAAGTGTGTGTATATATATATATAATTTTTTTTTAATTCCTTAAATAAGATGATTTCATTCTTTTTTTCAATTTTGAAAAGGAAATTACTCTAATGGTCCTGTTATATGTTTTTTCACCACAACTTATAATAAGTTACATTTTCTGCAGGAGGTAATATGAAGGTATTTTCTATCCTTCTTTTTATTGTTGCTCAGTCACTGCTGTCAATAAATTTGTATGAAAAAATAAAATTGGGTCTGCTCTAAATAAATAAATACAAGTTATTCAAACATCAAAATTAATTTTTCTCAAAACGCTAAATATAGTTTTGTTAATATCCCACACAGACACACATATGAGGCAATCAAAAGCCAAAGTGATTAATTCCTGAATACCCAGAACTGAGGAAACATGAACTAAAGTTAATCAACTCTTCATTATTACAGACTGCTTTTATTACTGTAATAAGTTAATTAACATGTATAATACAAAAATTAAAAGCTATTTACATTAAATTTAAACAATTTCATTAGCATTTTATCATAACTACAGTAAAATTCTGCCCATTTGTTGGAGTTGTATACCGTATCACCATAATCGACAGAATCATCAGTAGTATCAAGTTCACTAATCGTACGAGCTGTAACTAAATTTTTGTAGTATCCATGGCGTACAGATGGTATATACCACAACAACAACATATCTTTCTTCTTTTGCATTGTAATTGATAGAATTTCAGGGTACAGTAAATTTTGCTCTGTTGAAGAAAGTGATTCTTGTGGCCATCCTGTAGTAGATTTCATTATATTAACTTTTTTAAATGACATAGACTCTGTAAAGCAAACCTTAATTAATATTGTCAGAGTTTCTTTTTTCAACAGTCTTATCCATCTGATTTTGAGCCAGTTTACATGACTGCTGTCAGTAACTGTCTTGCAGTTTACAAAAGAACCTTCCAGATTCTTAGTGGAAAGAATATCTTCATGTTTCATTTCAGTAAGCGTGAAACGTTTTTCTTTTTTCTGTTTTTTACCTCCAACTATAGTGTAATACCATTCCCAAGTAGAAAAAATATTTTCTTTTTTATGTGCACGTTTCTCAATGACACCAAAATCCACATCATTTGGTAGGTAACTGTGCCCTAACAGAAGAAATTTGAGGTCAATACATTCTGTTGTAATCTGAGAATTAGCCAATAACTTTAGTAAACTTAAAACAAGCTTTATTTTATATCTGTTTTGCCCTGTGCAAGAATCACAAAAGACAACAATATTTTTATAAGTTTTAGTATTTAAAAGTAAATGTTTCTTTAGGCAAGCAGCTATCTCTTGAGAACCACGAGAGCCTTCAGTCTCAAGCTAAACATACATAAATCCCTGGTTGGTGTTACAGCAATGACAACCAAGGTTGTAAATGTATAGATTGAGCTTATAATTTGCCATAGATGTGGACAATTTCGAAAATGCTAATGCCTTTTGCAGATCAAATGTAAAAGCACAATAATTTGTATTGCACCTTTCTTTATCAAGTTGCATTTTATTTCAAACAATTTCTGCTTCAATAAGATGAATTTCTTTTTCATTCTCAACCATTTTCTTTTCTTCATTTTGAAATGCCTCAAGGATCCTATGATAACCAACACAAACCTGGCATTTATCCTTGGCAGGAGGTTTAAAATGGAGGTTAAACTTTGAAGAAAACATGTGGTAATACATTATTTGTTTTACTGGATTGACATTTTCAGATTTACATTTTTCAGCGTATAAATCGCACATATTTTTTATCGTTAGGTCTGAATTTAAATATTTGCGGTTGGGATTATGAGCCCTTGTATAATGACTGGCATATGCAGGAAATAATTTTATACGTGCAACCATACCAGAAATATCTATTTTGTTTCCAGGCTCATGCTTCCCTCTATTATCAACCACACTGGAAACATCGGATTTTGAACAAATATTGTAAATTTTATCATCACTAACTTGAAATATTTCTTACACACATCTGTAGTATCAGCTACATGAATAAAAAATTTAAATGATTTATCTCTAGGAGGCTTGATTCCTGATGATGGCCGTCACCTGGTAATGTTTTTACTTTGACACAAACTTCACATAAATATATTCTGTTCGGTAAGATCTAAAAGCTTGTAAAATGAAATAAGGCCATTTTTCTCCATTCAGATGAAATTTTTAAATTACATCTTTTTTTACAGTGCATGGAACGTCTTTGAAAAATTTACATCGATGAATTCTTCCAGAACAACTTTTACAAGTGCACCACTCACTCACTCTGTTGTTACTTTTCTGTTTCCTCTTCCAATTTTCAGGATTTCTAGGCCTTCAGCTGACAAAGAAAGTGCTGCACTCTGTGACCAAACAAGCCATGAATAAAAATTTGTTTCTACATTAATAAGCATCCATATTTGGCAAATATTTTGAAATTGGAATTAATCACTTTGGCTTCTGAGTGCCTCAAATATATATATATTGTTGCCACATATATGCGCCTATTTTAATATCGGCGGACGAACACTGTAGAAACTCACTGGCGCATACTGTATACTGGCGCACAGTATACGGACGCGCTTATGTTTACACAGCATCACTAGCGCCGCGCAGTTCTCCCACCATAGCGGCCTCACACTCTCAGGCTCCAATGAAGAGCATGCACGAGTGTGAATTTTCAATAATTATTCCATCCTTGGCTTCCGAAGTGAAAGGTTGTGTTTTATTGTGCTCTGTGTTCAGTGAGTTGTGTGCAGTCCAGACCGGTCCTCAACAGTGCTTCTACCTGAGTCGCCAGACAATGTAAGGAGGTACCCGTTAGGACACCCGCCGGGCGGCCAGCTACCTGGATTCCAGGCAATTCAGATAAGATTAGGATAATCCTTTCTTTTTATTCTTTTATAATAATATGTAAAGTGAACTTTTATTAGTCATTTGTATTACATAGTTTAATAGCCTATTATTATAGGACTGTTGTTATAACAGCATTTTAAATTATTCGACAGGAATCATTAACTTTTAATACAATCTGTTCCTATTTAGGTTTCCAGTTATATCTTTGATTTTTCTTTTGTCAGTGTTTTTATTTTACAGGAAGTGTAGATCTAAGCAGTTCTAATTTAATTTTTAATTTTAATTTTAATTTCTGTTTTATTTTTCTTTCGAAATGGAAGGACCGCCTCCACTCCGTTCTCCCTCACGAATTTGTCCGATGCAGGAGAGGAAGGCGGGGCTGGAGCTAGGAAACGCCAGAAACGACGGGACTCCGCGCCTCCTATGGAGACGGAGTCCGTAGCGGGGCTGCAGCCGCCACCCCGCAGGCTGATGATGGTGGCCCATCACAGCCTGCTATCGTCAGGCGGGAGAAAATCCCGCCGATAATGCTGGACTGGCCAGCACTATCGCGTGACATAAAAGCAAGGATTGGGGGGCGCCTGGGTGCCAAAAGCACCGGGCTGTCCATAAGGCTGCAGCTTGGCAGCGAGGCGGACTACCGGGCGGTCCAGAGTTTCCTGCACTCAAAGGGAGTTGCCTTCCGCTCCTTTCAGCTCCCGAAGGACAGGGAGCTGAAAGTAGTCATACGGGGGAATCCCTTATGGGGCTACCCCAGAGGAAGTAAGGGAGGAACCCCCTCCCTTGTATTTGAGGTGACTTCTGTGAAGAAGCTCTTCACCAGGGACGGCCGGGAAACCCCGACCTGCTTAGTGGCCCTTAAAAGGACATCCAACTCCAGGCAAATCTATGACCTCAACAGTATCTTTTACTGCAAGGTCGCAGTGACAGCTTTTCTGTCACGAGGGGGACCGCCACAGATGCCAAAAATTTGGGCGCTCATCGAATTATTGCCGGAGAGCCCAGCAATGTGTTAAGTGAGGTGGGGACCACGACACTGCCACTTGTATTAAGCCGCGTGAGGAACCAGCCTCATGCGTGAATTGTAAGGAGCCGCATCCGGCAAATTACAGGGGCTGCCCCTATTACAAGGAGCAAGTCAACAGGGTCAAGGGAATTAAAAAACCCGCGACTGTTGACGGCCGCAGCTGGGCCCGCGTTGCCGGTGGGGGAAAAGCAACCCCCAAACCGGTGGTGCCGGCACCTATAGCAGCGGTAGTGGAAAAAGGGGAGGAACCATCCCCAACACCCGCCAAGCCAAAACCGGCGGCAACCACCAAAAAGGTGGTAAAACGAAAGCCTGCTAAGAAGGCTGCGGCCAAGCCGGCCCCGGCTGGGAAGGTCAGGCAGGCAGTCAAGAAAACTGAGGCCCCGTGTCCCATTAATAGGGCGCCCGCAACCAATGGCGCCTCCAGCGGCAAAGCGAAACCGGCTACCCCGAAGGAGAGCCCTGGCATGGATTTCCTTTCACAAATGACAGTGAGGGATGCTGCCGGATATCATGATGGTCATGTCACGCCTGCTCCAGGCAAAATCTCTCAGGGACTGTATTCAGTCCTTGAGAGGACTGAATACAGTCCCTCATCCCCTGATCCCCTGAATCCCTCATGGCTATACTGTCTAGGTATGGTTAGGCCCCTGAATACAGTCCCTCATCCCCTGATCCCCTGAATCCCTCATGGCTATACTGTCTAGGTATGGTTAGGCCCACCCTCAGACTTGCAGTGGAACGCTAACTTGGTTAGCGATTTAGTAGGCCGGACGGAGGAACTATGCCGTCTGGCCGAGGATCTACTGGTAGACGTGATACTGTTACCAAGCAAGCAACTGACCCTTCGGAACTATTTCACATATAGGACGGATAGGCAGGCCAGTACGACCTGGATACCCCATCGCCGGTTGAACCGCGGTTTTAATCCATACGCGCGTTGTTCTTCATACAAACGTGATGTGTGCATGTGGAGCATCTAGGCACGGTGTATCGGCTGGTTTCGGCTTATAGCACACCAAACGATGCGGTAACCGGCGCAGATCTGGATGCCGTGCTGGAAAATTGGGATGGGCCCATGATACTCATGGGTGACCTCAATGCCAAACACGTGTCATGGAACAGCAATCTGAGAAACGCGAATGGCAGATTGCTGTACGAAAGGGCGCGAGCCCGCCGTTTGGTTGTCGTAGGCCCTGAGGTGCCCACATTCGTTCACAGCACAGGCAGACATAGGCCTGATGTGTTGGATATCGCAATCATGAAGGGGGTTCTCTCCCGTTCATGATTGAAACGATAGAAGACCTCAGCTCGGACCATTCCTCTGTCCTGTTGGAACTAGGACAGGCAGGGGGCGGCCGAGATCCCCCACCTATACCCCGAAGGTCAGTTAACTGGAAAAGGTTCTACGAGACCCTCCAACGGGAGTACAGGCCGGTGAATCCTGAGCTCCTGAACACCCCGGAGGAAATCGACGACACTGTCGAGCGCGTCACGTCGTCACTGACCAAGGCCCTGTCAGGCAGTTCATCAGCCAAAGCTCGCACAGTTGTTCGAAACGACCTCCCTCATCATATCTCCGACGCCATAGCGGAGAAACGACGACTGAGAAGGAGATATCGAAGCACCCTGTCCCCCCGTTGATAAACGGGCCTTTTATAATCAAACGGGGCAGCGAGGGTTTCTTGCATATTCGGAGGCGAAGAAGGCCGAGGTTTTCGCCGACACCTTGGAGGAGCAATTTACTCCAAACCCCCCTCCCGCCACGAACGACGAGCACACAACCGAGGTGGAGTCCTTTCTTGTAGATTATTTCTCACAGGTGGAGGACGCCTCTAGAATTTGACCAAGTCACTGAAGCGGAAGTTTCCGCAGCCATTAAGGCCACAAGTCCCGACAAGGCCCCGGGTGTCGACGGGATCAGCGACCGTGCATTCCGGAAGATACCGGCCTCCGTGATTACAACTATTTCGGTGATATTCACGTCCATTTTGTACGTTGGATATTTCCCGAATTGTTGGAAAACGGCCAAAGTCGTATGTTTACCCAAACCGGGGAAAAGTTTACTTTTCCCACGGAATTATAGGCCAATCTCCCTGTTACCGGTATTGTCTAAGTTGTTCGAGAGAATTTTCCTCGAAAAACTGAGGCGATACATGGAGGGAGAAGTGCGGCCGGAGCAATTTGGGTTCAGGGAGGGTCACTCAACGACCCTCCAACTGGTAAAGATAATAGATGACCTTGTCAGAGTCCTGAACAGGAAAGCGGTGATTGCAGCCGTTTTCTGGATGTGGCCAAGGCCTTTGACAAAGTTTGGCATAGCGGGCTGCTTTATAAACTAGCACAATCGGCGATTCCATACCGCTATGTAAGACTGATGCGGTCATATTTGCTAGACCGACGTTTTGTCGTGCGCGTAGGGGAAACAATTTCCTCCACCAGAAAAATAGCCGCTGGGGTTCCCCAAGGAGCAGTGCTTTCTCCTTTCCTGTACACTTTGTACATAAACGATATGCCGCTGTCGGAAGGGGTTAAAACGGCCCTTTATGCAGACGATACGGCATATTTCTACGAATCCGCAAATGTGGATTACGCGGTCCGGAGGCTCCAAAGGCAACTGGACTAAGTGGAACCGTGGCTCGATATGTGGAGAATCAGGGTCAACGGTGAAAAATCGGTGGCCGTGATGTTCACATACAAGACACGCAAACCGGCCAGGCAGCTGGAAATCTCAGGGGAGAAAATCCCTTTTGAGAAAACGGTTAAGTACCTGGGGGTGGTCTTTCACAAGCGGCTTACCTTCGGCGAACATGTTAATTATGTGACCCGGAGGGCTAAGGCCGCCAGAGCCTCACTATATCCAGTGCTGAACAGTGCCAGCCCGTACCCACTGGCAACTAAGGTACTTATTTTTCGGCTGTACGTACTGCCGATTCTGACATATGCTTACCCGGCATGGGGGGCAGTGTTGAGCTCCTCGCTTCAAAAGAAGATTGAGTCCGTCCAAAACATTGCCTTGCGGACGATATTTGGAGCTCCGTGGTTCGTCAGGAACGCCACTCTCCGATCCCATGCGAGATTACAATCCGTGTCCGAGGTGGTGGTGGCGCAGGCACGCAGATTGTTCGGGAGAGCGGCTGTGTCCGAACACAGTCATCTTCGGGACATCTGCCGAGAGGACCCAACCCCGATAGTTGTAAGGAAGCGGCCTCACGCCGTACTGGACGAACCACCGTGATGGTGCGGTGCGGGAGCCGTGAATCGACAAACCAGGCTTAGGGGCCTCCACACGCGTCAGAAACGTTTCCGGGGTCGCGAGTGAATAAGTTTAGAGTATTAATTGTGAAACAAGGCAACAAGTTATACTGTCTCGATAAAAGACAGTAGAATGCGGTAAGTTTTTTTTCCGCGTGTGTATGCTCTGTTTCTTTTGTTACAGATACGTGAGGTCGTTGGATCACCGAAATAGAGAGGGAAACGCCTTTTCTTTTAATCCCACCATCCCAAAAGAAAAAATATAATATAATTTTTTTTTCGTGTATGTTCTGTTTCTTTTGTTACAGATACTCACAACAGCCACCTCAACAAACAAACAAAAAAAATGGTTTCTTCACTGCGGCCACGCGGTCCCCCCCAAACCCTTCCCGGACACACGTGTGTCTGGAGATTAAGATTATGATATATAGTAAAGAACCTGCTTCTTCCACGAAGGCGATCGCCGCCCCATACCCGCGATCGCGAATAGGTATCATCAAACATTGTAAGTTCCCTATTCCCTTTCGGCCACTGACTGAACAGAAGAACGAAGAAAGAAGAAACCTGCACTTTTCCCCGTTCAGTCCTTCGGGGCCACGGGAATTTCAAGGTTAATGGCATGTAACCTCGGTTACTGCCAATTCTCGGAAAGTGCAGACCAAAGAAGAACGAAGAGGTCATCGGAAGGAGAAGAAGATAGAAGACCGTCTACGCGATCCACGTCCCGGACGAGAGTCCGAGAAAGAGCCCAGCAGAGATGCGTCCTGAAGGGCAGCCAACAAAGAAGCGGTGAAGAGCTTCTTCTCAAACTTTCCCTTAAAACTTACAATTAAATTAGTTTAAATCAGCAATTGCGACTCCTCCGGAGAAGGGGGCGCATTGCTCCCTCCATATAGTTAGTGCCCCGTTGTGGCGTATTCCTGCTAGCCTATGTAGCGTTAGCACCGAAAGGACTTCAGTGGACGGTCTGAAGGGAAATTACGTCGGGAGGACAGGTTTTCAAAAGCCTAGTCTTCCGCGGTCGGCCCATAAAATGGGTTCGATAACGCCGGTTTAACAAAGGATTGGAATGCAATTAAATCTGTCCTTAAAATCAAAATATAAAATAAGACAAATTGAAAAATTAGACACGTCATATAAAATAAACCTTTAAAAACACGCCCGATAGAATCATCCAGCAGCAAGGGACACCGTTTAGGCTCTGCAATCTGTAGGGAGAATTTATAAACTCCCGCCAACTTTGCATTCCATTCCATTCCGAATTTTTAATTCGTCATCGACCACCACCTGGAGAAGAACAAGAAGAAAAAGATGGAAGAAGACAAAAGAAGTTCCCGGCCGGCTCAACGTGGGACCTCCCGGCGGTTGCCAACATCCCCGCCGGAACAGCAGGCCTGGATGACCCGCCGAGAGAGCCGCTGGACGCTACCTTCCCGCTCCAGCTCCAGCTCGCCGGGCTTCAATCGCCCTCGTTGGCGGACTCAGCAGCAGGAGCCACCCCAACGTTGGATCGCTCGTAGAGAACCGCCTTGGCTGCGCCGGCGAAGGATGACTGACGCAGACCTGACACTGCAGGGCTCTGGGGGCCACCACTGCCTTGCTGTAGTGGGGACCCAACTGTCGTTGAGGGAAAGCCCGGTCGAACTTCAATGGAGTAGCCGCAACTCCCCAACTTCGCCGGAGACCAGCTTCCGGACACAACAGCTCTTCTCAGAGCTAACGCAATAAAAAAACGGCCCTTTTCAGGGCTAATATAAGGTTATGAATTACATGCTGTCGAAGCCATTCGGCGACAATATATATATATGCCTACACAAACTCATTAATATGAGTGTTGTATCAGGTGCTTATCATATTGTGTGTGCGTGTGTTTTCATATACAAGTATCCTAGAAAACAAAAATAAGGCAGTAATTTTTTTATCACTTCAAAAAAAGATTTGACTTCATTAATCACATAGTTTTAGATCAATCATAAGAAAATTTTAGATCGGTTTTAAAAAAAATTGTTGAAATTACTATAGTATCAAATTATAAATACTGTTTGAGTGTCAAATAAACCATCATTGTTTCTCCAAGAACATTGTTCCAGACACAGTAGTCCCAGTCTCAGTGTATTTTCAAACCACTTGTTTTAATTTTTCTAAATGATTTATACAATATAATAACTCTTACTATAAAGATTTTAATAAGGATATAAAAAAAACTGTCCTCTTTGACAATGTACCTACCAATTTTGTTGCACAGTAGCATCCATTTGTAGAAGAATTAAAGTGGTTGAGAAACAGCGCCTTACTTTACCAGATGCCAGCAATTTTCCCACTGAAAGAAACTTAGCATGAAAGCTAATTTTCTTCAATACCACACAGTGGCATAGCGTAGCAGGGGGTAGCAAAATATCACAATAAAAAATAATATCTTATAATCTGAACAAAAAATTTGGACCATTTCTTTTCATATTTTTGTTGCCACCTATAATTTGGACCGATTAAAATGAGTACGGAACTTTTTATTATTTAATCCGAGACGTAACTGGAGAATCCCCTTTTTTTTAAGTGAGTGCAATCATCTTGCTTGCTCTAGCGACTGGTTACACCATCTGTACTAACCAGCTGCCTTGTGATAATTCCCTGTCTTTTATTTTGCACTCGGATTGTACACGATGAGTATTCAGTGAGAATTAATTCTTTCATAGAATAAGAGTTCAATATTGTCTAATAACACCTGCAACATCAGTCGTCCAATTCACATTGATTCAATTAACCTCAATTCATGATTTTCTTTAAGTGCGTGTTTTGATTGTTAAATCATTGAACTTAGTCGAAAGATTTTGTTATTAACTTTACGTAATAAAACTTAATCTTGACACCTATCACAGATGTTATGATATCAATAAGTGGCATACGAGTAAGAATTTTTGTACCAAATGTGTTTTTTATATTATAAAACATACATACATGACTTCTTTATTTCTACCTTGTACAATACACAATATTTTTTTTTTCTTGGTGAAAAGTACTTTAGAATTACTGTAAATATTGGAGCCTTTTGAATTTAAATATCTAAATAAGGGAGCAGCAAATTTGGTCTGTGCCCCAGGTGGCTGAAACCCACGCTACACCACTAATACCACATTAGAATCCTACATTTCTAATGACTTAAAAATTTTCAAAAGATTCTGAAAAACTCATCTTTCTTGGTGTGACTACTAAAACTGGTATTTCTGGAAATTTATATATATATTCTCTGTTTAATAAAATCTGACTATGGTATCATTCCCGATTCAAAAATGTTTGAGAATCAGTCAATCAATGTAGTTTTGTGAGTATACCAAGCCTAACCTACATCGATTCAGTATTTTCATTATGGTATTTTGTTTTAGGTAGTTCTAATTCTATTACCCGTACATTCCAAGCTTTAAAAAGAAAAGAAAAAGATTATATGAATAATCTTTAAAAAGTCCAAACCCTTTAATGTAATCTTTGCAGGAGATATGTAATTTTAAAAGTGCCTTTTATATTTATCTCTGAGATAGTAGGTTTATTTTATTACTATCCAGTGAGAAATGGCAGAAATCATAATCATTACATCTATAAGACACAAATTACATAAGTTTCTGAAATAACTGGACTAATTTTTATGAATCACCATCACAATATAAAGAGTGATTCAAAGAAACGGGAAATTTTGAAAGTTGTGTTGGTAGCCGTGGGCGATTGGTACCACTTGGTAAGTGGCGCCAGCCTCTCTAACCTAACCTGCCATTTAGTTGTCATGGATCCTTGGAGTGGTGCGCAACATGCACTTGCTATCATTGTTTTACAAAAACAATGAGAGTGTGGAGGGAGCGCGTAGAGAATTTCGCCGTCATTTTAATCTGGGGCGGTACGACCGTGTTCCATCAGCACGTGCAATTAAAACATGGATATCTAATTTTGAGGAAACCGCTTCGGCAAGGAAAAAGAAACCTACAGGCCGTGAGCGAACCGTCCGTACACCACAGAATGTTCAAGCTTTACAAGATGCTGTCACACGAAGTCCACATCGGTCAATCCGTCGTCTCTCAGCATCTTTACAATCGCATAGTTCAAGTGTTCGAAGAATGATAGTGAAGGACTTGCAATTCCATCCGTACAAGTTGCAGATCGTCCAGGAACTGAAACCGACCGATGCAGTTGTGCGAGCACAATTCTGTAATGTAATGCTTCAGAAGATAAATGATATCGAAAAGTTTGTTTACGAACTGTGGATGTCAGACGAAGCGCATTTCCACCTCAGTGGATTTGTTAACAAGCAAAATTTCAGATACCGGGCACAAGAAAATCCTACGTAGCTACACCAGCCTCCGTTGCACAGCCAGAAAGTGACCGTGTGGTGTGCTATGTCATCTTACGGTGTTATAAGCCCTTATTTTTTTGAGGATGACAACGGTCTTGCGATTACAGTGACGTCGGCTCGTTATGTAGCCGTGCTTGAAACCTTTGTTGTGGAACAACAAAAGAGATTACCACCGATTCTTAACACAGCCTAGTTTCAACAGGACGGAGCAACGTCACGTACTGCACGAATATCGATGGCAGCTGTACGCCGATTGTTTGGACAACGTGTCATTTCACGAAATGGTGACATTAGATGGCCTCCCAGATCGCCTGATCTCTCAGCTTGCGATTACTTTTTGTGGGGTCACCTTAAAAGCAATGTGTTCCACAGTAGACCTGCTACAACGGAAGAACTGAAGGCAAAGATCAGAGAAGCAATTGCGGAAATTCCAGTTGAGATGTTACGTCAAACCATGAACAATTTATCGAAGAGACTTCGTGAGTGTTTACGTAGAAGAGAAGGTCATCTGGAAGATGTCATCTTTAAAAATTGAACTAAAATGTATGTATCCTAAAATGGCGACATTTGTACAATTACATGAAATAAAATTAATTTTCTAAAAAAAATTTTTCATTAACGTTATTTAATTTTTTAAATTTCCTGTTTCTTTGAATCACCTGTATATTGCCAACAAAACAAATATTTAAAATAAAATAAATAACTAATCTAAAAGAAAAAAAAATTGCTTTTTTAAATGAATATTTTGATAGGTAATAAAATCTATTACATGACATTAATCAGATGGCTCTTTAATTAATATCAAGGGAGATTCAAATATAAGCAGGATTTTTCATGTTCTGCTCTTACTGATTGCAAGGTAGACATAATAAAAATTTAGAATTTGATACCAATATTGCTGGCTGCTCTAAAATGGCTAAACTGGTACACACCCAAGCTGCGCAAAAAATTATTTTTAATTTTTTTATAAACAAGTTAAATTTAATTTCAGATTTAAACAAGACTTGAAAATGAGTTCAGGTCATTCAGAAAGTTGAACATAAACTGCATGAGAAATAATGAACATGTCACGTTATTGCACCCAATAAATAATATAGCATGAAATTCTAGTTTATGTAAGATCTCTTTCTCATATTATGAAAATTCACAATTTAACTGTGATAGCATTCGTTTTATATGATTGAAAAGGATGGTTGAATTTTTTTTTTAGTCTCATCGCTTATTGATTTTAATAGTAAAGTTAATGATAAATAAACCTTTAATAGTAAATAAAAGTTTAATAAATGAAATGAGGAAAAATGAATAGTTCTACTGAATGTTTGAAATGACAAGTTATATGTCATTTAACTTGCAATAATATCTAACTACTAATTAATCTTTTTAAAGTAGATTGAGTCATAATTAAAGAATTAGAATACAATGAATAATTAAATGTTACTGTTTTTTTTTGACATAAAATTAGTAATGCAAAGAAAAAGAATCAGAATAAAATATTAACAATATATCATATATGATAAATTTACTAATTAATTAATTCACTTAGAAAATAAAACCATTCACATTCATTTATTCTTTTTTTATTGCATTCACGCAATAAAAAACTTGTCTTGTTACAGCCAGAATTAACAGCTGCCATTTAATAATTACATTATACAAGTACAAAGGTCAAATCTTAATTAAAAAGTAATAAATCATATTACCATTAAAGATCTCCATAAAAGCGAATAATCATCTCCATATTCTCTGGTTGTAAATAGGAAAGGAAAATATAAGATGAAAAAAAACATCCCAGCATAAATAGAAGCCACACTTGTTGAAAAGAATGAAGAAAACAAAAATGCCAGACATACAAAACTAATGCAATAAAATGCCAAACAAAAGAAGATAATAAAAATGTCTGAATTTTCAAATATTTTACCAAACTGCAAAAAAAGATGTTAATTTAAAAAACTGAAAATTAAATAAGGCTAATTAAATAATATATAAAGCAAATTAAAAAGTTTTACTCATAATTTTCAATCTGGCAAAGCCAGTTGAAAAACCAGAGAACTTGATTTATTACTTATCTTAAGTAAAATAATTTGTGAAATAGATAATAATAATACATATGTTTTAAACATGATCTTACCATACTAGCAGTACTCTATCTGATTTAATACTTCATTACCTTTTTTCTGTTTAGCCTCCAGAAGAACCATCAGGTATTACGTCAGAGGATGATATGTGCGAGTGTAAATGAAGTGTAGCCTTGTACAGTCTCAGGTCGACCGTTTCTGATGTGTGTGTGGTTAATTGAAACCCAACCACCGAAGAACACCAGTATCCACAGTCAGTATTCAAATCCGTATAAAAGTAACTGCCTTTACTAGGATTTGAATCTTAGAACTCTAACTAATTTGTGAAGATGTGTTCACCACTAGACCAACCTGGTGGGTTAATACTTTATTATCTAAGAAACTTATTCCTTCTTTCAAACACAAAACATTAATTATACAGGATGTACAAAAAACTAATATCAGCCTTTTCAACTTTGACTTACAGCAATGAATAAAAAAAAGTGAAAGATTAAATCTTACAGTTCTTCCCTACAAATGTTCAATGTGAGCACCATTCAGCAAGCAGCATATTTCCAACTAAAAGGAAAGTTCCTTCTATACTTGAACTAGCATGTCTGAAACGGAAACGAGGACTGCTTCAATCCTGTGCCTCTAACTGGGTAGATCATCCCAACCCCATAGGTAAAAATTATTATCTTAGCCAACGCCTTCGCTTTAAGCTTCATTTGGACATCTTCAGTCTTCTTTAACTACAATATCACCCTATGAACTAGACAACCAAGTTCGCGGAAGCATGAACCCCCGTACCTAGTCCAATTTTACTACCAACGCCTATGACTGTAAATGCCTTAACTATTGTCTAAGTAATGAGTCAATATAATGTTAAACTCATACTATTAAAAATGTATTATATGAAACTATGAAATTCAGACCTACATCCCAACACCCACTATTAACATCACACCTGAAGACCACCCTCGGCAAGCCAGTGCCTCATGGCTGCATGGACTACTATGCCCTCAGTAGCACAGTCACCTCCCACCGACGGCGATTCTGCCATCCAACTCTAACAACTATTGCTCTAAATTAACCACTGACATTTAATCACATTCTAAGACTGCTCTCGTCAAGACCATGCCACGCCTCACTGCTGCATGGACAACCATGCCCTTGGTAGCGCAGTCACTTCCTGCTGACAGCAGCTCTGCCACTTGACTTCAACTTTAGACTTTTTTAACCGTTTAGAATTAACTGAGACTTGTTGCCAAAACACCTATTCCCGGTCAATCAAAAGCCTCGGCTGAAACCCTAGCCATCTGGGATCCTACTCCATTTAAACACCTTCAGCTAATCTACGTAATGCAAGGTACCAGAGGAAACCAGCCACTATCAACTATTCCGCACGGACCTTCAAATTAACTCTGAGATCCAGAAAGGAGTTTACTCTCTCAAGTTCTCCTAACTACCCTGGTACGTTCAGCCTCATACGAGGGACAGACATAATAAAGGACATGGACCACCGTGTCATCAACCATTAAATCTGGATGTAGACCTGAATGTACTAAACAAAACCTAGCCAATCTCTCTCGAAAAGCACCATGCCCAGAAAGGAATTACAATATACCAACTGGGGAAAATCCACTTAACCATGCGCAAATCAAATGTAATTGGAAATATGACATGCGTGTAATGACCAACAGGGAAGTCATCCCACCTGGCCTGTCAAAAACCCTGGTCTTCAATTTCCCGCATACGTTCCAAAGTAAGACCATCCTGTTTGGAAATATAACATTCCTTACGTTCTATGAATAGGTAAGTAGTGAAGGCACATACACAAAATCTTTTATAAAACCTCCAAAGAAAGAAATCACATGGGTGCGATTAGGTGGCCTTGGAAGCAACTCCAAACAAGCTCTTTCATAGAGTCCAAGCTGACTGATCCAGCAGTTGGTGAAAATATTATTCAACCAATCTGATACAGAGTTGTCATAGTGAGGAAGTGCACACCCTTGTTGCCAAATAAAATTCTCTGGTCCATCTTTCAGCTGAGGAAAGGAAATTATTACGTATGCTGCATATCCAAGTAAGCAACTCCTATTACACTTGCTTCTGCAAAACAGCTAGTGAAACTTGCATTCAGGCTATTGCACAGAAAACATTTAATTTTGGGGATCCCCTTTCATATTGTAATAACTCAAGGGGATTCTTTGACCTCCAGATATGAATATTATACAGGTGTTCAAAAAAGAATGTACACTTTTAAATAAAAAAAAAAACATTGGCTTCCCTGATGTGATATTAGAATCCTTTATATACCAAAAGTAAGGTAATCGATACAATTTTTTCCTACCTTACAAAGATTCAATATGGGCACCCTTCATGACACGGCAGATATCCAGTTGATAATCCATTTCGTTCCATACTTGAATTTACATGTTTCTTGTAACAGCAGCAAAGGCTTCTGTGATCCACTCTCACAGCTCCATCAGATTTCAAGGCAATGGTAGGATAAAGACTGTCTTTAACAAAGCCCCACAAAAAGATGTTGCATGTCATCATGTCTGGAGACCTAGGGGACCAACACTTCATCATCAGGACCAGTGTGACCTATCCAACGCTGTGTGAGATATTCATTCAGATATCCTCTCCCATCATTATGCAAGTGGGTTGGAGCTTCATTCTGTTGGAAAATGAAATCTTGGGAGTCCTCTTCAAGTTGTGGCACCAACCAAATCTGGAGCACGTTAAGGTAGGAGTGTCCCTTTACAGTTCTTTCTGCAAAGAAAAATGGCCCATAAAGCTTCTTTCTGCATATGGCAACAAAAATGTTAACTTTGGAGAATCTCTGACATGCCAAGGATATTCTGAACCCGAGATTGAAACATTATGCCTGTTGATTTTGCTGTAGATATGGAAAGTTGCCTCATCACTGAAAACTATCCTGTCCTCAAAATCATTATTTTCCAGGAATCCCAACATGCCTACACTGAAGTAGTATACACAGTAGTAATATATACTATACAATGTATATTAAGTATTATGCAAGTAAAGTATATACCGTAGTAAAATACAGTACAATAGTATATAATGTAAAAGTAATGTACACTGAAGTAAATACACAGCAGATATTTCAATCAAAACTTGGAGTATCTAATAGCAATCAGTGTAACTTACACCTCTCTCCATACAATAGACAACTAGAAAAAAAATAAAGAAAAGGGTAAAATTTTTTTCAGATACCCCGTATGTGTTAACTTTTCCATTAAGATAAAATGTTAACTCATCACTAAACACAATACAATCAAGAAATTCATAATCTCTTCCTACAACATTTTGATAGCAAAGTCGACATGCACAGCGTAGTCAGTAGACTTCAAAACTTGTAAAAGTTTTATACTTATGGATGAATTTCCTTAAAACATTCCACACTGTCATCACCAGCAATTGCTAGTTCATCGCCAGCCTTCCTAACTGATCTTTCTAAAACTATGCAGGAAAAACCCCTGACACATTCAACAGTTTTTACACAAATCCTCAATCATCCTGTACTCTTTTCTTTACACAGACATTTACTCTATTATACAGACATCTGGTTGTTTCAAACTGATTATGCCATTGATGAGTTTACTGTTACTTAGAGGATAACAATTAAACTTTCCACTGAATGCACATTGAACTGTAACTACAGATTCTTGTTAATTCTAATTCTTAATATTAGCAAAACCACTTTCATGAATAACAAACACTATGGCAGGTTTGCTTGGAAAAGTGAAGATTAAACACATAATGTTCACTACTGCACATCATCGTACAGTTTCACAAAAACTGGCAATATTTGCAGGCAATATCCAGCCCTACCGTTCCACCTCAGACTGTTATCATTAAATTTTATACAAACATTGTTACTCTCAAACAAATTCTAATCATTGCTTCTTTTTCTTCAGATGCTTTACATATGTTATAATCATAAAACAGCTGTTAAGAAAGAATATAAATAAAAAAATTACTGTAATCACTTTCTGTTCTGAAGAATTTACACTGCCTTAAAAACATAGGTTTTACATTATATGTGGAAACACCTTAATTTTTAAAACAGTACCACCATGATTGAAACACTTTGAAATATCAGTTGGCAGAATAATGGCTTTTTATATAATTATTTATATACATAATGTTGCACACATATATTACTATAACAGTTGAACAAAATCAGTGGACATTCTACCAATTGATTTGTTATAGTTATATATGAACCGTTATAGTTTCAATCATGGTTGTACAGTTTAAAAAGTGTTGTCACATAAAATATAATCTAAAACCTATGTTTTTAAGGCAGTGTAACTTTTGCATTGATCCACAAAAGAAAACGTATATGCATGCATGCATGCGTGCAGTGTGTGTGTGTGTGTGTGTGTGTGTGTGTGTGTGTGTGTGTGTGTGTGTGTGTGTGTGTGTGTGTGTGTGTGTGTGTGTGTGTGTGTGTGTGTGTGTGTGTGTGTGTGTGTGTGTGTGTGTGTGTGTGTGTGTGTGTGTGTGTGTGTGTGTGTGTGTGTGTGTGTGTGTGTGTGTGTGTGTGTGTACTGACCTAATTACCTATATATACATACAGGTAATTAGGCGATGACTTTTAAATTAAAAATGATTATCTAATTATATACTTACTTTAAGAATAATAGTTAAAGCTGCTGATGTACACCATAATGGTACTATACAATCAATAAACCAAGCAATCCATTGTAGATCATTGTTCACACACAAATGATACAATGATATTTTCATGTATCTGTTTTTTGCATCGACAATAAATTTTACAATCATTGCAAATTCATACATCCAACACATTATTATACATATTGATAGATATGGTAGAAATGTTTCTAAGAATCTGTAAAAAAATAGATGCACACAAATATTTTATAATCTGAACATAAATAACAGGAATCAAAATGTTACTGATAAAATTAGCATGTAATACTTTTTTGAAACTGAAGTCAAATTCTACAAAGATTAAGCCTTTCTAAACTACCAAAAATAAATAAAATTCTGAAAATGTACATATTACGTAAAAGAAAGAACAATAACTGAAATAAGTCAACTAAAGCAAAAGTTGCTTTGAAAGACCCACACATAAATTCAAGGAACAGGGAAATTAAGTTTTCAATGCATCGTTTTCTCAAATAGCTGAAAATGCATACACATTAATTGAGGAGTCCCAATGCAAAACCCCTAGCTATTAACAAGAAACGCCAAAAAAAAAAAAAATCTGTCACTGAAATATTGTAAAAGATAATTAAGTAATTTATTTTTTGTAAATTTAGAAAAAGGTTTTTATTTTCCAAAATAACTGGATAGTTATTTTTTAACACGGTGTGTTACGAACTACTACACAATCTTAATTAATATTATTGTTTATTTTTTACAGTAAGATTTCACAGCGCCAATTTTAGTTAGTTGTTTGATTTATTTTAAAAAAAGAGTAAGAAAATTATTTAATAAGATCTTATAAATTTAATAGAAAATTAAAATCTTTTATTTTTAAAAGTAAGTTTTTGTTTTCTTGATTGGTTGATGCCATGAACCTCTGCCAATTTCATCTTTTAGCCAAAAACAAGATCTTATTTTGTTTCAAACATAGGCATTTCTTTTTTTTTTACAGTTAATGGGTGATTGAAAATGCAGCTGTAAAAAACTTCATCTTGAACTTTTTCTGATGTTTGTTTAATAGTTATGAAATTTGATTTTTAAATGGGAAGTGCCAGAAAGCAATTTGTTTTAGAAAAATATCAGAAAATTTCTTCCTGTCTTGTGTTAGTACTTTTCAAATTCTGATGAGTACCTCGAATGTTGTGAAATGTGATTCAGGATTTTCCATTTTACTTATCTTCCTGATCACATTTCAAATGTCTGTAAACCTCTGTTGGGATAATAAAAGAATGCCTCACAACAGCAAATACTACCATGATTTTTTTCCACATTGTAGGCAACAAAAGACAAAAAACGCATACTTTAAATCTTGTTTGTCCCACAACCCACCTGTATAGAAGAATTTATGGTAAGAATTATTGGTTTTTCTTGTAAGAACAAAGGTTATTTGATTACAGCTTTTGCAGTACACATAGAAAAGTTTTTTCTTTAAATCCACTTGGATTCACAGTGAAGTTAGTTGCCTATATAGTAAGATAACCAATCTGGTATCTTAGGTAGTAAGAATTAAATTTTTTAGCAATCAAAATTCATAAGCACATCTTTCTCATCTACAAGTATCTAGTAAAGTTTGTGAAATGCTTCGGTTCAAGTTTTTCACATTGAACTGCTTGCGGTTCAATGCCAAATAGGCATTGCATCATCGCACAGCCTAAATTTGATGAAAGAAGAAGAATATATACTACAAAAATCCTAATAATTTGTTGCATATGTTTGTTAGTCATTTATTTTTTCCATAATCAACACTTTAGCAGTATTTTATATATTTGAATAAAACTGCCTAATAAAAACAATACTTATTACAAAATTTTACAGGATCATAATTTTCATTTATCATAGGTACAAACCATAAAACTGTATAAATTAAAAGAAGTATGTTCTTAGGAGGACCATTCTGATCAAACATTATGTCCTAGTAGTCACAGCAATGCATAATTCAAACACGATATAAACACGATTTATACTGATCTTTACTCTTCAAATGATCACATCATTCTCTAGTTCACAAATTATTTTAACTTTCTGTTGGACTTCTCTCTTTAGACTGTTCTTATTAACACTACATAAGACAGTAACACAGAATTCTGGTTCAAAGGATGTGATATATTTCTGAATATGTAGGATAAAAAATTGCATGTAAGCTCTTTAAAATAATCTATCATCAAAATGACAGCAAATACAACTAACATCAACAAATACAGCATACAATCAAATTGCCAATTAAATACCAATCTTCATATTAAAACCTGGTTTGTACTGATATCCTAGTCTACAAAATAATTGTTCATTGCTTTAGAAAGAAAGTGAAATACATATAGACAAATTGTTCAAACAATAGGAATTGAACTTAAATTGTCAGTTGATAATGGCAAGATGCATAAAAAACGCTGCTGCATTATCGCATCATTTGACCAATATTACACAAAATGTTGCAAAGCCTCAATACACAGTTAATTTGTCGTATAAATTATTGCTACACAAAACCAATGATTGAGGTGAAGTGATATTCACTCAGAACCAACAGTGATATTTAACTAATCCTTTAAAATGACTTAGATTGTAATCCAAAAGTTGAAGCTAGATGTCCTGCTTGTTTATATTCGTAATTTCTTCTGTACACTTTTTTTGTGACAAAATGTTATTAATTACACTGTGTGAAAATAAGAAAATGTTTAATCGTACATCATCGATTCTCATGAACTTGCATATTTAAGCTCTTCTACTGATATCTATCATTAGCGTTGGCAACTGCTACACTATTCATCATGAACTTTGTTCGCCCTTCCATAAACAAACTGCACCATTGCTTAACTTTACTCTCCCTCACAATGTTTGGCTCATAAACTTCGAAAAATGTTCATTGCTTTATGTTCTACCTAATTTATGTTCTTGCTAATGTTCTACCTTTTTACCTTTGAATTTCAATAGCAGTTACTTTTGTTGAAAAAGAAAAAAGTACAACAGAGTGAAAATCTCACAGTTGGCAGGATTATGCACTGCAGCAGCAATTGATCCCACTTCAGTTGGTGGCAATTTCAAAATGATCTTATGTATATGAAAAAAACACACCTTGTATTTTTTAATGCGTTTTGGTAGTCTCATGTTGATTTTTCTCTGGTAGTCTCTCGATTTTTTTGTTTGAAGACAAAGAATTTCATTCGTTATAAATTATGATTAATCAGTAAACTGAATACCACTAAGGAAGTTGGGATAATGTATTTATTTTTAAATCAACCATCAACAGATTTTTGTCCATCATTACAATTTAGTGGTGCTATTTCATGTCTTGTGACATGCAGTATATGAAATAGGTTGCTCCTGTAATGCACAACAAATTCTACATTTGTTAAACATTTAAATGACATGACAACCTTCTGATCTTTGTGGTGGATAATTGTATTTATTATTCAATATTTGCTTGTCTTGCAAATAAATGATGACCAGCAGCTATTAGTTTAGGTTTGGGGGGTTTAAACTTATAGGCAGCTATAAGTTTATACTGACCAGCAGTATACCTGTTCTCTAAAATGTCTCTAAAGTTTTAAATGTTTTACAGTTTGATATTTTTTGATCTGGATATTTGTCACAGTATTCTCGATCATAACCGTATATTCTATTATTATTTACCTTACCATAACTTCAGCATATCAGATATCAGCAAAACTATCAAATATCCAAACTCATTCAAATTCATATTGTCTCCTATTACACATAATAGCAGATTAACTGTTTTTTAAAAAAACTGTAACAAAACCATTTATAAAACCTGCTGGCTTAATTTAATCTGCGTTAACAATTTTTCTGATAGTTCTATTTGTTCTCTATTTTCTCAGAATTTAATTCTCTTTAATTTTTTTTTCATTTTTTGGCTTTGAATAATTTTCTCAAAAACTTGCCAAGTACATAGTTCTGTTACTTGTTCATTAAATTAAATAAGTCAAAAATATAGAACCTCCAAATTTGCCCCTTAATTTAGATCCTAATATTTTAAATACGGCTTCATTTTATCCTTGTTGGAGAAAGAAGAGCAAAATATGCTGCTGTCCTCTACTAAATAATAAGGAGTTTCTAGACATATATTTACAGGAACTTTGCTTATATTAATGTCAAAAATCAGTTCCTAAAGTGTTGCCATGCAGTTTTGAATCCTCAGGTGATTTCCACATGTATGCTGCTTCATTTTTTATCTAAATGTTTTTTATGTGCATTTTATTTTTCTTCCAAAAGGCTCAATAAGCCTTTCTTTCCTTTTGTTTCATGAATATATTTAAAACAACACTGACATTTACTGACTAACAAACTTAAATATACCTAAATCCTAATTTTGCATAAGTTAATTAACCATTCAACGTGACATATTCTACATAAGTCATACTCTTATATGAGTGACTTTTTTCAAAAATGTTTCATTTATTTGTATGTATTATTGTTACGACATTTTTTATAATTTATAACTAACATTTTGTTAATGAAACTTTCTAATTATTAATAATGTTTTCATAATACTACAGAATGATTTATCTGTCATGCAATTTGTATATAACTAGTGTACTTATCACTAAAGATAGATTTTAGTCTGGTAAATTTTAAACATTTTTGCATTTATGCACAGGCCAGCCTCGTAAACTGGGCACTAGTTAACTGTCTCTCTCCTTTTACCTTGTTTGGAGCACACAACACACCTTCTTTGGACCTTGCCTTTTTGCCAGATAGCGAAAAGATGGGGTGATTCAAAGAAAAGGGAAATTTTAAAAATTAAATAACGTTAATGAACAAATTTTTTAGAAAATTAATTTTATTTCATGTAATTGTTCAAATGTTGCCATTTCAGGATACGTACATTATAGTTTATTTTTTAAAGATGACATCTCTTGCAGGTGACCTCCTCTTCTACGTAAACACTCACGAAGTCTCTTCGTTAAATTGTTCATGGTTTGACGTAACATCTCAACTGGAATCCCCGCAATTGCTTCTAGGCTCTTTGCCTTCAGTTCTTCCGTTTTAGCAGGTCTACTGTGGAACACTTTGCTTTTAAGGTGACCCCACAAAAAGTAATCGCAAGCTGAGAGATCAGGCGATCTGGGAGGCCATCTAATGTCACCATTTCGTGAAATGACACGTTGTCCACACAATCGACGTACAGATGCCATCGATATTCGTGCAGTATGTGACGTTGCTCCGTCTTGTTGAAACCAGGCTGTTTTAAGAATCGGTGGAAATCTCTTTTGTTGTTCCACAACAAAGGTTTCAAGCATGGCTACGTAACGAGCCGAACTCACTGTAATCGCAAGACTGTTGTCATCCTCAAAAAAATAAGGGCTTATAACACCGTAAGGTGACATAGCACACCACACGGTCACTTTCTGGCTGTGCAACTGACGCTGGTGTAGCTGCGTAGGATTTTCTTGTGCCCGGTATCTGAAATTTTGCTTGTTAACAAATCCACTGAGGTGGAAATGCGCTTCGTCTGACATCCACAGTTCGTGAACAAACTTTTCGTTATCGTTTATCTTCTGAAGCATTACATTACAGAATTGTGCTCGCACAACTGCATCGTTCGGTTACAGTTCCTGGACGATCTGCAACTTGTACGGATGGAATTGCAAGTCCTTCACTAACATTCTTCGAACACTTGAATTATGCAATTGTAAAGATGCTGAGAGACGACGGATTGACCGATGTGAACTTCGTGTGACAGCATCTTGTAAAGCTTGAACATTCTGTGGTGTACGGACAGTTCGCTCACAGCCTGGAGGTTTTTCCTTTTCATTACCGAAGCGGTTTCCTCAGAATTAGATATCCATGTTTTAATTGCATGTGATGATGGAACACGGTCGTCCCATCCCAGATTAAAATGACGGCAAAATTCTCTACACGCTCCCTCCACACTGTCATTGTTTTTGTAAAACGCTTTGATAGCAAATGCACGTTGCGCACCACTCCAAGGATCCATGACAACTAAATGGCAGGTTAGGTTAGAGATGCTGGCGCCACTTATCAAGTGGTACCAATTGCCCACGGCTACCAACACAACTTTCAACATTTCCGTTTCTTTGAATCATCCTCTATTTTCAGTAAAATGTCTTTCAGCCAGTACTGCAGGCCGGGCTCAATTGATGGGTGACCGTGTACTGGTTTGCTGCCCTTAACTTTAAACTTGTGAATAGCTCACTCACCAGGGTATCTAAATGACAAATGGTCAACTTTTGGATATGTTTGCTTCCAAATTATATATGAATTTAACACAGCTATATTTATTAACCTTTTAAAAAACTTTTCATTCCATTTGGTCTCGTGTTTTCTTTCTATTGAGTAATTCTGGAGCATTTGGTCACATAGGTCCAAAACCTCCCATAGTTGTATTGTTTTGTTGGACTCTGATGTGTGCTGTTTCATTTCAATATTATGGTAAGTAGAAATCAGTGTGACAATTTACTTGTCACTCCACTTGAATATGAAAATACCTAACATATTACGAGTTTAACAACTGGTACATGGAAAAAATATAGTGTAAAATATTTTTTGTTTAATTTTTTATGCAGCTAAAAACAGTACAGTTTCTAATAGTTTACTCAATTGTCGCGCAGCATATGATGGGATGTTGCAATAAGGGGACAAAATTATGAATATACTCGGTACATCAAAATGCTTTGAAGGGTTAACTTAAGGTTAAGGTGATGGAACACTGGAAATGTTCAACCATAAAGGCAGGAGAAAAATAAGGTGCTGTATATGCATTACCTTTATAAATGTAAGCAAGATAATGTACTAAATAAGAAAATCAATAATCATATCAATTATCATAAAAATTCCCTTAAAGAGAAACTCCGCTTTTATGACATGAATATATCAAATAAAAGATCTAGACTGTACAATAAATGAAATATTTTTCAATCAGTATTCAACATACGTGGGTAACTATTACTTTCAAGAATGGTTTGTTAATAAATACAGGGTCCAAGTTTTAGTTATACAAAATTTTCTAAGAATCTTTAAAGGTTTACTTACACATTCCTTTGATTAAAATAATAAAAAAGGTTCATATAAACATGGGTTCAGAAATACTGTACTTTTCTTAAAAGTTATAGCCAATGAAAAATTTTCTAATACATTTTTGTTTACAGTTGGTCATTTTACAGTTTATCAAAATGAGGTCATAGATTTTAAAATTACTTAGACATTCCACTACTGTCTAAGCGTCCACTGCTGTTGAGTTTGACTCTCATGAAGTTTGAGGTTGCCCAGCGGATGTCATGTCAATGCTTTTGCAAAGATGATTTTCTGCTGGTCAAAGGAGAATCACAAACAAGATCGAATTCAACACAGCTAAAGCATGTGGAGTAAGAGATGTGGAGCAAACAACACAAAACGGTATTTAGCCCTGAAAAGACCACCATGATGCTGTTAAAGGACCGTTTGGCCGCTACGTGGCGAGCACATGTTTCAATGACCGGCCATCCTATTCATTATGTCTTGTTGCAAAAGTATTTGGGTGTACTTCTTGATGAGAATTTTAGATTCAGGAAGTACTTACAGAATGTCACTAAGAAGGTGTGTGATGCCTTCTTTGGCATTCGTAGGGTGGTCCATCCCAATGTCTAACTTTTAAAACAATGAAAATTTTGTATAAAGGTGTGTGCAAAAAAACTGTGCTTTACATAGCACCTGTTTGGGCAAACAGAATGAGGTGTAAAAGGTGCCACAATATTCTGAGGGCCCATTATCTCCTGTTACTTATTGCAACAGGGCCTATACAACAATTTCACGTGAGGCAGTTCTAGTTATTGTGGGTATTAAACCGATTGACGTTCTTGAGTCGGAACATCAATTATGCTATGCTGCAAAAAAGTCAGGTGAACTGATCGTGCAGTGTATTCGGGAAATGGAGCAGAAAGGTTTTGGTATTTGGCAGGATTGGTGGGATGAGATGGCAGATTGGCAGTATACACTCCTCTCTTTTATAAGGGTGTTGGGAGTTGCCTCATAGATCTCCCCGAACCGGCATGTGACTCACTTCCTTTCAGGGCATGCCGCATTTCAAGACATGCTGGCTCGATTTGGCTTAACTGACTCGAGTCGGTGTCCTCAATGCTTATTATCAGATGATACATATCATGTGCTGTACATCTGCTCAAAGTATGAGTTTAGGTGTAAGGTAGTTAGGGAGCTTGAGGGTATAGGTACGAGTCTGGATCTGTGGGCTAACTGGAAAGTTAGAAATGAGTGGCGTATTGTTGAAAAATGTTAAATGCTTTTGCGCCCGAATGGATTGCAGAGAGTGTTTAGTATAGAATAGTAGCCTGGTTGGCTAGGGACCCATTTGGATGCTCTTCTGCCAGGTTGATGTTTGGTATGTTCATGAGTTGAATTGTAGGTATAATTTTGGATGCTTTTGTATGGTAGGTCAAAGCTGCAAACAGTTTTTGAGGGTATGAGATTATTTTATTATAGCTCAACTGGTAAATTTTTATTGGTTATCAGTTTTTTTAATTAGTTTGGGTGAGTTTGAAAAATGTCTTGTTAGTTGATGGGTTTCAAAATTGATGGAAAAATCTTTCAAGGTATTTGCATCAGTGCCATCCTGATAGAAGCTGTACTGATGACTGAAATGTGTAATCAGGTAATGAGGGTCTAGAAGATGACCTCCAGTAAAGCCTAGGGCTTTACTGGATGGGGTGGTGTGGCGACTGGGATCATCATAAGGAGGTATCTTCCACTATTGGGATCAGGATGTCTAAAGAAAAAGCTAGAGAGCTTGCAAGGATCAATTGTGGTTTTGAGCTGCCAGTTAATTGGAAAACTGAAAGGGAATGGAACATAGTTGCTGGCTTCCTTACATTCTTAGCCCTGCAGAGGATGGCTGAAGAGATCTGATGCTGTTGTAGATGTATAGATAGAGTAGTAACCCAGGTGAGTGGCTCAGGGCCTGCCTAGGTACTTACTTCGCCAAGACAGGTGTTTTGGTACCAAGCCCAGATTAGCTTAAATATTTACTTAATTATTTAGAATGAGATGGATGTGTGTAGACCTCTGTAATGTGGCTGCGATGTGAGAGGGTATATTCATTGACCTTGCTCCCAAAAGCAGACCAAAGCAGAGAGATAAAATGTTATGTTTTCATTAAATCTGTGAATTTGTTTCTTGGTTTTTAAGTAAATCAAGAGGACTTTGAGCAAATTGAATTGTAGGACAAAATTCTTGGTTATTGCAATCAACACCTGTTTTGTTGGTATGAGGATAGTACTTTTGGTGTTTAAACTGGGAGCGGTCAACCTGTTAGAAAAAATCTAACACAAAAAGTTGTTTAAGGAATTTTTTTTATTTCTTGGTGTATGGGGCTAGCTTCACATATATGCCTCTTTAGTGTCATTTAGCAACAATGTGACCACTTTCGCTTGTTGCCAGATGGTGAGTGGATTTATATTGAAGCTGTGTTAGTTATTTTCTCACTAGTCTACCGATCCATCATTTGGAAGTTAATTTTTTCTCTGAACTCGACCAATTATGTTATTATATTTATTAGATTTCTTTTACAGTTGATCAATCATGTTATACTTTTTCTTAATAACAATATTTCTGTGTGTTGTAATTTTTATTAGCTGTAAGTGTGTACTTGTGTTAAATGGCACATATAATGGCAGATAGTGTGATTTTGGACTAGTTAGAGGAGATAGAGAAAGAAAATGTTATTAACTTTGATGAAAATGACAGTATTAGTGATAAACAGTCAGAATACAGCAAACATAATTCTGATACCGAACAGTCAGATGAAGAGTGTAATAAGAATATTGACAACGATCCTCCTCCTCCCCCGCCACCTGTTCTGTGAACTCTTGCATCAGAATATAAAGGAAGAGATCTTGTTACAAGATGGTATGATCATGAACAGCCTGCCACCAAAACTCACAGGCAAAACATTGTTACAAAATTACCTGGTGTTAGAGGAATAGCTAAAAACTGTGTAGAAATCGTTTACTGCTGGAAAATATTTTTTCCAGATGACACTTTGGATGAAATTGTGAAATTTACAAATGAAAAGTCAACACTTATGACCACTTCATATAGTCATAGACTAATCGATTGTCCTTTGAAAGGTTACAAAAAAATTAGGGGATTTTTGGAGTTTTATATATGTTAGGCATAAAAAAAGCAAATCATCGGATACATTTGAAATGTGGGCATAAGATGGTTCTGCACCAGAATTTTTTTCTGCTGTTATGACTGAAATAATATTCCACACCCTTATTCGTGCAATAAGATTTGACGATAACGAAACGCAGGACTGACTGAAAGAAGATAATTTGGCACCAATAAGAAATTTGATAATTTTATAAAAAAAGTAATGAAAACTATTCTCTAAGAGAATATTGTACTATCAATGAAATGTTAGAACCATTCAGGGGTTGCTGCAAATTTTGACAGTACATAGCCAATAAGCCCAACAAATACAGCATAAAAATCTATGCACTGGTTGATAGAACAATTTACACTTCAATTATGGAGATCTACACCAGGAAGCAACCACAGAGTCCATATGAAACAGAAAATGATCCAGTAAGTGTTGTAAAGAGTGATGACTAAATTGACAGAACTGGAAGAAATATAACTATGGATAACTTTTTCACATCGGTACCACTTGCAAATGATTTATATGTTAATAATCAGACAACAATAGTGGGGACAATAAGAAAAACAAAATATCCTTCAGAATTGCAAATTATCCTCCAAAAAATGCAGGAAGATCGAGAGGAAGCAGAATGTTTGCATTTAGGAAAGAAACAAACAAATGCCTTTTAATTTCTTATGTCCCCAAACAAAATATAAATGTACTTTTAGTCTCGATAATGCACAGTGACGATTCCATAGACCTGGACAGTGGAGATGCGCAAAAACCACACGTAATTTCATTCTACAATTTGACTAAGGGTGGCACAGATGTTGTAGACAGGCTGAAAAAGGGTACATACAACATAACTGTGGCCAATGTAAGCAATTTATTTGTAAAGAACACACTAGACTAGATCAACTAAACTGATCTGTGTTGAATGCAATGAATAATATAAAATCTGTCAAATATTTTTGTAAACAACACTTTCATATTTTGTATATTATGATGTTAATTATTTTTTGTTATTACATTTCAAGGATGAACTTTTTGTACTACATAAAAACAGTTTAGTCAAAGATATTTTCCATATAATCTTTTTGCAATTTATACTGCATTTTCATTTTCAATTTTATATTTTTTTTGCTTAGCATATTTAAAAATATTATTTGAGCTGTACCATGACAGCAATTTTTTTAGCATACGCATTTTTTTATTTTTTTATCATGTAAAAAATGTATTTTATGTAATCAAAAAAATGTATTCATTATTGCAATTAAAAATTAAAATAAAATACATAGATAAATGAATTCTAACTTTTACAAAACCTATTTTCTCAATAAACATCAATTCAAGACAACTATTAGATAAAATCTATACACACAACCAATCACATAATTAATAATAGGTCGACCGCTCCCAGGTTAAGACTCAATCAAGTAATGATCTGAACGCATAATATATACAGTTTCAGACACACATTTATTTTATGTATATTTATGTATATGTAAAATTTATATATATATACATAAAAATGTTAAATCACTAAAGTAAATGTGCCTGCAATTATGAAAAACCACGTACTTATCTTTAACAAAACAAGGAGCTGGCATCATTTGCATGTACATGACAGGCAATTTATTAATGTCAGTACCAGTTCCTTCAGCTATTATTAACTGCTCCAATATATCTTGAAGGTATATAAATCCATTGGCAAAATATTTGAATTGATTAATTTTGTGTACCGGAGCAGGACCCACGTTAAACAATGAGTCACTTGCAAACATACCAAAATCTGAAAGCATTCTGAACAGAATTTTACATGAAATTAAAATATTTTAACGAAGAACTAAAAAGGTAAAAATTTAAAAATATAATACATGCAAGAAATTTTAGTAATGTTTACAAATTAAAACATTTACTGATCTAAGCACAATTTAAAAATAATAATTATTTACCAAATTGACATTTGCTAAATATAACCATTAAAATTCTTCAAATAATCATTGTAGATTCACATTCTCTGTCATTTATAAAATCACACATCTGTACTGTTATTTGCTATTAATAAACATAATAACTTTGTCATTCAAACTCGGAAGTAAATAGTTTACAACAAGGAAGACAACAAACAAACAAGTGACCACTAACAATGGAACAAAACAAACCAGTTTAATTAGCTAAAACAAACCAGATTACTATTTATTCCTGTGCAATTTACTCATTGTATAACCACTTTCTCTGAACAGTGTGAAGATGTAACTTGCAGGGCTGAATATCAGCGACTGGCATGCTGAAATGTATATATTTATGCCTCTGAAAAAGGCAATAGGAAAGCACTTCAATCCTCAATTTCCTAACTAAACCTAACAGTGATTGTTTTTTTAAGTGACTATGCCAATTTTTGAACGTACCTGACATGTCAGGTAACTTACAATCATTATGGTTATGAAATTGAACATAAAGTATGATTCCAAATTGTACAGCAATCATTCTGGAGATTATTCTAAAGCAAAAAAAAAATTTTTAAAACTACATACAACATAGGTCAGGAAACGGTTCATTAGAAAGTTTCGGCTCGCAAAACATTTAGCCCTGCTTTTTGCTCTCACTGTGAAATTAAACTGTATTAAAATTCTTGATGTACAAATCAAGGGGTAAATTTGGTGCTTCCTTATGGTTTTTTATTTAAGAAACTAAATAAAAGTGGTCCCAGATCTCTCTCACTTAGGTTGAGGTTAAACACAAACAGTTGTCTAAAAGTAAACTTTTTTTAAGTTTGGAATAAAATAATTTTGTTAATTTACCATTAAACAAACAAAAATTTCTAGTTAACTTTGTAAAAAATTTAATTCTGAGAAAATTGATGTAAATAATGTTTATTAAAATTAAACATAAATTTGAGAAGTTCAACTTTAACACAGAAACTGGATCGGAAAAGTGATATGATTTTAAACAAAACAATTTTGATTATTGTCTGAACATAATGTAAATGAAAATAAATAAAAAACTTATCAATAACAGAAAAAATGAATAAAAAATAAATTATAAAAAATAAAAATCACATACTTTTTGGTTTTTTTATAAAAATGATTAAATATCAAAATTGTTAAACTTATTATAGCTGCCAGCATTTTATTCAAATCAGTTGCTCAATGTGGCTCCATTCTGTTCAACACATAATTCAGCTCAGTGAATCCATGCCAGCAGGGTACGTCTAATAGCATAATTATTATTCCTAATAGTAGCTCCAGTTTCTAATATATGATGCCTCAATTCTTCTTGTGACCCAATACAAGTGGAATAACTTAATGATGACTTATCATAATGATGATAATAATGACTTCATCCAACCCCAAAGGAAAAAGTCTGCTGATGTGAGATCGGGAGATCGAGTTGTCCATTTTACTGGTCTGTTTCAACCAATCCATTGCTTACTAAATGTGTTATTTAAATGATTCATCACATCACAACAGTAGTGAGCAGGTGAACCATGAAATCATCATTGAATAACCACATCTGCAAGTGGAATATCTTCTAAGAGTTCCATCAGATGTTTGCAAAAAAATGCAAATACTGATCTCCATTGAGCCCCAATGATCTTATGAACCATCAACAAAATTTCATATGTTTATTAAAATCCAGTGGTAATAACTCTTGTCCAGGTGTCGTACGGAATGGATATAATTGCTCCCATAATTTTCGCCACTTTATTGTGACGAAGTGACCTTCGTCACCTTCAACCTTCTGGTGGTTGAGGTGGGAGATATTTGTACCACATTCAATACTGCTTCTTCAGTGTAGGCATTTCTTACAAAACGTTACAACCAGCATCGAATCATTATGGTTTGACATACCTGTTTCTCGAACTCGCCTCTCAAAAGCTTCAATGTTTTACGATCCAGTACTCTTCAATCTGGATAATTTTCCTGGTATCCATGTACAGCGCAGCCAATCTATTTTTAGTTACCTTACCATTAATTACTAACAGAGTCTGTCAACTCTCCAAATGAAATAAATTTTTGTGAAAATAAATAAACACTCCAAATGAAATAAATAAACACCCATTGTGAATGACTGACTAAACAATAACAGCACAAACATCACTCAAATGAATATTCAAGTGCTAACACTAAACTTAATTGTTGATCAGTTGTTATTGCCAACTTATGAAAAAATAAAAATCTTTTATATGTTTTAGAAGGATGTTTTTTAAATTTATCTTTATAATCTTTAGCATTTTTTGTAAATTGTTCTGTTAAAAATCTTATCACTTTTATGATCCAGTTTGTGTGTTTTGTTTATAATTAATATTGAACTTCTCAAATTCTGTTTCATTTTAATAAACATTAATTACATCAAATTTCTCAAATTAAATTTTCTATAAAGTTAACAAGAAATTTTTGTTTAAGTTATTATATTCCAAACCTAAAATAGTATAATTTCTTACAAAACTTTGTCATTTTTTACCATGTTTCTCTTAAAACCTAAGTAAGGTCTCTACCTTACTAGGACTTCCTTATCTAGGACCACTTTTATGCAATTTCTTAGAAAAAAACCATAAGGAAGCATAAAATTTCTCCAACGATTTGTATTCCAAGAATTTTAATATGGTTATATTTTACACAGGGAGCAGAAAAGCAAGGCTAAAAGTTTCACAAGCCGAAACAATTTTCAGACCTGTGTTTAAATAAACTTTTTTCTTATTTTTGGTTATAGAATCATCTCCTGAGAACTTATCATGCAATTTGGAATCATTCTGTATATACTTATAACCCTCCTCTATGAATCATGAGACCTTGCCGTTGGTGAGGGGGCTTGAGTGCTCAGGGATACAGAGTAGCTGGACCGAAGGTGCAACCATATCGGAGAGGTATCTGTTGAGAGCCAGACTAAGGAATGATTCCTGAAAGAGGGCAGCAGCTCTTTCAGTAGTTGTTAGGGGCGTGAGTCAGGACGACTTAAACGGCCGTATCAACATCACTCAGTCCTCTGAGTACTGCGCAGCTGAAAGCAATGGAAAACTACAGCTGCTTTTTTTCCAAGAAAATGTGGCTCTCTGCATTTTCACATAGCAATAATGGAGGCGCCTTCCTTGGTAAAATATTCCGGAGGTAAAATAGTCCCCCGTTCGGATCTCCGGGTGGGGACTACTAAGGAAGGGGTCACCAGAAAATTAAAAAATAACATTCTACGAGTCAGAGCGTGGAATGTTAGAAGCTTGAAAAAGGTTGGTAGGCTAGAAAATTTAAAAAGGGAAATGGGTAGGACAAATGTGGATATAGTAGGAATTAGTGAGGTTCGGTGGGAAGAGGAAGGCGACTTTTGGTCAGGTGATTTTAGAGTAATTAACTCAGCGTCAAATAATGGGCAGGCAGGAGTAGGTTTCGTGATGAACAAGAAGATAGGGAGGAGAGTGGAGTATTTCAAAACGCATAGCGATAGAATCATTGTAATAAGGATAAAATCAAAACCTAAACAGACAACGATTGTTAACGTCTATATGCCTACAAGCGCCCATGATGATGATGAGGTAGAGTGTGTATACGAAGAGATTGATGAAGCAATTAAACACGTAAAAGGAGATGAAAATTTAATAATAGTTGGAGATTGGAATGCAAGCATTGGAAAAGGCAAGGAAGGAAATATAGTGGGTGAATACAAGCTGGGCAAAAGGAATGAAAGAGGGAAGCGACTTATAGAGTTTTGCACGAAGTATAATTTAGTAATTGCCAACACCCAATTTAAAAATCATAATAGAAGAATATACACTTGGAAAACGCCAGGCGATACTGGAAGGTATCAGATTAGATTATATCATGGTTAAGCAAAGATTTAGAAATCAACTCGTTGACTGCAAAACTTACCCTGGAGCAGACATTGATAGCGACCATAATTTGGTGATAATGAAATGTAGATTGGGGTTTAAAAACCTGAAGAAAAGGTGTCAGATGAATCGGTGGAATTTAGAGAAGCTTGAGGAAGAAGAGGTAAAGAAGATTTTTGAGGAGGACATCGCAAGAGGTCTGAGTAAAAAAGATAAGGTAGAAAATGTAGAAGAATGGGAGAATGTTAAAAAGGAAATTCTTAAATCAGCAGAAGCAAACTTAGGCGGAATAAAGAGAACTGGTAGAAAACCTTGGGTTTCAGACGATATATTGCAGCTGATGGATGAACATAGAAAATATAAGAATGATAGTGATGAAGAAAGTAAAAGGAACTATCGGCAATTAAGAAATGCTATAAACAGGAAGTGCAAACTGGTGAAAGAAGAGTGGATTAAAGAAAAGTGTTCAGAAGTAGAAAAAGAAATGAACATTGGTAAAATAGACGGAGCATACAGGAAAGTTAAGGAAAATTTTGGGGTACATAAATTAAAATCTAATAATGTGTTAAACAAAGATGGTACACCAATATATAATACGAAAGGTAAAGTCGATAGATGGGTGGAATATATTGAAGAGTTATACGGAGGAAATGAATTAGAAAATGGTGTTATAGAGGAAAAAGAGGAAGTTGAGGAGGATGAAATGGGAGAAACAATACTGAGATCTGAATTTAAGAGAGCATTAAAAGATTTAAATGGCAGAAAGGCTCCTGGAATAGACGGAATACCTGTAGAATTACTGCGCAGTGCAGGTGAGGAAGCGATTGATAGATTATACAAACTGGTGTGTAATATTTATGAAAATGGGGAATTTCCATCAGACTTCAAAAAAAGTGTTATAGTTATGATACCAAAGAAAACAGGGGCAGATAAATGTGAAGAATACAGAACAATTAGTTTAACTAGTCATGCATCAAAAATCTTAACTAGAATTTTATACAGAAGAATTGAGAGGAGAGTGGAAGAAGTGTTAGGAGAAGACCAATTTGGTTTCAGGAAAAGTATAGGGACAAGGGAAGCAATTTTAGGCCTCAGATTAATAGTAGAAGGAAGATTAAAGAAAAACAAACCAACATACTTGGCGTTTATAGACCTAGAAAAGGCTTTCGATAACGTAGAGTGGAATAAAATGTTCAGCATTTTAAAAAAATTAGGGTTCAAATACAGAGATAGAAGAACAATTGCTAACATGTACAGGAACCAAACAGAAACAATAACAATTGAAGAACATAAGAAAGGGAGCCCGACAAGGATGTTCCCTATCTCCGTTACTTTTTAATCTTTACATGGAACTAGCAGTTAATGATGTTAAAGAACAATTTAGATTCGGAGTAACAGTACAAGGTGAAAAGATAAAGATGCTACGATTTGGCTGATGATATAGTAATTCTAGCCGAGAGTAAAAAGGATTTAGAAGAAACAATGAACGGCATAGATGAAGTCCTACGCAAGAACTATCGCATGAAAATAAACAAGAACAAAACAAAAGTAATGAAATGTAGTAGAAATAACAAAGATGGACCGCTGAATGTAAAAATAGGAGGAGAAAAGATTATGGAGGTAGAAGAATTTTGTTATTTGGGAAGTAAAATTACTAAAGATGGACGAAGCAGGAACGATATAAAATGTCGTATAGCACAAGCTAAACGAGCCTTCAGTAAGAAATATAATTTGTTTACATCAAAAATTAATTTAAATGTCAGGAAAAGATTTTTGAAAGTGTATGTTTGGAGTGTCGCTTTATATGGAAGTGAAACTTGGACAATCGGAGTATCTGAGAAGAAAAGATTTGAAGCTTTTGAAATGTGGTGCTATAGGAGAATGTTAAAAATCAGATGGGTGGATAAAGTGACAAATGAAGAGGTATTGCGGCAAATAGATGAAGAAAGAAGCATTTGGAAAAATATAGTTAAAAGAAGAGACAGACTTATAGGCCACATACTAAGGCATCCTGGAATAGTCGCTTTAATATTGGAAGGACAGGTAGAAGGGAAAAATTGTGTAGGCAGGCCACGTTTGGAGTATGTAAAACAAATTGTTGGGGATGTAGGATGTAGGGGGTATACTGAAATGAAACAATTAGCACTAGATAGGAAATCTTGGAGAACTGCATTAAACCAGTCAAATGACTGAAGACAAAAAAATACAGTTCATGTTTTGCTGTGTGACATTGACTGGAATATGGATGTTGTAAAAGTAAAAAAAAGTCAAACTTCCTTCCTAATATTTTAGACTTTAATAATTCCTTCGACCGATTTTTGCGCGGGTTTTTATTTTGCGACCGATCAGACCTTGAAAAAAAAAATAACCCTCGTAATATCTAAGTCTTGACTAATTTCCATGCTACTGTATCTATTACAAGAGCCCAGGAAATATTTGCAGATCTAACTTTCGACCTATTTCTTACACTACAGTATAAAGCACTGCAAATTGACACTGAGTGGTTCATTTTATCTTTTATCTGTGTCTGTGTCTGTGTGTATGTATGCATGTGTGTATGATGTATGCATGCATGTGTGTGTGTGTGTGTATGATGTATGTATGCATGTGTGTATGATGTATGCATGCATGTGTGTGTGTGTGTGTATGATGTATGCATGCATGTGTGTGTGTGTGTGTGTGTGTGTGTGTGTGTGTGTGTGTGTGTGTGTGTGTGTGTATGATGTATGCGTGTGTGTGTGTGTGTGTGTGTGTGTGTGTGTGTGTGTGTGTGTGTGTGTGTGTGTGTGTGTGTGTGTGTGTGTGTGTGTGTGTGTGTGTGTGTGTGTGTGTAAACGCTACCCCTATACAGTTACTTACCAGTTCCAGAATTACATATTATAAAATTACTAACAAGCTCTATCAACAAATTAATTTTAATAAGCAATAAATAACTAACATACAGCACCTGATTTTATATTTAACAAGAGGTGGAAGTTTAGGTGAATCATCAGAGTTCAAGTCTTCAAATACAATAACAGCTAAAATGTGATTACCCTCCTCAGTAGCCTTTATCACAGCACTTTCTTCGGTTGAAAATCCCTTTACTCTGTCCTTCAGAAATGTCTTCAAAGAACAACACAAAATTTCAGCTTCAAGAAAATAACAAAATTAACTATAATAAAATAATTTATAACAAGCGTGATTGCATTATCAAATTTTCTGTCATATTCCCTAACATACTGAATATCAATATTATATTTAATAATAAACACCTTCACAAGCAGCAAACTCTCAACTGGTGATTGAATCTGAAATTATTTTAATGATTTCCTGTATCTAACATAGAAATGCACATAATTTTTTTATTTTTTATTTTGTATTTCACTTTAGTTTAAGATTTTATTCCAGGTTTTATTTTCAATATATCAGATAAGTCTTCATGAATACACTGTCACAATATGAGAAAAGTTTAAGCGGGATCTATAATTATACTAAAACAAAATTTAAAAAAACAAAAAAAGCTTTATTTTACTTAAGAAGTGCTTGCAATTTTTTTACTTTTGAAATATTAATAAAAGTATTTTTTTCTAAATTGAATTTTTAAGTTACAAAATAATTTTTCTAAACTCCTTTTTTACCCTTGACAAAAAAATTAATACACAGGATGTAAGTTATTTTCTAAAATATTACAACTTATAATTCTAATACATATAAGTGATAAATAAGTTCAACCCAATTTTCATCTCGGTTCATCTCAATTTTTTATATCAACAATATTTATTTATTTCATCAAGTGTTTTATTCATTACTTTCAGCACCGGTTCCCAATTAATTAATGGCATGGAAGCTATGCATAATTTTGGATAATGAAAAATTAGTGATGCTTCAACAAGCTTAAAGCAATCATTACGAACCTATATGTGATCAGTGTAAAATCATTTTCAACCGGTTTTCAGAACTAGGACACAACATAATGTAAAATGATCTTCTATCATTATCCCTAAATATTAAGTAAATGACATAATCGGCATATTTCACTCTCACGAACAGGAAGTCACATTCACCTCAAAATACAGCTTACATACTGACAAAAGGTTTTTATAGTATGATCTAATATAGTAATGTTCCTTACTTTATCCTTTACTTTTGTTGTAATAAAAACTGAAGAAGTTTTCATGAAGTGCAATTTTTTTTATGAAGAGGAAAAATTTTCATAAGTAAAAATGTAAACATTACACAGAAACATATATTTAAAGCAAGTTGAACCACTGAAAAGCACCATTTACTCAACTGAATTACCGAAATCTCTATGTCTGCCTGGCCAAAGACTTTGGAGTGAGGGTTCATAAAAAAATAAAGATAAAAAAGCAATAATAAAGCAGTAAACAAAAGTATATGAAAATGAAAATATTTAGCTAGTATTAAGAAAATTATTTCTAGACAGTCAACAAAGCATAAAATACAGGTAAAAAGAAGACATACATGTTGATTTTACTCTTTAATTACAAGTAAGAAAGAAAACAGTGATTCATAATAAACTTTTAACCACACTACACTAATTGCATTTTTGCAATTAGTTTTGCAATTAATGCTGATTTTTTTTTATTTATAATAATCACTGAAAGTCAAAGTAAAATACTTACTTTCAAAAACGTGATAATAATTTCAATTTCATTCAGTAAAACTTCAGGACCTGTAGTTTTATCATACAAGTACCTGAAAGATATTATAATATATAAAAATCATTCAAACAAATGTAAGATGCAGACTACTACAATAAAATTTGGCTATCTACACAACTAAAATTTGGCTAATTTCAGCAATCACAGTTTTTTCAACAGTTTAAAAATGAAGTTTTAACAAAATGGTGAAATTTTTATATCTTTTGATGATAATGCGCTGTATCCCAGAATTCCCATTAAAGAAACAATGGAAAGTTTGAAAGTTAGGTTGAATGGAACATATATAATAATGGGTTTATATAAATAACAAATGCTTATCAGTTAAATAAAAAGTTTTATGAAAAAACTGATTGAATAGCATGAATAAACACCCTGTCTGAATTTATAGATAATCTTTTCTTAAGTAACACAGAAATGAAATGAGTATTTAAATATTTTCCGTAAGTTTCATTGAGAGCATATGAATGATATATTTTAATTTTTCTCATTTTATTGAAAATTAAAAAAAATAAATGAAATAAAATTAACAGACCTAAAACTGATCAAAGAAAATAAATGGCAACAAATTTACCACTATTACACTGATTAATAATACAAATCAATGATTTTTTTTCATTGTATGCTCATATCACCTTTAAATGCAATAGTTTATAGAGCAAACCACTCCTTGGACTTTTAGTGATTGCAGTGAAATTGTATTAAATATATAGCCGAGTTTCGTATTTTTAATGCAGAAACCACTGTGACAATATACAGAAATGAAACGACAACAAATTTAGCAATACAGAGTCTAGAATGACAAAGGTTTAGGATTGCAGAAGGCATGGACAAAAATTGCATTTTGCCCTCCTTTTAATAGCTACTTAAAAAATTGTTAAATAATCACAATTTTAATGTTGGTAAGACTTTGTCTAGGAGAAGACCTCAGCTCGGACCCCTCTCCTTTCTTATTGGAGTTGGGCCAAGCAGGGGGCGGCCGAGACTCTTCACGACCTTCGGGGTATAGTTGGAAAAAATTCTATGCAACTCTCCAACGGAATTACAGGCCAGCGCATCCTGAACTCCTGACCACACCGGAGAAAATCGACGGAAGAGAGGAACCACCTTGTCCCCCAATTATAAAAGGGCTTTTTATATTCAAACGGACAGAGTGAAACAGCTGCTGGCACAACATCGAGAGGATTCGTAGAACGAATACCTCGCCACGGTTTCAGACGACCACTTCTCGGTGTTCAGGTTAAACAAAAAACTACGAGAAGGAAAAAAGCTCCGCCACCCAGTTTTGAAGCAATGAGGCCTTCTAGCATATTCGGAGGCGGACAGGGCGGAGGTTTTCGCCCTGAAAACCATTTTACTCCAAAACCCCCTCCCACCCCAGACGATGACCACACAACCTAGGTGGAGTCCTTCATCGTAGATTATTTAGCACAGGTGGAGGACGCCCCACTAGAAATAGACCAAGTCACTGAGGCGGAGGATTCCGCAGCAATCAAAGCCACAAGCCCCGACAAGGCTCCGGGTGTTAACGGGATCGGTGCCCGCGCATTCCGGAATGTTCCACCAGTTCTTATAGCGACCATAACCACAATATTCACGTCAATTTTGTACGTTGGATATTTTCCAACGTACTTAATTGCTGGAAAACTGCAAAGGTGGTATGCCTACCCAAACCTGGGAAAACTCTAATCTTTCCCCAGAATTTCATGCCAGTCTTCTTATTACCAGTGTTGTCAAAACTATTTGAAAGAATTCTCTTGGAGAGACTTAGGCGACATTTGGGAAAATAAGTACGGCCTGAGCAATTTGGGTTCAGGGAGGGCCACTCGACGACCCTCCAACTGGTTAAAATAATCGAGTCTTATTGGAGGCCTAAGTAGAAAAATGATAACTGCAACCGTTTTTCTAGATGTAGCTAAAGCCTTTAACAAAGTTTGGCATAGAGGCTTGCTATACAAAATCGCGCATACGACGATTCCCTGTGCTTGATACGGTCTTATTTACTAGACCGACAATTTGTTGTACGTGTAGGGGAAACAATCTCCTCCACCAGAGACGTAGCCGCTGGAGTCCCCCAAGTAGCAGTGCTTTCGCCGTTCTTGTACATGGCCTACGTCAACGATATGCCGCTGTCGGAAGGAGTTAAAGCAGCTCCTCTATACGCCGACGACACGGTATGTTATTATGAATTCAGAAGTGTAGATTACGCGATCGAAAGACTCCAGAGGCAATTGGATCTAGTAGAGCCGTGGTTCGATATGTGGATAATCAAGGTCAACCGCGAAAAATCGGTGGCAGTGCGTTCACATACAAGACATATGCTCCAGCCAGGCAGCTGGAAATCTCAGGATAGAAAATCTCCTTTGGGAAAACAGTCAAGTACCTGGGAGTAGCCCTGGATAAACGGCTTAGGAGAACATGTTAAATATGTGATTCAAAGGGACAAGGCCGTCAGAGGCTCCCTATATCCAGTACTGAACAGTGCCAGCCCATATCCACTGGCAACCAAACTGCTCATTTTTCGGCTATACCTCCTGCCGATTCTAACATGCTTATCCAGCATGGGGAGTTTTGTTGAACTCCACGCTTCAAAAGAAATTAGAAGCCGTCCAAAACATAACGTTGCGGACGATATTTGGAGCACTGTGGTTCGTCAGAAACGTGGTCCAGCATCGTAGTGATGCTGGACTACACACCGTATCCGAGGTGAGGATGGCGCAGGCACGTAGACTGTTCGGGAGAGCGGCCGTGTCCGAACACGGCCATCTCCGGGATGTCTGCCAGGAGGACCCTGTTCCACAGGGATAAGAAAATGGCCTCATGCCGTATTAAACGAACCACCGTGAAAAGGCGGTACGAGAGTCAAAATATGACAAACCAGGCTTAGGAGCCTCTATATATCGCGTAACCTATAAATGGAAACCGCGCGAAAATTCCGGTCGCGAAAGTGACCGTTTTCAGAATTAAATTTTGTTAAAACCATAAAAACCAAGACAACACCCCACACCGTCCCACAAAGAGACCACAATTTAATTCAGTCAGCATATGCGACTCCCTCCGGAGAAGGAAGCGCATTGCCTCCTCCAAATAACTAGCGTCCCGGCAGGCGTATTCCTGCTAGCCCATAAGGTACCCAAAGGACTTCAGCGGATGGACTGAAGGGGAATCACGCCGGGAGTACTAGGCTCAAAAGCTTAGTCTCCCACGGTCAGATCCAGTAAATAAATTTCAAGCTGGTCCATACGGATAGGAACGCAAATTACCAAATCCGTCCATAAATAAAACTTAAAATTATAACCCACTAAATAACCCATGAAACACGCCCGATAATAGAAAGATGTAGCAGCAAGGGACATTGTCCAGGCTCTGCGATCTGTAGAGAAAGATATTGAAACTCGCCATTCTTGCGTTCCGTTCAGTTTGTCTAGGAAACTGATCTCTGTCCTTCGAAGCAGTGAAGATAAAACTAAATTATATACTAAATAATCATATACTAAGGATGAATAGGAAAAACTAAAAGAAATATTGAAGTTAGAATAAAGAATCATTTGGCTCATTATAAATATAGAAGATCAAAGAAATCAGCCCAATACTGCCTGGAAATTTGAGCAAAATTAGTTTAACAGAAAAAAGTTTAAAAAACTGCTGTAATCAACAAGAAATAGATAGCTGAAAAATGTACATATCAATGACGTAGAAACTTAATTGTTGAACAACATTACAGGATCACTACCCAACTTTTAGGTTTTAAATCTATTTAAAATCTTTTTGTGAAAGTTTTCTATTGTAGCAACATCAAACTGCTAAACCTCTTCCTTAAATATTTTTTTTTTGGAAGGGATGTTTGATTAAATTGTTTAAGGTTAATGCTATCCCTATATTTCTTGAGATAAAATATTTTTATCTTAATCCAATCTGTGTGGTATGTATAAGGTTGAGGTGAACACTTTAGATGTTTAATTTATTGCTTTGGAGTGATAATGGGCAAAACATTAGCTATTAATATTTTTGGCAGATTTCCTAAAAATTTGGAAATCACAACTGCACCACCAGTTATTAATCTTATATAAGATTACTCTACCGGACGCAAATCTTAACCAATTTTATGAAACTTGGTAGGATGATATAAACTTAGTAAAAGACGAAAGATTTATACAAAATGAAAAGAGACCAGAGTTATACATTAACCACAGTTAAAAAGAGTCGAGAGGGAGATTTTGTTGAGGGTAGACGTGGCCTATATTGCTCTGTGCTTATTTAGTTTTGGATCGGGTTTTGCGGTTTTTCTTTATTGGACTGTAATTGGTAACTGTGGCTCGACGGAAAGTGAATCAATTGAGGCTGCAGCGACAGGGGAGAAGAGGAAGGAGAGAAGGAACAGAAGTCGTTCTGCAAAAAAAGTACTAATTGATCTAGAGATGGAGAAGAGGCTAGAGGGCAGCCCGCAGGGGTAGCTTTATAGATATGTAAAAGAGCTCATTAGTGTCAGTGAAACCTTAACCAAGCACGCTGAGAAGAGCCATACAGCCAGGGAGCTAAAAGAGCTGGCCGGAGATATGGCAAGAGTGGTGAAGGCCTTGCAGGGGTTCGTAGAGTCCAATCCTTTCGAGAGTAGACCAAAGGGGAAGGAGGTGGCGTGTCAGACGAGGAGCGATGTTAGAGATAAGGAGCTACTAAGCCAGCTGGAGGAAAGAGTTAAAAAAGAAGACTTGGACGTACTGGTGGCACCCAACTGGAACAGAGAATGGTTTGAAAAGACCATGGAACTCCAGGATTAATTTTTCCTAGAAAGGGAGAAAGACTTAGAGGTCGTCTTTGACCTTGCTAAAATTAAAAGTAGATTCTCAGAGTCGATTTTTAAGGCGGCTCCGAGAATTAAGGACCTGACAATTAAAGGTCAGTTGAACTTAGGCTAACTGCTTGCATGCACTGAGAGGGCTACAATTCTCCAAGGGGAAGACATGGAGGACTTTGAGAGGAGGGTGTTCCACCATAATTGAGTTAGATGAGGAGAGGCCACCTGTGTACTCATTCAAGGACACAGGTGGCTTCTCTGACCGTTCCTAGTGGAGAGGCTGAAAAGATAATTCGGAGAGGGCGTCTTCGGATTGGGCTGGTGTCTTGCCGTGTGGACCTGGCCGTGAGTGAAGTAGGAGCGATGTTACCGGTGCTGGGATTTGGGCCATAAGGCAGCATCGTGTAAAGGACCAGATAGGTCCATGAAATGTTTCCAGTGCGGCAAGGATGAACACATCAAGTAAGGCTGGTTGCCGCGAAAGAGTTGTTTGTAGAAGATGTGGTGCAGAGGACCATTACGAACGTAGCAGACAATGTGCTACAAATTAGAGATAACACTGCTTAATGTAAAGATAGGAATAAAGCTCCCATGACCTCCTACGAGTTATTTATACCAGGGAGTTTGTGGGAGACGTTATGGTGGTTGCTGAGCCAAGTTGGACTGTGGTTTTGGAGGCTAGCTGCACCAGGGATACTGGAGATAATGCGACAATAATGGTGGTGAGGCCGGGACTGACTGTTACCTAATAGGGTCACGATGATGGCTTTGTGTTGGGGAACGATGTTGTTTGTGTTGGGGGGGAGGGGGGAGTTTAGTTGCTATATCTCCCCTAACAGCGGCATGCAACGCAGGCACGACAAGAGAATGGGGAGGAGGTTGATATTGATGAAGTCATCCAGGATGCTTGCACTTCGGCCTTAGGGAGAAGAGAGGTGCAGTTGCTTCCAATGCAGATATATTGGTGGTCAGATGAGATTGCCGATCTGCAGAGGATAAGCGTTTGCATAAGATGCATCCTCATGAGATTTAGACGAGAGGATCAACAGGAGACCGAGACAGCCATGGCAGAATGGGAAGATTCTGCAAGAAGCCTCCGAAGAGCTATCAACAAAGCCAAGCAGAATAGATGAGGAGGGAGATCTGTACCCAGCTAGAGAAGAACCCATGGGACATATCATTCAAATTGGTAACAAAGGGGCTGGGAAGATCACTCCCCAGGCTTCCTGAGGTGCAACCCTGGGAAACTATGCTCACCCTGTTTTTGAGAGATGAGATGCTGAGATGGAGGGAGTTGGCAGCCACAGAGATACCGCGTGTCACTTCGGAGGAGTTGTGGTATGCGGTCTTTAGATTTCGTCCTAGAAAGAGCCCAGGGGAGCATGGAGTGCCTGCGGAGGGGATGAGGGTGTTGGTAGAACCTCCCCGATCACTTTTTGTAAGTATTTAATGAATGCCTGTTTAAGGAGAGATTCCCAACACCGTGGAAGATGGTGAGAGTGATTCTCCTCCCTAAGGGAGGTGGCAGAGAGGGTGGTCTAATGAATTACAAGCCGGTTTGTCTAATTGATAGCCTGGGGAAACCTTTCGAAGTTATTCTGGCCAACAGGCTGCAGGAGGAATTAGAGAGAACTGGGGGATTCTCGGACAAGCAATATGGCTTCCGGAAAGGAAGAAGGGCAGTGGATACTGTTTAAAAAGTGACAAAGATGTTGGAGGCGACAGCCAGGGAGTCTAGAATAAAAATCTTCTAAAGCTTGGAGTGCACTAAACGAGTCGCTACAAATAAGGATATGACCGTCTTTTAGGTTAACTGTACTCAAAGCCTTATTGATGGCGTACAGTTCTGCAGTAAATAAACTTGTAATATTAGGTAGACCAAACATATAGATTCTGCTATTAAAAATAAATGCGCATCCAACGGTATCATACTGTTTCGATATATACTATTGCGTCTGGGTTTATTTTGGAGAGAATATGGTGTAAACTTTGCTGAAAGTCGATAGGTAGTGTTGATTGCTTCTTGTATGTGGTAAGATCAAAAATAAAATTTATAAGGTTGATTCTCCACAGAGGATATAAAAAGGGATACGTTGGAAAAATAGGAGATATATCTATATTTAAAAAGTGTAATAACCGTCGAGTACGTACACCCATAGGTGCAGTGAAACGTGAATGGTCTTCATATCTTTGTAAATTAGGATTCGCAAGAACTGCGGTAAAAGCCGGGGGTGACTCGGTTGACCTTTAAGACGGGCAAAATAAGTGCTAGAAGTTGGTCACTTTGGTATCCCAAAGTGATGGTTTACCGCACTCAACAAGTATGCTAGTGACAGAGCTTTAGCTAAAAGCATCTGTAGCAAGATGGAGAAAAGCATCTAACATCTTCAGCGCAGTAGTACGTGCTTAGAAGTAGGCGATACAACCATATTCTAAACAGGAATGAACTAAGGAATAATAAAATCGCAACATACACGACCAATCGGCTCCCCAGTTAATGTTGGTAATAACTCACAGCATATCTAGAAGTTTGGAACATTTCGTTTTTAATCTTTTGATGTGATTGACCCACGTAAGATGTGTCAAAAACAAAACCTAAAAACTTACTATCGCGGAAAATACAAATTGTCTCTTCATACAGAAAGAATTGTGGTATAAAAGAGTCCTGCAAGCAAGAAAAGACTGTACATTTTGTTTTCTCAGGTGAAAATGTGAAGCTGGTAACCTTGGACCAAGCTTCAACACGAGATATCGTGTTCTGTAGTAGTCTCTCTGCTATGGCTGTTGAATGGGATGTAATATATATATGGCAAAATCATCAACAAATAACGAACATGAAACTGGTGGTTGCACACATTCAGTAATACTGTTGATAGCTATAGCAAACATGGTGACACTTAACACTCTTCCTTGAGGTACTTCATTCTCCAAGGTGACGCTGCCAGATAAGGAATCTCCAACACGAACATGGAAAGTTCGGAAGAAACCCCTGATAAATGCAGGGGTTTCCCCATTCTTAAAGGTCCTTGACTCCCCATTCTTTAAGGGTGTTAAGAATACCACGTCGCCAGGCCGTGTCGTAAGCCTTCTTGATATCAAAGAATATAGCGACGAGACAATGGCGGAATAGGAAAGCATCTTGTATAGCTGCTTCCAGTGACACTAAATGGTCAATGGAAAGACGTCCTTGGCGGAAACCGCATTGTTCTAGATATAGAAGGCCATGTCTCTCTAAGTACCATAAGAGCCTGTTGTTCAACATTCTTTCCATCATTTTACATAAAACGCTTGTCAAAGAAATAGGGCGGTAGCTTGAGAGGTTTGCTTTTTCTTTACCAGATTTAAGTACTGGTATGACAATGGCTTCTGAACAGACTGAAGGAAAAATTTGTGAGGAGAATAGACTACTATAAATACACAATAGGTGTTGTAACGCCGAATTAGGAAACTGTGAAAGCATACTGAGATGAATATTGTCAGGTTCAGGGGAAGTGTCACGTGAGTTTTTAAGTGTGTGTGACAATTCGTTGAATGAAAATGGAGTGTTTAATTCACCGAACGAATCACCAACATTTAACGGTTGTAATTCCATCTGCAATTTGTACTTCTGAAATTCATTACTGTATGATGAGGTGAGGGACACCGAATGTAAACAATCTGCCAAAATACTTGCTGTAGAAGGTGATGTAAGGAGTTCTTCTTCATGAATGAGTCCGAGTACAGATTGTTTTGGTGATCCGTACATAGTACGGATCTTTTACCACACAGTAGACGTGAGAGTAGTGCGTGAGATGGTGTCCACGTATTTCCTCCATGAATTCCTCCTAGCGTTTAAGAATACCCGACGACATACCCCTCTAGCCTTACGGTGTTCATTTGTAAGCCTGCAGTTAAATTTGCATAGTGCTTGTAATCGACTACTAATGGCGTTTTGGCAATCAACATTCCACCCAGGAACGGAAAGACGTCTTGAGTTTCCCAATGTTTGTGGGATACACCATTAATATTGTAAATTATCAGGGACGTAAAAGAGATAAGTTCATCAAGGGGGGCGCCTGCTCCATTGCCATACTGTGGTGGGAAGGCTTTATGGTAAATGTTCCACACACGAGAATACTTTACATCAGCAACTATAATTATTGCCGTGCCAACAGGAATCAAAATATTTAGATGAATAGCAACAGTACAAGGAATAACAAAAAAATCACTTCAAATAAAACAACCCTACCAACAATCTTCCTTTTCAACAATCCATTTCCGTGACCTTTTATTCACCTTGCGGTCGAAACCAAAAGCTACAGTAATTGGCCTGTGGTCACTGCCATTAATTACAAGCAGACCAATTAAGAGGAGGGAGTAAATTTGGTAATCATAAGATGCTTGACAATGTATCAGAAGATGAGGACATAAATGTGTATGACCCATCATTCAGTAGACAAAGTTCCAAATCTTGTATCACTCTGTTTATAACATTTCCTCAAGAGGAGAAGAAAGATGAGCCCCTGGAAAAATGATGGGCATTGATCCCAAAATGGGCAAATGATGGGATGACTCCTATTATTAACGACAGTGAAGGGATTTGCATGAGGAGATTTGATATTTCTAGAGCATTGAACTCAGAGTTTGGTGAGAGATACAAATTACAGATATGCAATTTAAAGGGGACTAAGATTTTTACAACAGCAGGAATGTGGTTACCTAGTTGTAGCCTTGTAGCTGACACCTCATTTTGCATAAAAATATTTTTATTTTAAGAAACTGCAATGCCCTGGGATCGGGCGATTCTCTACCATATCCTCCAGTAAATGTGGTGTTGGAGGGGGAGATTTTGAAAAATGGGACGTTGTAGACAACATCGCAGGGAAGGTGGTTGTGTGAACTCCTTTAACAGGGAGCTTAGTTGGTGACTTACCAGCAGTTGTATTTGTCCCTGTCCATAAAGGTAGAACTTTAGGGACACAAACTTTCAGAGGGATTGAACTGTTTGTTTCACTAGTTGCAATTACAGACTTTTTATTCATCTTAGTTAAGAGAAGTGAGGCTGTAAGAGATGAAACTTGATCAGATAACATCTGTACAAGTTTTTTTAACTCTGCAGGATTTGCATTGTTGGTTACCTGCACTTAATGGAGGTTTGCTAGATGTTGCAGCGGTGAAAGAAATATCAGTTTTAACCAAATTACAAGAGTTTATTAATGTTTTATATTCTCTTCGTGCGGCTGGAAAAGATAGTTCCTGTTTGGTATAGATTCTGAAAACTACCTTCTCTTCTTTAAAAAGTTGAGCAACCTCGAGAATGAGTTGTATGTGAACCACTGCAGCTCGCACATTTTTCATCTTCTTGGCAGTTAGTATCATTATGTCCTTCCTTAGCACACCGAGCACAGATCTCTATTTTCGAGCAAGATGTTCTAGTATGACCATACCCTTGACATTTAAAACACTCTTGGGTTGGGAATAAAAGGTCATACTTGATAACCAATAAAAGATAACCAATTTTTATTTTTTCCAGTGGGACTGGAAGGTTGAAAGTCAGTATAAGAGAAGGTGTTGGTTCTTCCATTCCACTGTGCCTTTTTATTATATGCTTCACTTCTACAACATCTTGGAGACGAAGCTCGCTAGCTATTTCAGTGAGATCCATATCCAAAAGGTCTCAGCAAAAAATTACTCCCCGACTCCTATTTAGGGTTTTGTGACATTCTGCACTTATATTTATACCAGCCATATTAGTCAGACATAACAAAGATTGACTCTGCATTATGTGTTTCAATCCGAATCAATCCGTCTCATAACTTCTTAATGTTCTTTGGGCAGCCACTAGAACCCATTACGACTTTGTTAATTAGGAAAGGCGAGATGAAGGGTCCCTTATGAAAGGTACCTTCCAGACTATTTCTAAGAACTAGAAATCTGATGTTCTTGCATTGTAGACTTGATTTGTTACCATTTAAATTTGCACTGTTTTCTGGACTGTTATCCTCGTCAGACAACACCAAGCAAGGCCTTTTCACTAGACTGTGATTTTTTCAGATGAACTACCAACCATCCCAGGAGTTTCTTGTGGACTCTGAATTTTTTTCTGAGTGCCGGTGATATAACAGACCACTCCATCAGAGCGCATGCATACTGGAACTAGAGCTAAATACAACTGGGTTTGCCCAGGTGCCCAGAGGACATCGTTTGAGACTCACTATGTAGAGCTATTCACCCATCAGCATGATAGTTTCCACTTGGGTTACGGTTACATTTCATAAGGTGTCGCAACACCGAATGTAAATGTAAGAAGAAATAGTATAGGATGTTGTTATGTAGTTGTGTAAGGGTATATGTTGTAATTTGCATAGAGCTTTTGGTATACTAAGTTTGGTATAGTATATAGTGTTCTGTAGCTCTGGGTGTAATTGGAAGAAGAGCTACAGAGGCTAGGACCATGGAGATGCCAACCCCCAAAGTCTAAAGAACCCTAATGATTTTCACACAAATAACTTCATAGTTATGGTAAAAAACTGGGTTTTTGGGTATGTTTTCAAAGTTAATTAAAACTGTAACTCCACTGTTCAGTTTTTTTTTTTTAAATAAAAACAGTGTCTTTAATTTTATTTAATATTTTTTTCATTTATTTTTAATACAAGCTATTTTCATAGTATCTAATGATTGTTTAAACAATAAATTTGGCCTTCTAGATTTAGATTTTTCGGAAACTTTTTGAGCATTTTATAAAAACTTACTTGTTTACATATTTATTTTGATTACTGTTTAGCATGGATCACTTTCTGTACTTAATTCAAGGAAAACTAAATAAATTATTAATAAAAAGCCAGCCTAAGTTATTTTATCCTGGACATTGTATATTTATTTCCTTGTAATGAATACACCAGTTTTAGTAATGTCAAATTTCTAACTACTGTATATCACCATGACATGGTTACTGTGGTGATACGATCAGTGAATCTTCAGTGTTATAAAAAGGATAATTTAATGTTACACCAAAATGAAATCAGTACTTTTTTTTAAAGTACTGATTTCATTTTGGTGTATATATATATATATATCCAATATATATATATATTGGATAATTAAATGAACAATAATATTTTTAATTAATTTGCTTTTATTTTAATATCTACAAAATATCTACAAAACATTCAACTCATATAATAAGTAACAAAAGATCCTCTAAATTTCTATTTCTCTATAAGAATATTATGAAAAATGTCAGACCCATGAAAATGAAAGAGAATTAACAGTCAATTGTGATTTAAACCAACTGTTGATTAAAAAGAATTATGTATTTATTGATAGTAGGGCTAACTGTATAGTCAATAATTGTAATGCAAATTAAAATAATTCTATTATATAGTTCAAATATTTAATGCTGTTAACTAATAAAATTTAAACTGTATAATTTAAATGTATTTAATAAATGTACATCATAGTGATGTAGGATGGATATTATAAGAAACAAAACTATATTCAATTTGACGGTGGATGAATTTTTTTATTCTCATTGAACAGCATGATGAAATGTGATAACGTATTAAAATTTCTATTAGGCGATTTACAGAATTTGATTCTTTGTGTGCAATGCCTAATGCCTATACATGTTTGTTTCTGTGGGTGAATATGAATTCAATTTTGTAAAACTGTTAGTTGAACATTATGTTAAGACTACCACAACATAGAACACGTATTTGATCACTAAAATCTTCAGACAAGAAACATTAACATCTTTAATAGTAACCAGTAAGAGCCTAGATCTTAGTCTCAGAAAGATCTACTGGAAGTAAGTTCAACCTAATTAGGAAGTGAGTTCTGATTTCTATTATTCAGAGTAGCACAAAATTCATTCCATCATGATGATCTTTGAACAACTAGTCTACAATAATAATTTTATCTGTAATATTAAACTTAAAATACCTTACCCAGTAAACATTTTTTCATACATATTTACAGTATCATCTGATACATTGTCAGACAGGCCTCTCTTTAAAGAACTTTTAAAAACCTTCTGTCCCAGATCAGTCACTAAAAATTCCTACAAAGAAAAAGCCAATTTTTCAATAAGATTTAACTAATATTTCAGATTAATTATTAATATTTGTGTCAAATAAGATACATTTATTAAAATGTATAAGTTACTTTTTACATGAGCTACTTTGTTCCTACTTACATACAGTATGTCGTTCAGTATTATATGTGACAGCAAGAAAAGACAGTAAAATACAGGCAGCTGAAATGAATTTTAGTAGAAAGGTAGTAAAATAAATTTTTAACCTTATCACAATAAAAAGAAGTTCTTTTGTTGTGTACAGAATGTGGACAAAGTTTTCAAGGAGGAATGGTGAACAAACAGAATTATGTGGAAGTTCATGATTAGCCTGATCCAAAAATAAATGAACAAAGATAAGGAGTGGCCGAAATAAAATGCCCAATAGCTCATAACATATAAATAAAAGAGACAGTCAAATGAAACAAATATGGCATATTATTTGTACAAGTAGATATTATTTGATAGAAAAACTTTCCAGATAGTCAGTATTGAGTATAGAGGGTGTGGAATGTATTCAAATTTAAATTTCACCAGAGCTTCACCAACTGTAGATGATATATCTGGCTGAGTATTATTGTGATGAAGAATTATCAATTCCACGGATTATCAAACATTACATATACATCTCCTTAGGTGTTTTAATTTTTCTATGCAACATGCAGAATTTACAGTTAACTCAGCTTCCAGATTGTCAAATATAAACTTGTTTGGAATCCAGAACACTTTTGAAAATTTTTCTGTAGGGTTGTGTTGTGAATTTTTTGATTGTGGTATTATGTAGTACACCAGTATTCCATGCTCTGCCCTAATGATGTACCAAGTTTCATCTTCTGTCACAACACTGAAAAGTAATTCATCTCCCTTGTCACAACATTAGAGAAGCTGGTCACAACATTCCTTTCATTTTTGTTTGAACTTTTCTGTGAGTTTGCATGGCACGAACTGTGTACACATTTTACAGTAGCAAAGTGTGTAATAATTTGTCCTCATTCTTTCAATATTTGTATGGGTGGCGATGTGTTGATGCAACAGTCATTTTGAGCCAATTTCATCCACCTCTTCATACTTATCATCATTCATAGAAATCGGTCAACCACTGAGAAATTCATTCTTATTATTCATTTTATCAGGTTTTGATGCACAAATACTTTTATTGCTCACCTACTCACAGTACTTCAGTCAACAGTTTCAATATCATAATCAGCTTATAGATGACAGTGTAAGCTAGTCGACTCCATAACAAATGTGAATGACAAAATTAGAGGGCATGGATCAATCAGTTTTGGAATGTTAGTAGTACAGAAATGAAAATACAAGATGACAATCGCTGCTTTGTGTGACATTTTGTTCTCCTGTTATGTACAGAGTGCATTACATTTCACCCACCCCTCGTAAGAGTTATGATGACGTTACTGGTTTATAATAATTATGATGAACTGCATCCCTCATAACCTGATAGTTTCACAAATGGAATGTTTTACGCATCCTCAAGAGTGAAGGATTTTAAGTAAGAGAGTAAATTGGCAACAGCTATAGCTGTTTTGAATGACTCAGTTCCTACTCAGGAACAGACTTATATTTTTAAATTCCTTTAAAGCAATCACAATTCTTTAAGGCGATAGTTCAGTAACTCTGGGGGTAAACTAATTTCCTAAGTCTAACTTAGGAATCATAATTTTTCATATTCATAGATCTGGCCTAAATCTTTCAAGTCTATGCCAGACCCAAAATGGAAGTCATGCTAACAATACCAAATCACAAGTGCAGTTCATCACTTTACAATAGCAATTTAAAAATTTAATTTCTTCCAAACTAGATTGACTATCTTTTTGACTTTCACAATTCTTAAATTAGAAACTAATTTAACAACATAGCAAATTATTTATTTGCTAATAATCTGTGAATAAATTTTTAAACAAAACAAATATTACTAATTGGAGTTGAGGGTTTAAGTGGACTAATAGGTTCACCATTTCAATGAGTAAAATTTTATTACAAGTTATATAAGTTTTTAAAGCTTAAATCTAAAAAAAAAATAATTTTTGTATACAATTATTTGTATTTAAATTCTTTTATACTATAATTTGTATACAAAAAAAAATTGTTTATCATCTTAAATATGTAAATAAAATATGGATACAAGTTATATAATAACAGGTATTAATCTAGCATTACATTAACATTATTATTTGTTTATATTAGATTTTATTTATAATGGGTTTTAATTATTTTGACATAGTGATATTATCTCTGCTTTTCATGATTCTTGGATTGTTGATATCTCACTTAGTTTTTGTATTACTGTTATTTGAGTGCAACATGTTACTAACGATTTTTGTAATGTGCAATTTTCAGGAGGAACAATGTAAAATTTTCCGTGAAACTGGAGAAAACTTTCACAGAAACTTTCAGCTTTTGAACAACCTTACAGAGGTGATGTACTGGGTCATATGCAAAGTTACAAATGGTTTTCACAATTTAAAAGTGGTTGTCAGTCAGTTGAAGATGACCCTCAACTAAGACCTTTGACTTCAACTGATGACAACCATGTACAGAAAATCAATGATCTGGTACATGCAAATCACCAATTGACTGTCAGAAAACTTGAAGAAAAGGTTAACATCTCAATTGGATCATGCCATGACATTTTCAGTGAAAAATTAAACATGCATCAAGTTGCAGCAAAGTTTGTTCTTTGTTTGATGACCAAACAGCAGAAAGAACATCAAGTGGAAGTTTGTCTGCAACTTTAATGACGATAAAACATTCATAAAGGATCATAACGGAAGACAAAGGCTGGCTTTATGGCTACGACATTGACACAAAAGTTCAACCATCACAATGGACCGATAAAGGACCTCTGTACCATAAGAAAGCACATCAGTCTCAATCCAGTGTTGAAGCGATGCTCTCAGTTTTTTCGATTTTAATGGAATTGTGCATTTTGAATTCTTGGTCAAGGTGAAACAGTGAACTGTTTCACTGTTACTATCAAGGGATTTTACAATGGTTACGTGAAACTCTGCAAAAAGAGACCAGAGTTGTGGCAAGACAACTTGTGGTTCCTTCATCTTGATAATGCACCTGCAATCAGCTTTGTGAATTTGTCAGTTTTGTGCCGAAAATCAGATGACCTCCCTCAGCCTCCCTACTCACCAGACCTGGCTCCTTAAGATTTTTTTTATTTCCAAAATTAAGATCAGTGATGAAAGGACACCATTTTTTAGACTACTAATGACATTAAAGTAAATTTGTCAAATTCGCTTATACAAAAAAAAGAAAATTATATTGCTATATGTAAACCGGCTTTTAATAAATGATATTGCATAATGTTTCTCTCTACTTTCTGTCAACCTATGTTCTTCAATTATCAAAAAGTCACAAACATGCTGACATGTCAGAGTATAAAATCTACCAACTGCAAGATTTTTATTCTTGTCCTATATCAACTAATTTCTGTTAGAGGGATTCTTTTATAGGGATTTGAAAATTAGATTGTGGATACCAATATTCTTTGGTGTTTGGGTTACAATTAACCATACATCCCAAGAATGGTCGACCTGAACTGTACAAGACTACACTTCATTTACATTTATACATATCATCCTCATTCATCCTCTGAAGTAATACCTTACAATAGTTCCGGAGGCTAAACAGAAAAAGAAAGAAGGACTGCTTCGTTAAGTGGAAAGACTACTTGGAAAATTGTGTAAATAGGAGAGGTGAGTACTTAGAAGGTAACAAGGACCAATAATCTGTAAAATTAATACTACAAAATTTTTAAAAACTTGCTTTATACTTATTATCATACTTTAACCTAATTATTATCATACATTGCATGAGTTTAATTAGTAGGTTAATTTGGAATTCAAAAGGTAACATAGCCATTTTGTAGATTTTGCAAATTTTACACCTGTACCCTTAATTTTTACAAAGGTAATTGTTGAATATTGTAGTGTCACCCGACCTTAGTAATTGTGCAAAATTTCACCAGTCGGCAATTTCAGGAAGTATGTTAAATTAAGGATGCGAGATTTGAGGACAAACATGAAAAAAAAACATTGTGACTCAAAGAAAAGCAAGTAATAAAGTAAAGTTTGGTTATTTTCTAAACAGACTTCAAATGAAATAAATTTATACACTTACCTCAACATCTCTGAGGTCATCAGAGCTCCAGTGGTTTCTCAACCACCGGACGTTCCGTACTTGTTTGTTTAATGACTGGAATAGTTCAAAGAATTTTACAAAACTACTGTATCTTGAAATGTATTTATTTAATTTTGCCATTATTCTATCAGTAACAACAGTTTTAGGCACGTAATAGATTTTACCCCTAAAAATGTTATAAACTCTTCAATTTTATTCTTAAACAATAATATCTTTTTAAAATTACAAATAAATAAATAAATGAGAAGTAAGCATGTCTTTAAAAATACTGCAAAGCTATTTTTTTAATTTCTTTTGTACTGAAATTTACTTGGCAAAAACTCTTAATAAATTAAGAGCTAATTATGTTAGTAAATTATTAATTATGTTACTAAATATGTTAGTAAATTACTAATTATGTTTAGTAAACTAAACATCATTATTCACATAGAAAGCAATTGTTGACTGGTATCTTTTGCACCTTAGATATTCTTCAGGTATCACATCATAATGGGAGACAGTTAAAAGTAATAAATGATGTACTTAGCTAAAAACATTAAGCTTTTTCTTCAATATAATAAAAAAAATCTTGCTCTCACACTAATTAGCCCTAGCTAATTAGCCCTAGCACTAGTTTAGCCCTTGAAACTATTATTTAGAAGGAAAATTAAATGGAACATTAAAGTATGTAAATATGCAAGTAAAGAATTATGTAAAAAAATTATTCTACTTTTTGAATAAAAATTTGAGATGACATCCATTAGAGATCACGTCTTCCCTCCCTTGTGATGAACTATAACAAATATTAAATGAAATCAATGACTCATAATCAAAGGTTAACTGCACAAAATTTCATAAAAATCAGTCAATCTAGTCTCCAAAGATATCAAGCAAAATAACTGAAAGAAAATTAAGTTAATTATCCCCCACCCTTGAATGAAATTCCTTAAATAAATAACCAAAATGACACAATAATTTTATGGAATCTGAAACTAGTACAAGAATATGGTCGTGTCCAGAAATAACAAAAAATACTAATTTTCACTTATACAAAAAAAAAGGAAATTATATCATTATACGTATGCTGTATATGTAACGTAGAATAACAAGAAGAATGTAAGTGATGGTCAAGGAATGCTGAATTTTCTTATAAAGTAATTCTCCATGACTTGTCTTTTCTACACAGCAGTCATTAAGAGCCATAAAGATTCTTGTAGGGATTAATATATTCGATATGTTATTGTTATCTCTCTTTTTGATAAGATGCGATGTACTGTTAAAAGTCAGGATATTGCTAATGTTCAGAAAATGATATCCTCTTCTAGTTTTTGTCTTTCTGCAATCACCCACATAATAATATTTTGAATCATCAGGATACATAATAAAATTGGTTTATACCTCAAGCCATATAGCAATAAATACACATATTTATTTACTTATAATTAAATTACAGAAATGGGAAATGAACTAAAACTACCTGCACAAAACAAAGCAGATTTGTAGCATTTCATTGGAAAGTTGAAGAATATAGGAAGAAGAATATTTAGATTATTTTATAATAAAACATCTGATGTGGATGTAACCCATTTCAGTAGTTTTTTTTTTGAACCAGTGGATTTTTTTTTTTTTAATTTACTCTGAAAAATTATTTTCATTGTTAAAAATTACTTTAATGTAAAATACCACCATAAAGTAACTGAGCTTAACTGTGGCGACATTAGCATGATACCTGTAGTAACATCACTCAACTCGTTTGAAGGTGGTTGATGTTTTTACAATGAATAGAAATGCTGCTGTTCTGTCAACATGTATAAGTAATTTTTTGTTGTAGATCACATCATATATGTTTAATCTCTGTTTAAAAACTAACATAAATGAGTTTTTATGTCAGCAGAACAGTCGAGTTTTAGGTTCAATAAATAATTTAAAATCTCTGATACCAAAGGTGAAAAATAATGAGGACAATAAATGTCATAATACAGAAGAAATAAAAAAGCTGGCTGAGGGACAAGATCGTAAAGCCAAAAATAAGAGTTAAAGAGCGAAAGAACAAAACTGGAGAGCCAAAGAACCCAACCAAAATTCTCGGCAATCAAATATAAACCCAACATCCCAACCCCGTAGGGGGAAGACACCCACCTTATGATGTTACCAGTCGCCACACCACCCCCTCTGTTCCAAGCCCTGAGGGGCTTTACCGGAGGTCATCTTTAGACCCTCTAACTGATTACATCTCACAGTCATCAGCCAGGCCTTGGTCGGGATACCATCAATGTAAATGCATCAGACACTTGCATTGGTAAAATATAAATCAAATTTCGCCTTCACGTAGACCTCAAATGGACATCTTCACATCCAACCTAACATGATTCCCATATAAACCCAACAAGAAAGTAAGATATTACTACAAACTTCATTCCTTTATCAATAAATTCTAGAAAACTTAGGAATTTTGTTTATATTCTATCCTTGGCAAGAATAATAATGTGATACCTTGATGTGTCATCAACTAGAAGAATGGAATGATGCTGAATATCATTATTTAAATGAGTTTGATTCACTGTTGGGTTGATGTTACTTATACAGTTAATGCTAGTAATGTGTTGAAACAAAGGTGTAAAAGTTTAAAAGTTTAATTGCTGGGGTAAAGTTTATACTATACACAAAGGCGAACGAAACAATGAGATTATATGAATACAAATTATAGGCATAATTTTAAATGTGAAAAATAAGGCTCATAGACATCATCAAATTTCAACTGGTTAGAGGTTAACAATGTTTCTAAGCATGAGATAACTACATCACCACATACACACTCGTGTATTTTAGTCTTGCACAGAGTCAAATTTTACAGTATTTATTTTATCTGTATTTAAGTTGATTTTCTAAAATTAACTTCTATTTATATATTTAATGAGAAAGGAGGAAAAGTTATAAATAAATGATTAAGTAACTAAAATAAAATAGCTAAAGTTAAATTGTGATAATAAAAATGATGATAATGAATTCATCATGATTATAAAAACAATGGGTAAAATGTACAATGTATATTAATGTATTGATGGTATCCTATTAATGAATCAAATGAAGAAATCAAATTGTCTTCTTCTCGGGAGCCCATAACTCTTCTAAATTTGCCTTGATGGTAGACATTCTTTACTGATTAATTCCCAATCCATTTTGCAGGACATGGAGACTTAAAATAGGCCAACTAGAATCCTTCCCAAGTGATTTTTCTTTCCGTTACTATGTTGTTTTGACTAGCCAAAAATTTGAGTTACCATTTCAATGATTAAAGTGCATCAACAAACTTTTTCTTATGTTATTAAAAAAAAAAATTGTCTAAGTACATTTTGTAATAAATAATAATACACACTAATATATTTTAGCACACAGATAAGTACATAGAATTTAAAACAGCTTACATTAATAATGGTCCAAAAATTGTCCACATTTCATCAAATCCATGCCAATTATATGCAATGCTATATAATATATCTTCATATCTTTCTTCCTCTTCTTCAAAGTCATCAACAAAAATATCAGGATCTTCAAATCTGAAATATGTGCAACCAATAAATATGAATACATATACAAAACCTCTCTCTATGAATCATGAGACCTTGCCGATGGTGAGGGAGCTTGAGTGCTCAGTGATACAGACTAGCCGGACCGAAACTGCAACCATATCAGAGAGGTATCTGTCAAAAGCCAGACTAAGGAATGATTCCTGAAAGAGGGCAGCAGCTCTTTCAGTAGTTGTTAAGGGCGTAAGTCAGGAGGACTTAAATGGCCATATCAACATCACTCGATCTTCTGAGTACAATGCAGCTGAGAGCATGGAAAACTACAGCTGTTTTTTTTTACCAACAAAATGTAGCTGTCAGCATTTTCATGTTACAAAGATGGAGGTGCCTTCCTTGGTAAAATATTCCAGAGTTAAACTAGTCCCCTATTCGGATCTCCGGGTATGGACTTCAAAGCATGGAGTCACCAGAAAATTAAAAAATAACATTGTACGAGTCAGAGCATGGAATGTTAGAAGTCTAAAAAAGGTTGGTAAGTTAGAAAATTTAAAGAGGGAAATGGATAGGTTAAATGTAGATGTAGTAAGAATTAGCAAGGTTTGGTGGGAAGAGGAAAACGACTTTTGGTCAGGTGATTTATAATTATTAACTCAGCTTCAAACAAAGGGCAAGCAGGAGTAGGTTCGAAAATGAACAAGAAGATAGGGAAGGGAGTAGATTACTTAAAAATGCACAGCGATAGAATCATTGTAATAAGGATAAAATTGAAACCTAATTTGACAACAATTGTTTACGTCTATATGACCACAAGTGCCCATGATGATGATGAAGTAGAGTGTGTATATGATAAAACTGATGAAGCAGTTAAACACATTAAACAATTAAACACAATAAAATTGGATGAAAATTTAATAACAGTTGGAGATTGGAATGCAAGCACTGGAAAAGGCAAGGAAGAAAATACTGTGGGTAAATACAGGTTGAGCAAAAGGAATGATAGAGGAGACAGACTTATTGAGTTTTGCACAAGGTATAATTTAGTAATTGCCAACACCCAGTTTAAAAATCATAATAGAAGAATATACACATGAAAAAAGCCAGGTGGTACTGCAAGGTATCAGATAAATTATATCATGACTAAACAAAGATTTAAAAATCGACTCATTGACTGCAAAACTTACCCTGAAGCAGACATTGATAGCAACCATAATTTAGTTGTAATGAAATGTAGATTGGGGTTTAAAAACCTGAAGAAAAGGTATCACATGAATTGGTGGAATTTAGAGAAGCTTGAGTAAGAGAAGGTAAAGAAGATTTTTGAGGAGGACATCGCAAGAGAACTGAATAAAAAAGATAAGGTAGAAAATGTAGAAGAAGAATGGGAGAATGTTAAAAAGGAAATTCATAAATCAGCAGAAGCAAACTTAGGCAGAACTAAGAGAACTGGTAGAAAACCTTAGATTTCAGAGGATATATTGCATCTGATGGATGAATGTAGTAGAAAATATATGAATGCTAGTGATGAAGAAAGTAGAAGGAACCACCAACAATTAAGAAATACTATAAACAGGAAGTGCAAACTAGAAAAATAAGAGTGGATTAAAGAGTGTTCAGAAGTGGAAAGAGAAATGAACATTGGTAAAATAGACTGAGCATACAGGAAAGTTAAGGAAAATTTTGGGGAACATAAATTAAAATCTAATAATGTGTTGAAGATGGCACACCGATTTATAGTACGAAAGGAATAGTCTATAGGTGGGTGGAATATACTGAAGAGTTACACGGAGGAAATGAATTAGAAAATGGTGTTCTAGAGGAAAAAGATAAATCAAAGAGGATGAAAGGGGAGAAACAATACCGAGATCTGAATTTAAGAGAGCATTAAACAATTTGAATAGCAGAAAGGCTCCTGGAATAGACGGAATACCTGTAGAATTACTGTGCAGTGCAGGTGAGGAAGCGATTGATAGACTATACAAACTGGTGTGTAATATTTATGAAAGAGGAGAAGTTCTGTCAGACTTCAAAAAGAGTGTCACAGTCATGATACCAAAGAAAGCAGGAGCAGATAAATGTTAAAAATACAGAACAATTAGCTTAAATAGCCATGCATCAAAAATCTTAACTAGATTTCTATATAGAAGAATTGAGAGGAGAGTAGAAGAAGTGTTAGGAGAAAACCAATTTGGTTTCAGGAAAGTTCTGGGACAAGGGAAGCGATTGTAGGACACAGATTAATATTAGAAGGAAGATTAAAGAAAAACAAACCAACATACTTGGCATTTATAGACCTAAAGAAAAGGCATTGATTACGTAGACTGGAATAAAATGTTCAGCATTTTAAAAAAATTAGGGTTCAAATACAGAGATAGAAGAATAATTCCTGACATTTACAGGAACCAAACAGCAACAATAACAATTGAAGAACATAAGAAAGAAGCCCTAATAAGAAAGGGAGTCCGACAAGGATGTTCCCTATCTCCGTTACTTTTTAATCTTTACATGGAACTAGCAATTAATGATGTTAAAGAACAATTTAGATCCAGAGTAACAGTACAAGTGAAAAGATGAAGATGCTACGATATGATATATAGTAATATATAGATTTGATGATATAGTAATTCTAGCTGAGAGTAAAAAGGATAAGAAACAATGAACAATGAGGAACAGATAAGGAACAATGAACGGCATGGATGAAATCCTACGCAAAACGAAAGTAATGCGAAAGTAATGAAATGTAGTAGAAATGATGAAGCTGGACCACTGAATGTAAAAATAGGAAGAGAAAAGATTATGGAGGTAAAAGAATTTTGTTATTTGGGAAGTAGAATTACTAAAGATGGACGAAGCAGGAACGATATAAAATGTCGTATAGCACAGGCCTTTATTCAAATGCCTTCAATCAGAGATATAATTTGTTTACATCAAAAATTAATTTTTACATCAGGAAAATTTTTTTGAAAGTATATGTTTAGAACGTAGCTTTATATGGAAGTGAAACCTGGACAATTGGAGTATCTGAGAAGAAAAGATTAGAAGCTTTTGAAATGTGGTGCTAAAAGAGAATGTTAAAAATCAGATGGTTGAATAAAGTGACAAATGAAGAGGTGTTTCAGCAAATTGATGAAGAGAGAAGCATTTGGAAAAATATAGTTAAAAGAAGAGACAGACGTATAGGCCACATATTAAGACATCTTGGAATAGTCGCTTTAATATTAGAGGGACAGGTAGAAGGAAATAATTGTGCAGGCAGGCAACGTTTGGAATGTCTAAAACAAATTTTTAAGGATGTAGGATGTAGGGGGTATACTGAAATGAAACAATTAGCACTAGATAGGAAATCTTGGAGAACTGCATTAAACCAGTCAAATGACTGAGACAAAAAAATTCACAGTATGCTAATGAGTGTTGAATATGTAGATTAAAAAAAAACTTCTAGTGTGGGTAACAAGCAACCTGAGTGAAATGGATTAAAAATCACTGTACAGTCAATATTTGTTGAATGATAATGAGAATGTAGTTAAAGATGCACCAGAAAAATTATAGAGCCTCATAGCTAAGCAATGAATGTAGTTAAACAGTTGTTTCCAGACTACATTATCTCCAAACATGGAGTATTATTCTTTGACTCACAAGAATACTAGATCTCACAAAACGATTTTTTTCTTGTGAGGTTGTTTAAACAGCAAGGTATTCAATGGTATGCCATGAAACATTGAAGAACTCAAAGAAAGAATTTGTCCGAAAGTTACCACAATTCCTTTGGGTATTTTAATGTTTTGTAATTGGAAACAAGAGGTAGTATTCAGAAATTTTGTAAATATCCTTATATAAATTCCTTAAATGTATAAAAAAATACAAAGAATTTTAAAAATGTTTTTAAATTTATAAAAAAAAAATATTTTAAAAATGATTAAAATATCTTGTATTTTAGCTCACTCATTTAAGTGATGTGTTACAACTGATTCGAATTATTGGCTTGTTTGCGGGTAGTGTTCTCATGTTTGTTTGAATTGTGTTTTAATCCTCCGTCAATCGTGTATGTGGGGGGGGCCTTTATATAAAGTTTCAAATAGACTGGTGGTGCTAACTTCTAGACAAGCTAATTATTCTCGTTTGAGCATATTTACAACAAGTTCGGTTGGGTTTTATCTTGTAAGCCAGATACCTACTCCAAGAGAGAGCATTCTGTATATGTCACTTGTACTGCAGATCAGACATGACCATGCACCGTGTAATTTAAGTAAATTTATTCATCCTTACTTTAATTAAAAAAGAGTTTTTGCAGTTCTATTTTACAGTATTACAGTTGTAGTATTCTTTCAACAATTTTCAACAAAATTTATTTAGTAATTTAAAATTGCTTCATTTTCTTTTTCATTTGTTCTTTTTGTTACAGGGAGAGAAATTACACTGACCCAAAGGATATTTATCACCTCATGATAACTTTCATATAAAGAAAACACTGATGACATTTCAGATTGTGATATTGGTGATCTGAATGATGTAGATTTCGAAGTTGAAGAGGAAACTTAATCCTCACCAGTGATTTAGATCAATCTCTGGACAAAGACAAGAACAAAGACGATCGTATAAACACTGAAGGAACAGATTTCAGACGGTTTATGAAAAATTGTGGATGATTTCTCCTCTATAATTACTAGCTAAACAAAATCTAAAAATATTATCTAAGTATTTCCTAGCCTGAAAAGAAATGAACTATGGAATTAGATGTTTTCTTACTTCTTATTGCTCCATATAAGATTGATAAAATTGTTGAAAACACAAACAAAAAAATAAAAATAAACTGACTGACAATTATTCCAGGACTAGAGGCTGTAAATAAATATACAACTCAATCAGAAATTATGGCATTATTTAGTGCACTTTTCCTAATTGCAGTGAAGAAAGGTAATCAAACAGATGTTGTCATCTGACTGAATTGGAATGACAGTGCTTAGAACTTATTTCAGCTCTAATAGATTTCTTTTTTTACTCAGATGCATAAGGTTTGATGACATAACAGGTAAGGCAAGAATATGAAAAGACAGACAAACTTGCAGCAATAAGAGACTTTCACAGCTCATTTATTTCTGACTGCAAAAATAATTATAATCCTGGTGAATTCGTTAAAATAGAAAAAATACTTGTTGCATTTCATGGTAGGTGTGGCTTTATTCAGTATATATCTAACACGCTAGCAAAATAATAGGCTGAAACTGTACACCATGTACGACAGCAGAAGCTTTTATATATGTAAAATAAAAATATATAGTGGAAAACTAGTAAATGGTCCATTTTTGACATCACATAAGACCATTGATACAATTAAGAGACTGGTTTAACAAATTCCTTCATCCAACAGAAATTTAACACAGAACAATTGGTATAGTAGTTATGTTGAAGCTTGCTATTTACTTAAAAATAAGTTAACCTTTCTTGGTAAATTAAGAAAGAATAAAGTGCAAATACCCTTACATTTCCAAGTAAATAAATCTAGAAAGTAGAATCTAGTTTATTTGGCTTTCAATATAACACATCTCTTACTCTTAGATAATCAAGCAGAGAGAGCAGTTATATTACTTTCCACAATGCATGACACAGATCAGTTAGATGATGAGATCAATAAGCGTTTAGTCATAATGGATTATAATCGAACAAAATGGGGGTCAATATGGTTGACCAGATGTGCTCAATCTACAATGCATTGAGGAAAATGAGGTGCTGGTCTATGGTTATTTTTTTCTGGAAATTAGATTTCTTCTTTGGATAACCAACCCTTAGGCTGGTTGGCAGCAGCTCTCCACTCTTCTCCCTTAACAGCATTTCTCTTTAGCTCCCAGTAAGAATCGCAGTTCATATCATCCATCATTATCTGTTTTATGAACTCTAACCGATGCCTTCCCCTACATTTTCTCCCTTCTATCACCCTCTTAACCAGACCTTGGTGCATAAGAATGTTTCCTATTAGCTGAGCTCTTCTTCTTTATAAGTGTTTCAAAAACCTTCTCTTTTTGTTAACTCTCTTCAATACCTCCTCGTTTGACAATTTTTCTATCCAACTTATATTCATTATCCTTCTGTAATACCATACTTCAAAAGTTAAAAACTGTTTTTCTCTCCGATTGTCCCCGACTCGCTCCTATACAATGGAATACTCCACACAAATGTTCTCAGTAATTTTTGTTAAATTAGTAATTTTTTTTCCTTTTTGTTAAAGACGTTCTTTGCCTGGTGCATTCTACACACTATTTTTTTGTTGCTTCTCATCACCTGTTATTTTACTTCCTAAATATTTAAATTCTTCTACTTCCTGAATAATCTCACCTCTCAGTTTTATTGTTCTATTCATCCTGTTCTTGATGCATACCAGTATTTTGCTTTTATGACTGTTAATACACTTGTGAAATTCTTTCGGTATCCTATCCATAACAGTTAAAATTTGTTGCAAGTCCTCTTGCTTTCTGCAATCTCTACACCTACGCTCAGTTCCACTCTTAACTTTATCTTTGGCCTTTTTGTTTATATAAGTTAAACAAGTATGGAGACAATGTACAGCCTTGTTGCACCGCTTTTTTAATGTTTGCTTCTTTTTTGTTTCTACGGAAAATTATTCCCATTTTCATTCTGATAAATACTGTAAATAATTCTTCGTTCCCTGTAGCTAATACTTACCTGATTCAATAGGTGGAACAAGATGTTCCAATTATACTATCGAATGTTTTTTCCAGGTCTACAAAAAATATGAAAGTAGTTTTACCTTTCTTCAGTTGTTTCTTTACTACTTGCCATAGTGCTAAAATTGCTTCTCTAAACCTGTTCCTAAAACCTTTCTAAATCCAAATTAGTCTTCTGTTAACAGCTCTTCTATTTTCTTTTCTATTCGCGTTTGGATAATCTTATTTATTTATTTGATGCATGACATACAAGGCTCATTGTTCTATATTGCTCACATGATTGGGGATTGTTTTCTTTGGTAATGGTACTATAGTGCATTTTGTAAAATCATGGCGTAATTCTCCAGTTTCAGAAATGTTACACTAGATGAAATGAACTAGATTTATCTGGAATTAATTCTCAAAAAAGTTTTTTAATGTTAATTACACCCTATTTGTGACATTACACCAATTTTTTCATCATGGTTGTTCTAAGATCTTATGAGATCTTAGAAGATCTTATTAACGCAACCGTGTTAGTGTGTCATAACAAATGAAACCTTTTTTTCTTTTTTCTTTTTCTGTTTAGCCTCCGGATAACTTCAGAGAATGATATGTATGAATGTAAATGAAGTACAGTCTTGTACAGTCTCAGATCAAACATTTCTGAGAAATATGGTTAATTGAAACCCAACCACCAAAGAACACTGATATCCATGATCTAGCATTCAAATCTGTATAAAAGTAACTGCCTTTACTAGGATTTGAACCTTAAATCTCTCAACTTCGAAATCAACTGATTTGTGAAGACATATTCATCACTAGACCAACCCGATGTAATAAATGAAACATAATTAATACAAACATTACCTAGATATGTGTCACTTTTTTGATCGCAAAATTACCTACACATAAAAAATACATGGCGGAAATTCACATTACTATTTGTTACTGCAAATTATACAAAATATGGTATAACATTATACCAAGGATACTGCACTGTGGCAAAGCTATTTAGCTTTGTACAATAAGTGAGCTGGCAACTGCAATCAATATTCAATAGGGCAATTTCGATTGTTCAGGAATCACGTTGTAAAGACCAACATGCTGTTTTCGCTTCATTCCTTCAAGGTTTTCAATATATTTCTTCACAAAGCATTGTCATAATGATTTCTACAAACTGACGAAATTAACAACTTTTGGCACATAATGAGAATATTCCACAAAGTGTTGTAGGGCAATCTTTATATGATCTACTCATCTGAAGCCTCTGCGCTCCGGTGTGATAGAAAATCCTCAAAATATCATAAAAGTCTGAAATTCAGCAGAATTTCCATCAGCAGCACAATACTCTTGAATTAAATATAGGATAACAGTTGAGCTACATGACTTCTTCTATGAGGTTTTATTGTATTAATCTCAATGGCCTTATACTATGCTTTTGGAAAAACACATGCTGTTCTATTGTAAATAATACTTCAGTGAGGAATTCGAGAGGTGGAATAGCATTCATAGGCAAATACTATTATTTCTAGGGACCTTGTCAAACAAACATTTTAATAGAATACTGTAATTCTTTTTACAAGAATTCAATATTCCAACAACTTAATGAACCACCTTTCACCTTCTTACATGCAGCCAAGTTGTAATTTAAAACTGATAATCTGGACAAGAGATAGTGCACAAAAATAGACTGTATTACTCAATAAACTTGCAAGATCCTTCAGACACTGCCAGTCTCAAATAATTTTGCGCCAAACACCACTATCCAGCACTTCTAAGGTAGGTGTTTGAACTGATCTCCAAATTGATCTTGGTTTCCTTCGAACAACAGGCAGTTGATAAAATCATATAAATGCAGAATATATTATAAATGACACAGAATGTAGTATCACTGGCTGTTTCCAATCGGTCTCAATAATTACTAACTTTTTTGACTAGGCCATGTAACCATTAGGTATTCCTTCACATATTTATTAGTGCTATTTATTTGGCCAAATCAAAACTCTTTACCAGCTGTCTAATTTACAGATGCGATCTCTCCTTTTATTTTAATATTATTCATTGCATGGCTTTTGAGAAATCCAGATAGCCATCCTGTATTCCCAGAAAAATCAACCTTTCTTTTTTGAACTGAATAAGGACCACAATATCATTTGACTCCTGGTTCTTTAATCTGCTTTTAAAATCAACGGTTGTCTCCTAGATAATGTTGCCATCTGTAGGAAATTCTTTGCCTTTTGAATTTTTCCTTAAGTTTCTTCATTCAAACTAAACTCCTCCTTAGCCACAGAGATTAAACCTTGTCCACTTCTAAGATGGTCCTAAATTTGTATCTTGGTCTCCAACAAAATTGCTTTTTTTATTTTTTGTAGTTGTATTAGCAACATTTTAGAGTTAATTATATCACAGAATATATATTGAGAAAATATCACACAGATCAAACTTAACATCTTCAATGGCAGACCAAATCCAAATAACTGACTGCAATGCATTCTGCAGACTTGCATGGCTTCCTGCCCCGCTTTAACTAACCCCCATTCAACACATCTCTCCATGCATACTGAATAGTACATATATATGTGTAAGGGGGAGCAAGAGAAAGTTCAAGGACAAATATTACCATTATGTATTGTTGTAATGTTGTCAGAGCCTGAAAAAAATTTTTTGCACAGTGTTATTTCAAAATCTTGTTAAAAAGACCATGTAAAAACAGAATCCTGAGAATATACCAGTCACTTTTGAAAATTACCATTATGTCAAGTTGAAAAAAGTATGTTACAACATCTCATATTACATAATACAAACAAAATTCCCTCTCATACACTTCTTCACTTCAAATTTCTACATATAAGCATTTCAATTGGTGCACAACAATTTTACATTATGTTTATAAGCCTAGTTAAACAAAGAAAAAATAGTGCTTTAAAGAAAATATGCAATTTATACCAGATTTTGTTTTTAAGAACTATTGAGATAATTTTTTTTTTTTAAATCTTCATCCAGCAAATAGTTTTTTTTTTGTCAAGGGGAAGTGAAAACGAGTAGTTATTCATTTTTTCAATTTGGTTGACATATCAAAGGTCAAATCTTTTTTTTTTACCAGAAACCTATACTTTTTGTGATGTTTTATCTTAAGGTAGAAAAATAAAAAACCTTTGTCTGGAAACTTTTTCATTCAGTTTATAATTTTAAAATTACTGAAAACATTTTGTTAAGATAATTTTAAAATTACTGAAAACATTTTGTTAAGATAATTTTAAAATTACCTTATGCTTAACAAAAAAGCATTCTTTAAGAAATAATAACTTTCTTATTGAAACAGTAACATCTACTGATGTTTTCTTTCAATTTAAGATTTAAACGAAATTCAATCTACTTTAATAAAATTTTGCAATGAACACATTTTAAGTTGACTACAAAGCACTTCACAATTATATAGTTAAAAGTTATAAAACTTTATGTGGTCTGAACTAGCTTTCTTTCTAAATCAATTTTCTGTGCAGGATGCTATTGGAAGCATTGATTATTACTGTGTTGATGAATGTATTGCCCTGGTAAGTACCAGAACCATATTCTAAATCAGATGAATTAGGCTTTGAAATACTCTTTTTGTTTGTGGTACATTCAAAAAGTATGTAGAATTTACACGCCATTAATTCATTTACAATATATTTTTTAAGTAATTTAGTTGCTTAAGTATGTCTACTTTATGCCTTTGTTTTTGAATGTGCAATTTGTTTCAATAATATGATTTGTGAGAAGGGGTCAAAACGAAGAGAGGGAGATCTCTTTAATACAGTTGACAGAAATGAAGTTCTTCAGAACAACAGCTGGATACACCAGGTTGGAAAGGAAGAGGAATGAAGAATGAGTTAGGGAAACCTCCACTCTGACTATTAAGCAGCATAAATCTATCAGCGTGTCCAAAATGATAGAATGTCAGATAACACCGCAGCTAAAATTCTGAAATGTAGATCAGATGGAAGAAGAAATAGAGAAAAACCTGTGAAAAGATGAATACAAACACAGGCTACATAGACTACCTATAAAGTGGAAAAGAAGATGATTGTTGAAAATGTTTTCAGCGATAGAATAAGATTTTTTATACTTTTTTTTACATTCTTGTATAAAGCTGCACCTGTTTTACTGTAGAATTAATTATAGTCAGAGCAGTTAAGAACACAGATTCCAGGTAAATAATACCTTGTTTCATTGTTAGTATGGGTTTTTTTACTGATGGTTCTGTATACAATATTGCACCCTGCTTTTATGAATTTGCAGGTAATTTTCTCAGTGTGATTTTCAATGTAAGTTTATTGTTACTGTTTGTATTTTTTCTGAAATTGGTGTTTGAGTTTATCAATTGGTATTCTGTATTTAGTACATCAGTATTACTTCGCTTCAATGAGATATTCTATTGTGTGTAATTCATTATGGTAGTTTTTTCTTTTTTGTGAATTGAATATTGTGTAGCTAATGTAGTATGGTTTACTGAATGCTTATGCTGGACAAAAGTTTTTGGACAAGATAAAATTTTAGTTGTGGTAGTTTTTCTTTATATTTTGAATGTGTGTCTAAATTCAAATTTTTCAAAAACATCAGCTATTATTGCATACAGAACCATTACTAAAACAATACTCAAACACATAAATTAACACTAACAATAAAACAAGAATGATTTACCTGGTTTCAGTAAACTAGAATGTTTTAATCAAATAAGTTCTACATAGGAGAAATAAGGAAGAATTTTTCACAATACACAAAAACCACGTAACAGCACTTCATCACTGAATCTACTATTACAAATCACGTAACTGAAACAAGTCACACGTACACAAATATCAACCTGAAAATCACATGCATTATTAACATGAAAGAGTGTAAACTGAACACATTTGAAATAGAAAATGTAAAAAAGCATGTTCTAAATAAACAACAAAACTTAATTACACAATTTTTGATCACATAATGATCCTTTAATACCTAATTCAAATATACTCATGACACGAAATCTTAGCACTTCCAACAATCTGTGAAGAAAATTAATTTTGAGTAAAAGCCATTACTACTAAGTAAAATTTTTTATAAAATTCAACTAGATTCTGCAATCAACTTAAAAACTGTTCAATATTTTTTTAATAAATAATGTATAACAAAATCCAAACATTTATAAAACTATTTCATTATAACAAAACTGAATTTGAACATACACTTTTTCCGCTCTTTCACCATCTTTTTTCATACTTAAATTAGGTTCTTTACTTTTTTCTTTCTCCTCTGTTTTTTGAGATATAAAATCTTCACTCACAGTTGTGTATTTTCTATCATTTTTTTTGTCTTTTATTAAATTTTTTGCAAAGCTGACAGTTGCTGTGCCATCAAAAGTGGTAGCTTCTGTGATGTCAGAGCTATGCAGATTATAAACCTTTCTACTACTTTTCTCTGACTCTTTAAAGCTCTCAGTAGAAGTAATGCTACCAAATATGGAAGTTTCTATTGTGTCCTTACTATTCATAGTATTTATACCACGCACAGCTCTATTGCCTTTTCTACTTTTTTTACCGTAGTTTGTTAGATTGTTAGTAAAAATAGTACTGCTATTAGAGTCAGTTTTTGTGATGACAGAAATTTTTGTGATATTAACAATATCATAATTTTTACCCTGTCTATTTATGCTTTTAATAAAAGTAGAATTAGTAAGTTTGTCAGTATTAAAAGCAGTTTCTGTGTTGTCAGATGTACGGCTGGTATTATCTTTCTCGTTTATATCATCTCCATATATATTTTCAGGACCATTCTTCCTGGTGACTTTATATATGTTCCCTTCATTTCCCAAACTGAAACATTACAAAGTTAAATAAATAGTAAACAGGAAGAGTATTTTGTATTCATATCTAAGTTTAATTTTTAACCTGATAAAATGTTATAATTTATCTAGTTAATGCAGATCTACTACTTTAATAAATTTTTTTCTAAAACATTTTCAACATTACGTACTTCTGCTCTTACTCCAAAAAATTTTTTTTAAAGAAAAAACAAATATCTATATAAATCAAATAAAAACTTTGGTAGAACTGCTAACTTCAACAAAAGGTATATGAACAATTAAATTACATGTTATCATAGATTTATTTAATTTTTAATCTATTGTAACAATTAATTTATTCTGTGGTACAAATCTCATTCTTAATAACATAATTATGTTGGTAACAACATATGTTACTGTAGGCAATATCCTAAGTTTTAAGAAGTTGTTAGTTTTCAGCAAGCCTCAACACTTAACATGATTAGTTGCCTTGCAACTGTCAATACTAATAACTAATATAATTTTGAAATTAATGTGGTTTAAAAAGCAGCAAAATGTGCCAAATGTCAACACAGCCATACATTGAACTTTATACTTGCCAATCTGTTAAATATTTTTAGAAAATAATAAATAAATAAGTTTAATATTTTTAGGACTATTAACAGATAACAATTTTTTTTTATGTAGAACACATGCCATTAACAGAATTTAGTGCATCTTTCACATGCATTAGAGAGATGACTTCTATGCAGGTTGCCTGTACACAGACAACTGCTAGATGTATATCTGTACAAACAAAAGCTATTCAGAAAGTTCTTGGACTAACAAAAAAAAAAATATTTTCAGAAATTCTTTTTATTTTTCAACATAGTCACTTACAATTCAATACATTTAGATCAATGACTTTCCATTTTTTAAAAACCCTCAGTATAATACAATTTGTCCAGCTCTGCAAAATAAATAGTTGTCTCAGCTTTGTCCTCATCATTTGAAGCGAATCTTCATCCAATGTTTGGTCTCTGACATATAATAATGAATCTATGTTTTATCTATTGTTATGCAAAACATCTTACAAAATACTGTAGTCTATTGAGATGTTTGCAATGTCACCAAGCTTGTATACCTTCAGTCTGTGATCATTGTGGATTTTTGTGACAATTTTGTCAGACAAATCAATCTCTGGGCGCCCTGAGTCTTCATTATCATAAATAGATGTATAATTACATTTAAATTCAGCACCCCAGTTTTTTACTATCCTTTAAAAGAAGACTCCTTTAAAGTGGAATATAACTCTTTATGTATATTTGTCAGACTTAAACCTTTTATAACAGTAATATCATAGTCATATAACTACAAAAACTTATACAAATAGTAAATACTATACTATGCATAGAAAGGACATTTGAAAACTAAAAAAGAGGAGGATGCCTACCCTTAAATATTTCTTATTAGAAGATGGAGTATCTTAAACTCATGAATTATGATAACTTAGTACTACTATCACACTACAAGAAAAAGTTAACTGAAGGAAAATAGTTCAATATGTGATGAAATTGTACTATTTTCCTTCAACACAATATTGGTTGTTTGCATCAGGTTTTTTTTTAACACACTAATACACTAACACACAAAAAGACCACATTAATAGAATATGTACAAAAAAGTTTATTTTGGTATATATTGATTTTAATATTTATTCATTTTCTTAAATATTAATTTTAAGTTATTGTGTTGCGCAAAGATATTTTCATTACTGAAGGGTGCTGGGGAGGGCAAGGATGGCTAAGACATGATTGACTGATATATAGATTTTTACTCATTCCAAAAATAGAACATATATAAAAGAATGGTAAAAATATCAAAGCATTTCATTTTTCATAGTTTTAATTCGTACTTCTTTTCATTTTTTTGTATAATATATTTTACTCAAGTATTTGTCAAATCTGTTTCAATCAGATTCTATTTTTTGAAGGCCAGCTTGAAAAATAGATATTGACCTTTCATTTGAGAACCATGAACAATTGAAAAAATTTGATGACATCTTTATTAGTAATTTTTCAAAAATGATGTTGACTGTTACAAATAGTACAGTCAACTATAGTAGAGAAACAGGAAAAACAACTGAGCACTGTCATTATAAAAAATGGAAAAGAATTGATGGACAGTAAACCACTGCCATTACAAGAATCTAAATTAAAACTATTTCTAACATCTAACGATTGAGCATTAAATTAACACTCTGAGTTTGAAGTTATTACTTTGTTTGTAATCATTAAAAACAATATATAATTCAAGGGTTGTCCAGAAATTAATGAACGTTTGATACAGAAAATAATCAAGATAAGAATTAAACAACTTTATTATAATTACAGGAATCCATAAATTACATTTCAACATAGTCACCAAACGAATTCAAATACTTGTTAAGTGTGGTACAGTTTTTTCTAAACCTTCATTGTAAAAGTCCGACACAAAGTTCTTCAGTCATTCATTGACTTCTTTCTGCTCATCATCAGTCATGAAAGTGCCTGCCTCCTAACAACTATTTCAACTTGGGGAATAAATGATAGCTGCTGAATAAATGATAGTTCTTGACAAAGTCAAAATTGTACAGTGGATGCTGAAAACATCCCAGCCAAAACATCGAAGCAAAGCGTAAGCTGATACAGCTGAGTGCGGGTGAGGCAATATTGTGGACAAAGATGATGCCGTTGGACAACATACTGGACTGTTTGTTCTGTTTGACACATCAGAGGCAGTGAAACATCTGACAGTATGCCTCTGAGTTTATTGTCTGTTTTCTTGGCATGAACTCAACCAATAGGACGCTTTTTGATCCCAAAACACTGGCGCCCATCACCTTGTACATGCTAAGAGTTTGTTTTGCTTTTTTCGGCTTTGATGACAGATTTTTTTAATTTAAACTGTTATAATTTCATGAAATGTTAGGAAAGAAACTGTGTAAACCATCCAATGTGAGATGTTTATCCTCTAAACATCTCAAAAAGCCTCAATTAAAAAAAAAAGAAGTTTTTCTTGAGTTCTTCAATAATGAGGGATAGTCAACCAGAACATTCATCATTGTGCACATTTGTTCATTATCCCTCATTAAACATAATGGATCATTTTCCAATGATGCTTCACTTATTACGCTATCATTTTACTTTCTATATTAGTTTCTATATTTTTCTGTAAATTTCAATGGTCTGAAACATTTTCGTATTGAGAAACCCAATCGCACTTCGCACTTCACATTCAGCGTGATTTTCTATTTTGTTACAAACTTTGAAACCATGTAAAAAAATACAAATTTTTATTTTTTTGGATGGCATCACAGTTTAGCTCTGGTGAGCTTGTACAGTTCAATGACATCTCCACATGGCTGGTAGAACCAGACACACACCACAGTCAAGCATCTTTACTTTTTGGACAACCCTTACACATATTACATGGTAACTCTTCAGAATGAGTTACTACTCAATCCTATTTCTATTTCATGATCATAAGAAACATATGCTTAAGAAATTCCCTTCCACACTCGAAATAGAATGAAAAGTAGTTTCAATATGTTTTACTTATTGTCAAAGCTTTACACCAAATCATTCAAAATTCTATGATGGTCATTCCTTTTTAATGTTAAACATATTAAACAGGTAATATGATAAGACTAAAGTAAAAGAATATAAGTTTTTAATAATGAAATTTTAATAATAACATACCCAATAAAATCAACAGAATAACGTGGGTTCAGTTCTGCTTTTAAGTTTGCACCTAAAACATACGAGTTTAAATCATCAACAACAATCCCATCTTTTGAGCAAAATACTGATTGAACAGCTGAAACGAGAGCCTCACGTGTTGGATTATTTTTGCTTTTAAAACAGAATAAAAGTTACACAATGATGCATTATCTATAACAGTTTCCAAAAAAAATTATTTATACAATTTATTCACTGCTAATGTATCTTATAATGAGACAAAATTGATTATGACTAAAAGTTATAAGTGGTTTCAAACCAGACCAGAATTCTACATATTCAAAGTATAAAGAAATAGTTACATTCAAATTCTGCTGTAACAAGGCTGATCAAGATTACTTTAGACAACCGACAGAAATAGAACTAGCTATTGTTAAAAATTTAAATGCTATTTTTAAGAGTTAACAATTGATTGATATTTGCAACTTAACAATCTATAAATGATAAAATTCATAGGAATAACACAATTACTGGGAAGATACGAGGATAAGTGAATTATTATCCGCAATTTAGTTATATTTTTGTTTATGTTGGTAGTACTGTCATGCTGCATAGATGACGCATGAATGGTTTAATTGTTATGTCTGTGCAGGTTTCATGCTGCTAGGTTAGTTCCATTATCGCTGCCCTGTCGTTAACCATGGCTGCTCAGCTTTCTGTTTGCACCAAAGAAGCGCAACGTTCAACAATCTGTTTTTTGTGGTCGGAAGATGTTCAGGGGCTGAAATTCATCAAATACTTTTGGTACAATACGGGAACAGTGTGTTGCCACAACAGAGTATCTATGAATGGATTGAAAAATTTTAAAATAGTTGCACAAGTGTTACTCACGATGAAGGAGCCGGATGACCGTTTACCACCACAAAACATTGAGCGTGCACATGACATGGTTTTCTTAGACAGACGAGTAACTATCGATGAAGTGGCACATCGTCTGCAAATTAGTCACGGTTCTGCCTACAAAATCATCCACAACAGACTTTGGTTTCATAAAGTCTGTGCAAGATGGGTCCCTAAACAACTCACACAGTAGCACAAACAAACACACTTGGACATCTGCCAAAAACATTTGGATCGCTATGGTAATGAACAGGACATCTTCTTAAACAGAATCATCACTGGTGATGAAACATGGATACATCATTACAAGCCGGAGAGTAAACAGCAGAGTATGGAATGGAGACATCCAAATTTGCCCTGAAAAAAGTTCAAGATCCAACCATCCGCAGGAAAACTGATGCTTACGGTTTTTTGGGACTCACAAGGCCCAGTACAAGGCACTGGAACATTATAAGGAAAGGGGCATGACAATAAATAGTGCACGTTACAGTGAGATGCTTACTGGCAAGCTGAAGTCTGCAATTCGAAGCAAACGCCGAGGACTGCTGTTGAAAGTGTTATGTTGTTGCACGACAATACCCATCCACATACTGCTGCCCACACTGCTGAAACGCTCCAGAAACTCAACTTTGAAGTACTGGCTCATCCTCAATATAGTCCTGATCTTACTCATTCTGACTACCCCTTGTTTGGTCCACTTAATGAGGCATTGAGGGATCGTCGATTTACCTCTGATGAAACAGTGAAAGAAGCGGTGCATTCCTGGCTCGCAGCTCAATCAAAAACCTTCTTTTATGAGGGCATCAGGAAGCTTGTGCAAGGGAACTATGTTGAAAAACTATATACATGTAAGTTTCCTATTTGTATTGCAATAAAATTTATAACTACATTGCGGATAATAATTGACTTACCCTCATAATCACATTTTGATTAAAACATTTTACTAAATTACAATAAAATATGATATATTTGAATTCTTGAATTTTTAAAAGAAACAGTCAAAATTGATTAATTTGAGTGTATTTAATTAAAATGATTAATTCAAATTTTTGTAGTTCTTTGACCTTTTGTTGTAATTGTTCTTTGACAATGTAAAAAAGTTTCTTTAATTCATACTTTATTTTATTTGATTCAAACAAAATGCTGGTGAAAGTTTAGATTAGAGTAAATTCATTTTTATTCAACGTAGAAAGAATAAGAGTGTAATTGAACAATGAACTTCTGCTCTCAGCCATGATTCATACACGGGCAAGTACAACACAGTCCACGTGACTAGCTACTGGCAGGCCTCCCATAATTCTTAAGAAAGAAATGGTATTTCTTTCCTTGAAAATAGTGACGTAACTGCTTTATTTATTATAAATGAAAAGAAAAGTGGTAGTTCATGGTGAAATGATGAATGCTGAAATCATAGCTGATGTCATAGCCAAGAATAGACAAAGAATTTGATGTACTCAGAACTTCACGTAAAGTAATTTTAAGAAGCACTGGATCACATACAGAAATCACAACAGTATGTTAAGTCCAGATAAATTTTCCATTTGTCTCTCATTTTTTCAAACTCTCAATAAGCATCTAGAATTCACTATTAACACACAGAATAAACAGTACATTCTACTAGCGATTGGTCTAAGCTGACCCAGACTTTCAATTGTATTTTTTCACCATGCTGTCTGTTTATCACTCTCCAGATTATAAACTCATTAAGCAAGTATACCACTATAAATAATTTCCAATTTCTTCTCAAATTAACTTAGAAGTGAAAAAACTAATAAAACAAACATATGCTAATAATAAAATTAGTGAATCGTGTAGTATGCTATTTCCAAGGTCCACCTTGCAAACCTGGCAAGTCATCACAGAAGAGATGTAGGCTATTTTTGCAGTAATAATAATGCAGTACTGTAATTGTTGTTTATCTAACTATACGCCGACACATTCTTGGCTCCAAACTTCCGACAAATTAGCCGACGATCATTAATAAAATCTCATAGCAGATGGCAGCTTAGGGTAAACGCGCATTACTGCGGCTGACGCCACGACCAGTCTGGTCGTGGCTGTACTGAATACGGCCGGCCGGTGCGGCCAGCAATGTAGTGGCCGCACCGTCGACCTCTCCACTCACAGTCACGAGATGGATGTCACCGAGCTAGCCGCTGTTGCGTATCTGTATGTTAATCGTGTAAAATGCAAGAGTTAACACTGGGTACGTTGTATTTTACGATCTCGGTTGTCAAAAGGAATGTTTTTCTTTTTTTGCGATATGCGACAACATGAAAAAGAATTTTTCAATTTTACTAGAATGTCAGTAAAAAGTTTTGACTGTTTATTTCATATAATTGCTGATAATATAAGAGGCATAGACACAGCAATGCGCCTGTGCATAGGAATTTAAGAAAAACTAATCGTAACTTTGAGGTAAGTTTTATTTTTATAATAACATGACAATATTACTGAACAGACTAATTCAAAATCGTACATAATATCAATTAAAGAACAGTGGCTTCAACCGCTAGTAAAATTTGTCATATTAGTCTTAAAGTAGTTTTAATAAAATTAAAATTATTTTTTATTTGTAAAGTTACTGGTCTTGAGACTCATCAAAACAGGTAATTAAAGGGGACCTTCCTTCATCAAGAACATAGTTACGTTCACTAGAAACCGAAATGGACGTTAATGATGCCTCAGGAGACTGCATCGTAGGATACGATTGAGTTGAATATCCTTGACTTTAGTAAGTATTTGAATTTGAGGTACTAGGGTGGTATCTTTATTGACTTGAATAACCGTGCGGAGAAGGCGCATTTGACGCGTGAGAGGCTTGCAGTTGAGCCTCTTCCACAACATTGATTAATTGTCGCTTCACACGTAACTTAAGCATTGGAGGAATTTTTTTCAATTCGTTAACTAATGACATCATGAACAATCTATCCTCATCATTTAATAATTCTCTTTCAAGATTAATTTTAGCTTCCGAAGATTCTTTCAACGCTTCCACTAGTTTTTCGTCTACTTCGTCACGCGGCTTTCTTTTTTTGGCAAGAACCCTTGTCTGGTAAGGTTCCGAAGGTGTATCTTGTGAGTTGTCTGAATCTTGAGGGTCCGGTTCTAAACTAGAGTGAGTTGTGGTCGGTAGAATTTAAGAAAGATAAAATACACGTAAGGAGTTTTTCTGGCAGCCGCAGAACCACGCTTAACTCCACTTAACCTTCTTTTTTCTCTGTTGTAAGAGTCCTTTATGTTCCGCCACTTGTTTTGTATACTGATACCTGTAACAAAAGGAACAAATAAAATACATAAGTACGAGGGTTATTTTTTTCAAGGTCCGATCGGTCGCGAAATAAAAACCCGCGCAAAAATCGGATGAACCTTTGCGCATATGTGTTGCGCAGCGTCTCTAGTATGGCCTTCAATCACGCCGCGTCACTTCGTTTACTTCTGAACGCGCAGCTAGCACGTAAACATGTCTACAACAATAGCATCTCCCGCCAAGTGTGAAGTGCGTGCGATAATTCGATTTCTTCAGGCTGAGGGGTGTAATGCAGCTGAAATTCACCGGCGAATAATTAATGTGTACAGTGAAACTTCAATGAGTGACAGCAAAGTGTGATAATTGTGCAGGAACTTTAAAGCAGGACGTGCAGATGTTCATGATGCAGGCGGTCAGGGAAGGAAGCGAGTGTCAACCGATGATCTCGTTGAGCTAGTGGATGAGACGATTCGAGAAAATCGTCGGTTCACAATTTCTGTATTGAGTGATTCGTTTTCTGAAATTTTAAGGTCAGCTCTCTACACCATTGTAACTGAGAGACTTCAGTTCCGCAAACTGAGTGCGAGGTGGGTTCCCAAGATGCTGTCCGACCATCACAAAACAATGACAATGGACGCCTCCCTAACGTTTCTCTAGCGCTACCACAATAAAGGATAAGATTTTTTGAACAAAATTGTCACAGGGGACGAGACATGGGTCAATTTCGAAACTGAAGAACAATGCAAACAGTGGATGCATTCTCATTCTCCCAGTAAACCTAAGAAGTTCAAGCGAACCTTCTCCAACAGAAAGTGTGTGTGGCTACTGTGTTCTGGGGCAGGAACGTTGTTCTCTTGGTGGAATTCATGGAACGTGGGATGACCATCACTGCAGCCTCATACTACGTGACTCTTCAACGTCTACGAAGGGCAATTCAAAATAAAATCGGAGAGAGCAATGTTGTCATTGGGCATTGGCTTTCTCCATGACAATGCTCGGCCGCACACTGCAGCTGAAACAAAGAAGCTCCTGCAGCGTTTTCGTCGGGAAGTGTTTGATCATCCACCATACAGCTCGGACTTGGCTCCATCCGATTTTCACCCATTTGCTCACATGAAACGCTGGCTAGGAGAACAACATTTTGGCACAAACATCGAGCTGCAGACCAGCGTAGAGACATGGCTGAAAACACAGGCGGCTCCGTTCTATGACGAGGGTATTGTAAAGTTGTACCACGCTATGACAATGTCTAAATCGGAGTGGCGACTATGAAGAGAAATAGCGTAACTATGTAAGTATTGTTACAAATAAAAGGTTTTTTATTTTCACTGTGGTTTTAATTTCGTGACCGATCGGACTTTGAAAAAATAACCCTCGTATATTTAAAAGTGATTCTTTTCAAGGACATACAAAAATCGATTCAACAATATTTGAACAGTCAACTTTTTATAAAAAGTTACTAAATAATCTAGCCAATCTTCCTGAAGAAATGCCAATCTCACATGTAAATCCTACACCTTTGCCGTTTGTATTTGTTGCAGATGATGCATTTTCCAATTCTCACAGAATTATGTGTCCGTATGTTGACAATCGACTTGATAATGAAAAAAAAAATTAATTATCGCCTAACTAGAGCTAGACGTTTCGTAGTGTATACTTGGGATAATGGCGAATAAATGGAGTATTTTTCACAGGCCCATAAATGTAGACGTTGACTTCACTAAAGACATTGCAAAGGCTTACTGCTTATTACATAACTGTCAGAAGTAGGAATGGTGTGAGATTTCGGGAAACGCTCTGTGGATATCCTACAGTACAGGATAATTCGCCACAAATACAAACGAACCGGCGTAGAAGCACTTCAAATAACAGAAGCATTTTTCCTAGTTACTTTGTAAATGAAGGTGCTCTCGAGTGGCAAAACAGATTTATATGATGAAAAAATACATTTAAAAAAGTAAATTGTAAATTTACGAAAATAAACTTATATTCAAACACTCACCTACTTCGTTTTTTTCCTTTGGTATTCTGCATCCGCTGCCGCCAAAAACCATTGCTATTTCTTTTCATATCTTTTTTTTTACATTTTTGTTTTCGTATTCATCGGAAGACAAATCCCATAAAGCGTTTGTTATCTGTTGAGGGTTTAAATGGAGTACATACGTGCCTTTATTTTTATTTTAATCCAAAACTTTAAAAACTGTAACTTATTTCAGTTTTAGTTACGTGCGTTTTTCCTCTTTTAAAATTTTTCTCATAATTATGCCGAAAAAAATATTTTACGTTTAAAGGCCAAAATATATGTAATAACTTAATTTCTAAAACTAATGTTAAAGAACTTACTAAAAGAAAAAATGAAGAAATAATTCAATTTTATTTAGGGTGTGGTTCACACATGTAACATCAAAAAATCTTCCTATTTCGGGTCCTATCCTGCAACTGGAGAAAGAAATTGCCAAGTTAGGAGTTACTAAATTTAGCGCTTCTAATGCATGGCTAGAAAAATTTTGTGCGAGGCATTCTATTTCTTACAATCAAATTTCAGATGAGGCTAAAGATGTAGATACAAGAAATAGTTATCGACTGGAAAAATAGTATTAAAGAAATAACAGCAGATTACGAACCAAAAGATATCGGTAATTGCAATGAAACCGGATTATTTATTCGAGCTTTCCCAAACAAAACACTGAAAAAAAGTGCAAATTGTATTTGAGGCAAAATCCAAAGAAGGACTGTTCTGGTGTGCGGATGGCACGTTGCTTAAACCATTGGTGAAAGGTAGATCTTGGAAGCCTCGTTTTTTCAAAAATGTCGTTCAAATAATGGAATGGTACGCAAATAAAAAGTTTTAAATGACGTCTAACATAATGAAAAAATGGTTAGTGAAAATAGAAATATTCTACTGTTTTTAGACAATGTGTCGTGTCACCCTCACGGAAATTATTCTAACGTAAAACTTGCGTTCTTTCCTCCAAACACAACTAGTGTAACTCAACCAATGAATCCGGGGGTTATTAAATCATAAAACTTCATTATCGGAAACACATTTTGCAGTCACTAGTGGCCAATATGGATTCATGTTCATCTGTTCAAGAACTGACGCATAACTGTTCTGGATGTACTAAGGTGGCTCTCTTCATCGTACAAACATATTACAAACTGTGTTAAAAATGTGTTTAAAGAAGCTGGTTTCTGCACAGAACCGAGAATGATTATGTTCCCAACACATACACTTCACGCATTACAACAATATTGCCTGAAGTTGAATTTCTGCTGCATAAAAGTGGTCAAACATCGGTTCATACTGATGACTACGTGGGTAATAGTGATTTGGTAACCAAAGGATTTCAGACTGTAGGTGATTTTATTTTCTCTGAAACTAGCAAGATTAACGAAAGTTTAGAAGAAGAAGGACATGGAGAGGGCACAGAAAACAAGATTAACAGTAACTGGGTATGGTCCCGCAGATGGAAGAATTAAAAATTCGTAAAAACGATGATTTGCGACAGAATATGTTAACCGCTAGAAATATTATAGAAAAAGTTCAGAGTGTAAATTACTGAAACAGAAAACTGTACTTTACTATTTTAGAAAATGATTTTATTTTAGAATTAGTGTTAGGTCATGTTTTCTTTTAGGCTAAGCGAATTTTTTCTTTTTACTTGTATTACTAAAGTGTATAAATTACTGAAAACAAAAGTTCCAAGGTTAAGTTACTGAAACAAAACTGTACTTGATTTAAAAAAAAGATTTTATTTTGTTTTAAGGCTAAGTACATGTCTTCTAATTAAACGTAACTTAAATGAAAAATTATTAACTTGTAAAAATACAAAACACCCTCTTTAGTTAACTGAACAATCTTTGAAAATTATTGGTTAATGTTCTCTATACGTAGTATAATTTCAGGATATTCCAAACGTATAACCTTGTCGTAACTTTTTTACATTTGTATAATTCATAACACAGGACCTCACGATAAAGTAGCTCGATTTTTAAAAACAATGCAAGCTGGAAACCTCTTCAAAAAGGAATTCTTATTCGGCCACGTCAGATTCCGTTTTGAGGAGATTTTACTGTATTAACTGAAACGGGTCTTTTAGTTCAGTTAATGTTTTTCTTGTTCATCTCAGTTAAAATATAGTAAATATACAAGTAATGTGAAAACTTATAAAATGGAATAGGCTAACAGGGAGGAGATATTACAAGGAGAAAAGATTAGAAAATGAAGTTCAAAATTTCCTTGTGCTTTAATTCTACTTTTTTTAACATGATAAAGGAATTTTTGGAGTTCAGCTAAAGGTAGGTCAAATAAGTTCAGGCAAATTAAAATATTTATTTATAATTTATTTATTTTTGAGCTAAAATATTAATCTGAATAACCAAAATTTTCACGACTGAAATAGTTGAATAAAATATTATCTACTTTATACTTATTTTTTCCAGATATGGCCATGAATTGACTGCATTTTTAATAAAACTCCTAAAAAATCTGACAAGCCGGGTCCAATCTTTCCAAGAAATGATTTTGAATGTTTTACTCTGAATGAAGGACACAATCTGTAAAAAAATTTTTAGCACTTAATTTTGAAATGAAAAAGATAACCCATCCTTAATTTTTACAACAGTAACAATTCATTGATTTATAAATTATATCTTGGAAACAATAAAACAACAACACCACAGCATCAACAACAATGCCACTAAAGATTTATTTTACAAATACTGTTAAAATTTATTAAAATATAAGGCTGCATAAAAGAAAATAATTTGAATATATTACTTATATTACGTTGAGTTACTTCAACAATATACAAGTTCAAATACAAATTTATAATTCTTATTGTTTTAATTTTTTCGCAAATTGGGTATGGTGATTATCCATGCTCAATTTGTGAAAAAATTCACTGTGAAAGCCAATTAACTGATTAGTTAATTGGCTTTCAAGCTCATCCAACTGGTAGACATAGTAGAGATTATATGAACATTTTTTAATGTATGAATAAGTTAACACAGAAAAAGGGCAATTAGAATTTAATAATTTACAGTAATTATTAATACTACATGCAAATCATCAAAGTAATAGTAAATTCAGTAACTGTCCATATGACAGATTTAGGAAATCTTGAATAATTCCTTAATATAATTTTGTAAAAAATTGTATTATTTTTAATTCTGGAAAATTAATTTTATTCTCACAATGTCACTGTAAGATTTAAATTAATAAATATTAGTCTATAGTCAATCCATTTGAACTGTCCCAAAAAAATATAAGCTGATTGCTTGACCAATAACAAAAAAAATTAAAACTTACCCGCTTGTTTCTTGCATGTTTCAGGACCTTAAAACTATTTTTATTTTAATTTCTTACTTAAACAGTCTACCTGTGGCGGCCATTTTTGTTATGGAGCACACACCTATTTTTGAGATTGTTAAGGGTTTATAGAAAAAATCATAACTATAAACTATTGGTCCTGGAAGGATAAAGAAAAAGCAGTTTATTCATATTTTCTGAAGGTATAAGATTGGTCCGGTGGTTTATTTACCTATCTCTCTTCTTTCTATGAGAAAATTACCAATAAAGTTGAACATGAAAAACTGTGAAATTTCACTTTGGTAATTTTTTTCAAAAGGCAGGGATGGCATACACAGTTTGAATTATTTTTTTACTTGTAGGAATGTGTTAGTAGTTTTACCATAAATAATATTAATGGTGATATACTTACCCCTAAAGTTTTATGAATTTTTGAAAACTAGTTTTTTTTAAAATTCAAATAACTCTGATGGGTCTAGTGATAAAAATCACAAATTTGCACAATTTACAGCTTTTTTTTTTAGATGTTTATGGCAAATAAAAAATTGTCTTGTGTATTGTATTAATAAAAACTATAACCTTTCAAAAATCATGAAAAACCTGTTAAAAGTGATACCATTTTGACTCACTAAATAAGTGCTCCAAGGGGTTCTTCTTCTTGGCACTTTAATAATTTTATACTTATTACTATAGAGCTGAAATAGACTTGTTTGAACCATTCAACTGCAATGTTCATGTTACACAAGCAGGTGCTTGAAGTCATTTCCAGTCAGGAAAGTTCACGTTGCAACATGCTCATTTATGCTTGTTACATCATTTAGCTGTGCAGTTTAGACTGATCAGTCTGACATTAGTCAGTGACCTGTTCACATCTTTACAAAGTATCTCAAATTTCATCTTGTGTTTCAAAGTATTATTAAATAAGTTTTACCTAATAATATTATAATTGCAAATTTTAAAATCAGTTAAATTTTTATATTATTTTCAAGTAATTTCACATAAAACAATTAAAGAACGATGTTCTGTAGGAATTTATGTGAATGAAAAGTGTCATAAAACAGTGTATGGTACCACTGCCAAAAGAACTCATTAAAATTTGTGAATTTAGTGATGAAAACAAACAACTTATTTTTTACGTGTTAATTTAGGTGTCACTAGTGTTTGTAAATATCGTTAAAAAAACTTTTTGTCAAAATTCAGTCAACTGTATGGACAGTTCTGTTGTAACATTTCAGAACTAATAAAAAAAACAGTTAAGAAAACTTAAGGCATATAACATTAGAGCAAACTCTTAAAGAACATATTTTGCCAAATTTAAATTTAGTTCCTGAAAAGTTTCTTTGTGTTAATTGTTTCAAAAGTATTTTTTTCTCAGCAGAACAAAGAACTATGTGTGTGCGGAAACAAAGAGCAATACATTGCTCCACATCACAATATTCAACAACTGGACGCTGCTTTTGCATTTTGGGTGTATCATCTCCATCAGAATTCAAAAAATTAAGCACAGATCAAATGCCATCAGCCGAAATCAAGTCCAAATCTCAAGCTCAGTTTTTCAAGAAGAAAAAATAAGAATAGGTGAAGAAGAATGTTTGATGTTGGCAGACTTTGCAAAAAACTTTCATTTCTTGTTCAAGATAAGATACAAAGCTTACATTTGGTCAACAGCCAAGCCACAGTTCACCCTTTTGTGTTCTATTTAAGGAAAATGATGTATTACAACACAAAAGTGTCTGCATTTTAAGTAATTAGTTGAAGCATGATACAGCAACATTTTATTGCTTTCAAAAACTTTTAACAGACCATATAAAGGAAGTACATCAGAGCATTAAAAAAACTCATCTATTTTACTGATGGTGCTTCAAGTCAGCATAAAAGTAAAAAGGATTTTACTAATTTGTGCAGTTAACAAAAAAGACTTCAACCTTGAAGCTGAATGCCACTTCTTTGGATTATCCCATGGCAAAAACGCCTATGATGATGTGGGAAGAACAACAAAATGAGAGGTGGCAATGGCAAGCCTGCGAAGGCCATTAAACAGTCAGATACTAGACGATGAATTGTATTCATTTTGTAATCACAAGCTGAAAAACATCAAATATTTTTTTATTAAATCAGATGAGAAAGCTAAGACTTCAGAGACTCTAAAAAACCGTTTTGACTGCTGTGAAAGAGTTGTTGGTACTAGAAGCTACCACAAGTATGTATCTGTGTCAGAAGACATTGTAAGATGTTACTTTACTTCAGACTCCAAGGCCATCCTGTGAAGACCATCCTCTGTCAAATATTGTACCACTTTCACTGAAGAAAAAAGACTCTATTGGTTTTTGTGAATGACAATTAGTGGTGGTGGATAGGAGAAGTGGTAGATATTAGCCTCGAAAATGATGATGTGCAGGCTCATTTTTTCCACCCAGCTGGATCATGTACATCATTTCAAAAGTCTCAACAAGTCCTGAGAGAGTCGACATCACTTGAACTAAATATAGTGATGGGTCTTCTTACACAATTTCAAGAGAATTATCAGAAGAGATATCATAGCTGTTGGTTAACTGCACTAAGCAACAAACTTTCATTGCTACAAAAACAGGCTATTTTATTGAAGAATAATTAAAATTTTGCTACAATTTATTTTTTCTTCAATATTGTTTACAAAAATAAATATGAAAATACAAGTGTTTTTGAAAAAAGATGTAGGCTACTCATTGAAATTTCAATTTGGGTAAGTTTTACAAGCATTTTTGAGTCAAAATTGTACTAGGTTACTGGTATTGGTTAAGTAGTAGTTTTAAAAAAATCATTTTAAAAATACTGAAAACGTCAATTTCAACAATAGGAGCTAAATATAAAAAATGTAAAGTGCAAAGAAGACAAGAACACCTCTTGGAGCACTTATTCAGAGAGTCAAAATGGTGTCGCTTTTAACAGGTTTTTCATGATTTTTGATAGGTTATAACTTCTTTCATCCTTCCCGGACCAATAGTTGTTTAGTTATGATCTTTTCCATAAACCCTTACAATCACAAATATAGGTGTGTGCACCATAAAAAAAATGGCCGCCACAAGTAAACTGCTTAAATAAGAAATAAAAAAATATATATATAGTTTTAAGGTCCTAAAACATATAGGAAACAAGTGGGTAAGTTTCAGTTTTTTTTTAAATTTGGTCAAGCAACCACCCTTGGATCAGTTCAAATGGATTGACCCCTCTATCTGTGAATTTGTTATCACTTTTAATTAAATAACATAAAATGTGGTCAACTACTATTTTTTTTTTTAAATTTAAAAACTACCCTTTAATAAGGAATTAAAATTTAAAAAATGAGTATTAAATAATTTCTCATTTTCTTCTTCAATGAGCTACATGTAGTGTCATCATGCACATATTTTTTTTCTCTGGGCACAAAACAGTTTGTCATTAGCGCCTAAACATGATACTTATATAATAAAAAATTACATTTAAAGGATTAACCAAAAAATTAAACAGAAGTAATATATAAACACAGTAGAGATGGAAAATGTCTATGCCAAATGCTAAAAGCAAAATAAAACACACTAAAATACAATAATTAAAATTTAACTAAAAGAACAGAAATACCATCTACATATGCCAAATGGCATAGACGAAAAAGGCTATGAATAACCAAATTATTGAATCCAGGTGTACAGCCTTAAGAAATCATTAAGACATTCAATAACATTAAGTCATATCGTTCCCTAAAATATTTCTGATATAATGATACTTCTGATACAAATTTATTTGCATTAAATTGCATTTCCAATGCAATGCCACTTAACAGACAGTCTACCAAGCATATGGTGTACTGTCGGTTGGCAGTTGCATCCGTGAGTGAGCCTAGTGTACCCTATTTGCAAATGGCAAGTAATAACCTCCTCACAATAGTTATTCCTATATGAAGAGCTCCCAGGTGCCACAATGTCCTTAACTGAACAAAGTTTATTATTGATGGTAGCATTCCGTTCACTCTGCCAATCATCAAGAACAACCACACTGTTCAAAAACAGACAAGCTATTCAAAACAACACTATTAGTGAAAGAGTCTACAAATAAGCCTCTTTTGTCGCACAATTAGCTTGCTCATTGCCTGCAATTCCAATATGGCTGGGGATCCAGCAGAAGCTTACAGATTTATTACTTCAGAATCATTTCAGAGATGATAGATTGTACACCATAAGCAAAAGGGTGTCTGGCATACATATCACTAGTGGTTTGCAAGGCATGCATTGAATCTGAGCAGACAAGTGCATATCAAAATGTTGAACTAAATAGATTTAACGCCTTGTTAATCGTAAACAGCTCCATAAAAAAAAAACACAGGCGATACAAAGAAGGTCAAACATGTATCTTTTATCTTCTATTGCCAACCACAAAAGCACAACCAACAGAATTATCATGTCTAAAGTTGTCTGTATAAACTGTAACATCAGGATTCATGCTATTTAGAATATTATAAAACGTTTTGCATAAAATAACCACATTTTTGTCCTTCTTTTGATATTGACCAAAAACTAAAGCAATAATTTACAAGGGAAGGCCGCCAAGAGGGCTAATAACATTGAATAACAGGTATTGGAGGTAATTATATATTTAGAGCTAAGAAAAGACACTGAGCTCTGATGCTTAGCAGACAGCAGATCTCAGCTGTTCCTGAGGCAGATTAAAGAACACCACATCAAAGGTAGGATGATTTTTTACTCTTTAATATGAGCTACATAAGTGCAGATCATTTAATTTTATCTATTCCAAAGGGATTGTGATTCACCACTGTCCACCAATAGACTTACCACAACAGGACTTGAACAAAACGCACCTGCAGCCAGACGGATGTATGAATTATGTGCTGCATCAAGCATTCTAAGAGCGATGGATCAAGTGGACAAATAAGCCACGTAGCTAAAGTCTAAGCAAGGAATGAACAAGAGTTTGATAAAAGCACAATATAACATTTTACCTTCAGTTCTTTTAAATGAGTTACCCACATCAGTTGTTAGTCAAACCACAATCCTAAAAATCTAACCCGTGTGCATGGTTCAACGGTTCATCATATAAAAACAGTTGATGCAAAACAGTTGAATTGTGAAAAGCAGATGCATTTCATTTTATCTGGAGAAAATGTAAATCCAGTCATAATATACCATGATTCTAAACGTAAACAGATTCTTAATGTAAACCCTCTCACCAGTAGCTTCTAAACTGAAAAATCATTTACCCATAAATAAATAATACATAATGGGTTCTAGCATGCAATTTGTTATAATATTGGCAAACAAAGTAATACTTCCCTTATTTTATTTTCTAGTATAAAACTCCAACTCGAAAGGACGGAATACATTTGAAGGTCATTCAAATATAAACCAGAATTTTGACCCACGAACTGAGGAAAAGCAGTAAATGTGGTTGTGGGGTGGTCCAGGTAATTAGTTGGATATGTGTGGAAGGGAGCAACTGCCCAGTCACGCCCATAGGTCATGTTTTCCACATACCATGATGTAAGTAGCTGAATGCAGGAGATACCATCATCCATTGCACAACAATTTTAGTCAGATTTCTCACCCATAAAGGTGTCAAATCCTCTAAAATTTCGACTCAACTCAAATCACAGTTTGGAGATGCTATTCTGTCAAAAACTTGTGTGTTTGATTGGGACAATAATTCTGAAGTAGCCATGTTGCAGTGGAGAACAAAAGTCATGAACATCATCCACAGACCAGCATCAACGATGACAACATTCAGGGCATTCGTGATTTTGTAGAAGATGACTGCTGCATAACCATAGCTGAAATTGCATCAGAAGTGGGCGTAAGAGTTGGGAATGCGATACAATATTGTCAGACACTCTTGGATACAGCAAAGTGTTGGCATGATGGGTTCCACATCTTCTTAGTAAGGCACAGAGAAATGTGAGGAAAGAAGTCTGTCAGTGGCTTCTGAACCACTTTGAGGAAGGAGAGGTATTTTTGGATCATAGTGTGATCTGTGACAAAATGTGGATGCACCCACTACACCCCTGAAAGCAAACAGATGAATATGAAGCAGTGGAAAAGAAGGGAAAGGGCACTGATCAAGGCCAAAAAACGCTTGTCAGCTACAAAGTTCTGGTAACTGAGTTTTGAGACTCAAAAAGTGTGCTGCAGATTGATTTCCTGCATGAACAAAAGATTGTAAATGCGGCATACTACTGCCAGTTTTTGGATGATATCAGGGCTGCTTATTAAAACAAACAATGCTGGCAACAGATTTGGAACAGCCTCTTTCTCCATGCTAACACACAGTCGTACACAGCAGCTGAGATTCGTGATAAACTCGCTAAAATTTAATGGACACCTCTTGAAGACCTATCGTACAATCCAGACATGACAATGTGTGGTTTCCACATGTTTGGTTTGCTGAAAGAAGCTTTAGAAAAGATTTGAAGATAGTGCAGTGGGATAGCCATCATGTTTTTTTATGAAGGGATCAGGGAAGCTATCTATCTGGTGGAAAAAATGTAAACAAACTATGTAGAAAAATAAAGGTAATTTATTTGCAATTTTGATATTTTATTTGCAATTTATCAATAAAGCTATGTTAAACAAATTCCAGTTTATATTTGAATGATCTTCGTACATCAAGCCTACCAAATTGTACGAAATATTCAGTCCTACAAGTGACAGCTTCACTTTGTTCATGGCATGGACTGACTGAATAATGAACATTAATACTCTCTGAGAAATAAAATGAGTGTGCTTTACATATATTACAGCTGTAACAGAAACCAAAAAAAATGGGTGAAGCAAATGATTAATGTACTACTTTGCAAAAATTACTTAATTACTCCTTGGTACTAGATCCCATGCAAGACTCTTAACTTCAGTACTAATAAAAACAATGCATTTAAATTCACTAATTCTATTACATAGGGAATTTTGCTATATTTATAAAACTAGTGGGAAATAATTTTTTTTTACATAAACTACATGACTAACTTCTATTTTTTAAATTTAAAAAAAAATTCCACTGCTATCACGCAAAACGACCATTTCAAGCTCTTTTTAATACAATTTTTTTGAGATATTGTTGAGTCTTTAGCATCTAAATTTCCATTTATATTTTACTCATAAATAATATTAATATATAGATGTATGCACTCGCACTCACACACATCTATATACATATATATAAGAGGGTAACTCCACCCTCTGTATTATCCACAATTTAGTTATATTTTTGTTTAGTAGTACTGTCGTGTTGTGTAGATGACACATGCGTTGTTTAATTGTTATTATGTCTGTGCAGGTTTGATGCTGCTAGGTTAGTTCCATTATCGCTGCCCTGCCATTAACCATGACTGCTCCGCTTTCTGTTTGCACCAAAGAAGAGTAACGTTCAGTGATCCATTTTTTGTGGTCAGAAGGTGTATCAGGGCTGAAATTCATCAAAGACTTTCGGTACAGTACGGGAACAGTGTGTTTGCTGCAACAGCATGTCTACAAATGGATTGAAAAATTCAAAAATGGTTGCAAAAGTGATATGCACCACAAAGGAGCCAGACGACCATAAATGAGGAAAACATTGAGCGTGCACATGACATGATTTTCTTAGACAGACAAGTAACTACTATTGATGAAGTGGCACATCGTCTGCAAATTAGTCACGGTTCTGCCTACGAAATCATCCACAACATACTTGGGTTTCATAAAGTCTGCGAGTTGTTTAGGGACAAAACAACTCACACAGTTGCATAAACAAATCCGCTTGGACATCTGCCAAAAACATTTGGATCACTATGGTAACGAATGGGACATCTTCTTGGACAGAATCATCACTGATGATGAAACATGGATCCAACATTATGAACAGGAGAGTAAATGGCAGAGTATAGAATGGAAACATCCAAATTCACCCTGCAAAAAAAGTTCAAGACCCAACCACCTGCAGGAAAACTGATGCTTACAGTTTTTTAGGACTCACAAGGCCCAGTACTGGAACATTATGAGGAAAGAGGCACGACAATAAACAGTGCGCGTTACAGTGAGATGCTTACTGCCAAGCTGAAGCCTGCAATACGAAGCAAATGCCAAGGACTGCTGTCGAAAGGTGTTGTGTCTTACTACCACCTGTTTGTTTGGTCCACTCAAAGAGGCATTAGGTCCCCGTTGATTTACCTCGGATGAAACGGTGAAAGAAACGGTGCATTCCTAGCTCGCAGCTCAACCGAAAACCTTCTTTTATGAGTGCATCAGGAAGCTTGTGCAACAATTGACCAAGTGCATTGAAATGCAAAGGACTATGTTGAAAAATGATGTACATGTAAGTTTCCTATTTGTATTGCAATAAAATTTATAACTACATTGCGAATAATTATTGACTCAGCCTTTATACATAACATTTAAATTACATTTTTTATAAAACAACAAAAAACAAACTACATGAAAATAAATATTAATGCCATCATGACGTTTCTCAATTTTCATACTTATCAATTGCATTCTTAAAAAGCATTTCCATTGCTTGGTGACATTCAGTGCCACATCACCATTAATGCTACTTTTATTAAATTATACTGAATATCTCATTGTATTTACCTGAATCAAATCATCTGAATCAATCTCATTGTTAATGAGGTTGAACAAGTCACCATTACTTTTAGATAAATTACATAACTGCACACTTAATGAATCATTCAAGACTGGTGTGACCAATAAATGATTAATTAATGTTGCATTGCATAAAACGGAAGAAGAATTTCTTTTAAACAAGTCAAAGACATCCTAAAATAAACAAAAATGTAAATAAATAAATAAATAAATATGATAATGATAACTTTGTTATATTAGGCTAAAAAATAAATAACATCAACAAAACCTTACCCGATTTAATTTATGAGCTGCAAACTTCAATTTAAGTAATACACTGATCGATTCTGAATTCAATTCAATATTTTTCCATTTATCAGATAATAACTTTGGATTCTTTATGAAAGTTGATAAAAGGATTTCCTCTGTAAAAAAGTGTAAGTTTACAGTGATTATTTAATCGTTAATAAGACCTTATAAAATTAATAAGATCCTGCATAAAATTTACTAAAAAATTTATTCTTTACATTTAATATATAAAATTTAATAATTGGATATTCCACAAAGTAACTATAGAAAACTATCCACAAAGCAGTTTTTATCTGATTTATCCTATATTCATATGCTTTCATATGCTTTTAAAACTTTATATAAAAAATTGTACCTCTGAACTGTTCTTATTAGGTTGTTACCCAAATTCGTTACATAAATCAGACATAAATTCATCCTCAATAATTTCTCATTCTTTGTCTTCAGTTACATGATTTTAACTGATTAGTTTAATACCCGAATATAAATGTGTAGCAGATAAGAACCATAAATCACTAAAAATTAGGAGCAGCTCTTGCTTATGTTGCATAACAGAATAACTGTTAAATATTAATTTATATTTAATTTAAAAAATTTTTTTGTAATTTTTTAAATTAAGCTTGCTGCTTAATAATATTTTCAATAAAACTCACAATAAATCATTACTAAGTTAATTGTTCACAGAAACTACTCAAACTGCCTTGTAATTTCATTTTTGTGTTTTCACACTCCATATATCATACCTCTAACTTACAGGAAAATTATCTAAGGACAGAATGGGAGGTGGGTAAAAAGTTGTTGTTGTGATAACAACATATGTAGCTAGCCTGTGAAATTAGGAACTGCAAGCTCGAAGGAGCATTCTTCATTAGTTAGTTGACATGGCAATTAACAGCAAACAAGCCAGTTTTATTATTAGTTAAGTTATATTGTTTCTGTACCGTACATATTTTTACACGAGTTTGTGTCATTTCTTGGGATATAAAGCTTGTTAATATCAGTAGTGCGTTTCATAGAACTACAAAGTGTTAAACATGAATAGGGTGAATAAAGTAGAGCTTTATCGATGACCATATCAATAAACTATCATGTTTATTTAGATTTAGCTAGATTTATGAAGATACTTGGTCCTTGTTTGAGAGATGAATTCTGTCATCCGATTAGTAAAATACAAACATATGAAATAATAATAACAAAAAAAATATGTGAAGATGCTAAATAAATAAAATAACTCATAAGTTTTTAATGAGATTTATTTGAGTACATATTTATGACCCTGTTAATGTGATAGAGGAAAGATTTCTATTTTTAAGTCTGAAATTATCTGTATAATGTATGTGCATGCATATTCACAGAAACTTTCCTTTATGAATATCTTGTCAAGTATTAAAGAAAATTAAATTTCATTAATAAAAGTCATTTAATAATAAAACTTTTATCCTACAGTTTCTAATAAACCCATAGTTCTCTTAGAATCCCTTCAGAAGCTTTCATTGTTCCAGAAAATTATAAGGGAAAAAATCCTGTTCTTAATAAACAGGAACTTTTTTTTTTAAGGAAGTAGCTATTAAAAGATGGCAGCAGAGATGCTTTTAATTATAGTAGTTAATTTTCCAACTCTCTTACGCAGTTAAAATTTTCTTCTTCTATGTAATAGATCTTAACTAAGAATGAAATACTTTTTAGTTACAGATACTTTTTCATTTAATGCAGTGATTCATTACAATTAAACCTAAATTTTAACTAAAATTTAGGTTTAATTTACTATTTCTATTTACACAGTACAACATTTGGAACATTAGATAACTATCTTAGAATAGTTCAATACAGATTTCTAGACATTATCGTGATTTACAAGGTATTACTGCAAGAAATTCATAAAGGTAATTTACCACAGTCATCTCTTTCAATTTAGTTCCACTCCTCAATTCCTTGATCTTTTTAATATTTATAATTATCTCTCAAAGTATCAGACGAATTATTGTTATACTATTCTCAGAGTACATTACTTCATGAATAGAAGGTAATTTCTTTTAAAGTTAAATAATTTTGCGTCAGCAGTTCAAGAAAAACATCCTGATTGAAGGTACTTATTTAACTGAAAATATGGATGAAACCACTGGCAGTGTGATTCTCTGGTACACATACCTCAATTAATCACATAAATAACATTTTAATAATGTAATTTAGTTGTCAATAGCGAAGAATTTTTAAATTTAAAACTTAATAAATTTTCACTGGATGTTAAAACTTCTACATGATCAACCAATTATCATTTTAACTTCAAATTAATAAATATATTAAACTCACCATCATTGTTAAATTAGTATTCTGAACAGGATTATACAAACAATTATGTATAAAATCTAATACTTCACACCTTAGGTCAACATTTTAAGAGTGAAAAAATGAGCTCTTATATTTCTTAACAATGCATATAAGTATGAATCCAACATACCAATAAATTTTTAATTAAAAATCTTTAACATTTCCACAATTTTATATCTATAATAATAGAATATTATACAGAGTAGGTTATTATAATTTGGCATATCAAATTCATACTCTAGTAAAAAATGTTTTGTTTGATAATTAGATTATGATAAAGCAGATGAGTTTTAGTTATGATCATTTCAAGCACAAATGAGGTACAAAGTTCATGAAGTTCATAGCAGATCATGAAGTTTACATATCCTAAACTCATACAATATATATAAACAAATTAAAGGCATAGGTAGAAAGTTATGAAATTATTGATTTGGAACAACACTTTTAGCACTCAGTGCTCTAGGAAAGGCGGAAAGTAACACTCAAATAAATTATGATAATCCTAGTGCAAGTATAAAATATTTAGGAGAAATCTAAATAAATGCAAAAAGGTTGTTTCCAGTCTATAACACTTACCTAAAGCACTCGGCTTAATCAAGAAGTATCCCTCTTAACTTAATTCTGTATTATACAGGCGATTCCAAAATCAAGGGCAATCTCTCGGGATTCTATAGCCAAAAATAAGTAAAATCGTTCATATAAACATAGGTCAGAAAACAGTTCTTTAGCAACTTTCAACTCGCAAAATATTCAGCCCTGCTTTGTTCTCCCTATGTGAAATTAAACGTACTAAAATTCTTGGGGGATAAATCAAGGGCTAAATTTGGTGTTTCCTTACTTTTTGAACTAAGAAATTGAGTTAAAGTGGACCCAGACCTCTATCCCACTTAGATTTTAAGAAAAACAGGGTCAAACACAAAAAGGTTTTGTTGGGAAAATACACTTTTTTAGATTTGTAATAAAATAACTTTAATTTGCCAATAAACAAATAAATATTTTAGGTTGAACTTTCTAGAGAATTTAACTCTGAGGAAACTGATGCAAATAACATTTATTAAAATTATTCTATACAAATTTGAGAAGTTCAACTTTAATTATAAAACAAAACACACAAACTGGATTGGAAAAGTAATCTGTATGTCAAACATGTATTGTCTATTTTCAACCACAAAAGCACACCCAACAGAATTATCATTTTTAGAGCCATCCGTATAAACCATATCATCTGGAATCAAGTTATTTATGTCATAAAATTTGTTTCACCAAAAAACCAGATCCGTGTTCTTTTTACTATACTGACAGATCAAAGTAGAAGTTGACGAGAGAAGGCCACCAAGGTGGGTAATAACATGGAGCAACAATAAGGACTGAAGGCAATTGAATACCTAGAGCTGAGAAAAGGTGATGAACTCTGATGCATTTTTTTTGTAACAAGGTGCAGGAATCCCATTTACGGGTACCAAGGCAGTATAAAGCTAGCTAACAACAGGTTCTGCAAGAGGTTATTAAGTGAGTATGCCTACTCACTAAACCTCTACTGACTAAACCTCCACCCCCCCAGGCTAACCACCCCCCTGGAAACTTCAGAAGGGGGGTAAACACCCCAATACACACAATCAGACACCAATAACAATAAAGTAGCACTAAACACGCATAAACCCCAAGAACAACGCATCACAACACATGAGACAACTGTAGGCACAATACCCACAAATAGGCACAACAAAACACATACACCAGCTCCAATATGCCCCACATCCACACAACAGCCATCATCAGCAAACATGCATCACACAATACAGCTCATCAAGAACACAACACAGCAACCCACCAGCCACAATAAACACACACAGCAACCCACCAGCCACAATAAACACTCACAGCAGACACAGCCAATCACCATACACACACTCACTGCACAACTTACAGACAAGCATACCCAACAAAAAGGACACAAAACAGCACTTACCAATATGATTCTGACATTCTCTGAAGAGACGAACACACCATCAGGCATCAAAATGGAGTGCCTACAGCTTCATTGTGCCAAGGCGACCTCCACAAGTTCAGGAAACCTCCTAAGCATTCAGCCACAGGCCTGTCCAGCCCGGCATCCTCTGGCGTCTCCTTCTTGCACAAAACTCTTCAGCTATATATAACTTTTTTAGCAAAGTCCTCAATAGCTTTCTCGTCTTCCTCATCCTTCATCAGGATCTGCTGAGTTTCATCCAGTCTAACATGCACCGGCAGCCCAGTTTGTCTAACATTTCCCTCCGTTCTTCCTCGAAGCACAAGCAGCAAAAGTAGACGTGCTCTGGAGTCTCTGCCACCTCACACTCAGGACACAGGTCCAAAGAGTCCAGTCCAAACCTACAAAGGTAAGATCTTAAGCCACTATGACCCGCCAGGAATTGAGTAAGGCTACATCCCAGCATCCACGCAATCTTCCCCAGCAACTCCACAAATTTCCTATTATTTGGCGAGTCCATCGGCTCTTAATGCCGCAGTCCCATCTCACCTGCCATTTTGCCATCATGTGTAAGCTCAACTGCACGCTTCCTCTCATCAGGTGATAAATCATTCTGCTCTCTTAACCTCTTTCTTTGTGTCAACACCAAATCAATGGGCAGATGTCCTGCCAGCACTTCTTCCGTCTCTAAGGAAACTGTCGTCCGATAAGCAGAGGTCAAAATAAGACATCCCAACTTCATAGGGGGAAGACACCCACCTTGTGACGTTACCAGTTGCCACACCACCCCCTCCGTTCCAAGCCCTGAGGAGCTTTACCAGAGGTCATCTTTAAACCCTCGTAACTGACTGCATCTCACAGTCATCAGTCAGGCCTCGGTCAAGATGCCACCGATGTAAATGCCTTGGCAGACATTTGCATCAGTAAAATACATATCAAATTTTGCCTTCACGTAGGCAGAAATCTGCTCATCCAATCTAACATGATTCCCTCAAACTAACTGACTGAAACCGCAAGCCCCGTGCCTAGTCCAGATTTGACAGCACCGTTCATGACTGTGAATGCATCAGAAAACAAACGAGTTTAAAGTTAAATCAGTGCTACACTCAAACGAAGAAAGCACCTTCTGTGAAAGAACTCCAATTTCCCTCTATACTTGCCATACTCAGCCACTCCTGCCCACAGCTTGGCTCCATATAATAGAGCAGAGTATGCCACTGCGACTAGCAACCTCCTACATTGCTGAAGTAGGCCACCCCTGTTTGGAAGAAGGTTGGCAATCAACTGCAGCGCCCTTTCTGTCTTCTCACTTGCCACGGTGGCATGGAATCCAAACCTAAGTCTGGAGTCGATTTGATTACGCTTTAATCTGAGAAACATAAGAGGATATAATCTGCCCTATTGTAAAGAGATAGCTCACCACTGTCCACCAGTAGATTTACCACAAGGCTTGAGCGAAACATGCCCACGGTAAGACAGATGAATGACTGATGGACTATATCGAGCATCCATAGTGCAGTGGCTCATGCCAACGAATAAGCTACACAGCTGTAGTCTAAGCTGGTGAACCAGAGCTTGGTAGAAGCACAACATGTATATACGATCGGCACCCCAACGGGTATTACATAGAACCCTCAGCATGTCTAATATTTTTCAGCTCCTTCAAATGGGTTACCACATTAGACATTGGTCAAACCACATTCCTAGAAATCTAATCTACATGCAAGCCTCAACTGGTTCACCATGTATATACAGTTGAGGATCAACATACCCCTCAACCGTGAAAAGCAAATGCACTTCGTTTTATCTGGGGAAACGTGAATCCAGTAGATTTACACCACAATTCTAAGCAGGTTATGTTTGCAGCTTTATCAGATAAAGCTGCAAACATTTCTTCAAAGCAGTTATTCAATGTGGCCATCATTCTATTCAATGAATAGTTCAGCTCTGTGAATCCATGCTAGTGGGGCACATCTAATAACATAAATATTATTCCTAATAGTAGCTCTAACTTCTACCACATAATGTCTCAATTCTTCTTGTATGCCAATACAAACAGAATAACTAACGATTTCATTCAACCCCAAAGGAAGAAATCCACTGGCGTGAGATCAAGAGATTGAGGTGGCCATTTTACTCGTCTGTTTTGACAAATCCATTGCTCACTAAATGTGTTATTTATATAATTCATCACATCAGAACAGTAGTAAGCAGATTCCAGTTGCACTTTTATCTGCAACTGGAATATCTTCCAAGAGTTCAGTTAGATTTGTTTGTAAAAGATGCAAGTACCGCTCTCTACTGAACCTTGGAGGTAAGAAAAAAAGGCTTATGAGATTATCACCAACAAGACCACACCAGACATTATTGTAAATAACTTACTGCAGTCTCATGAGGATTTTCTTCTGCCAAAGTTGAGTGTTTCAATAATTTACTATGCCATTTCTTGTAAAAAAGCAATTAGAATATTTACTTAGGAAATTGGGAACAAAGTTCTAATTAACGATCAATAGAATTTCATCCATTTATCAAAATCAGGTGTTAATAACTCTTGTCCAAATGTTATAATTTCCAAATTATTTTATGTTATACTTTACTCATTTTCCAAATGGGTATAATTTCTTCCTTAAAATTCTCCACGCTCTAAATTGTGAAAAATGAAAGCAATGAGACAACCTTCCTTCCGGTGCTTGAGATGGGAAATAATTATACCGCATTCAATATTGCTTCTGTAGCATTGACATTTCTCACAAAACATTCAAAACCAGCATTGAATCATTGTGGTTAAAGCACACCTCTTTCTTGAATTCACCTTTCCAAAGCCTATGTTTTATGATCTGGTACTCTTCAATCTGAATAATTTTTTTCATTATTCACTCAACACCAATCTCTTTTTATTTACTTTACCATAAAATAACAGCACATCCCTCAACTCTCCAAATGAAAATAAGTTTGTGGTATCATTCATTGCGAATGACTGACAGAACAATAACAGCATTAACACTGCTCAAATGAATATTCAAATACTAAACACTAAAGTTAATTGTTGATCAGCTGTTACTGCCAACCTATGAAAAAATAAAAGTTTTTAATATATTTTAGAAGAATGTCTTTCAAATTAATTTTTTAATTTTTAGCATTTGCTTGTAAATTATTCTGTTTAAAATCATATCACTTTTCCGATCAAGTTTGTTGTTTTGTTTCTAATACAGTTGAACTTTTCAAATTTAGGTTGTTTAATTTTAATAAACGTTATTTACATCAATCTCCTCAAAATTAAATTTTCTGCAAAGTTAACTGGAAATTTTTATCTGTTTATTGGTAAATTAACAAAGTTATTTTATTCCAAACTTAACAAAGTGTATTTTCCAACAAAATTTTTCCAGTCCTAAAACCTAGATGAGATAGAGGTCTGGGACCACTTATTCAGTTTCCTAGATCAAAAACAATAAGAAAGAACCAAACTTACTACTCATTTTGTAACCCAAGAATTTTAGTATGGTTTAATTTCAGAGGAACCACAAAATAGGAATAAATATTTCACTAGCCAAAACTTGCTAACGAACAATTTTCTAACCTATGTTTATATGAACTTGTTTTTTTTATTTTTAGCTATAGAATCACTCCTGAGAGACTGACTTGCAATTACGAATCAGCCTGTATACAGGTGATAACTTAGTTAAAGATTAAATTAAATTACAGTAAATAGTAAACATGACACATCTCCTCAATATGCTGTAAGGTGAAGATTTTAGCACAAATCTCAAAGGGAGCACTTTGAAAGAAAAATTATAACGCTAAAATAGTCTTAGAAAACCAGCCACTACAACTAAATGCAATTATCTGGGATGCAGTACATTATATTAGATGGATCAGAATAGAGATTAAAAATAGTCAAATTCAATTTGAGATGTACAAAAAATGAAGGAGTTAATAAGATGAGAAAAGGGCAATCTTAATTTGATTTGACTTCAAAATGTTATCTATACCTGTTTTGACTTAAGAAAGTAATTTGTTTATTTTCGGTGTTACTCAAAAGGTAAATCACACATTCAGACAGCTGAAGCGAAAGTGAGTCAAATGAAAGCTTGTGTAAGAGGTGGTAAGATACAAAAATGGCAAAAATGATTAGAACATCTACTGAGAATGTCAGAAAATAGGTTAATTTCCTGGTGTTGAATTGCAAAACGTATTAAAGAAGTTGTCTAGGACGATAAGCGATTAATCTATTTAACAATTACTAAAATGTTCTTTATAATGCAACATACATATCATGATTTAAATTAAGTACTTTTTTATTGAATAATGCTTGGAGGTATTTTTAATGTTTTGTTTTCTTAAATGTAAATAGAATATGGATCATAGAAATATTAATAATACAGAGTTCCTTAATATTTTTAATTCATATTGCTTAAGCATGCCTGTGCCAGAACAGCAAAAACATTTTGTTTGGCCAGGCAATAGCAAACAAAGATCCATTTAGACTTCCAACCGTTAGCATTGTTAGAAAGTGGAGAACTGTTTAAGTTTATTTATTGTAAACATAATGTTAAGTCGTCAAAATGGTATTACAGTCATGTAATGAGAAAAACAACACTTTTATAACTGAGTTTAAATATGAAGATGATCTCAACTATGAATTTACGATTGGGATAATGGATATTAAGCCAAATCTGTCAATTTCTACAAGATTTTTTTTCATAAAATTGATTCCAATGTATATTTTTTATCAAAAAAAGGTTACAGAGCCTAAACAGCATAAAGAAACAAGTGATACAATAATTTCATTGTGGAATAAAAGTATTTGTAATATGTGTATGAGTAGTAATCATCATGACCTGATTGATTACTTTATTACTTGGAAAAAATACTAAGTAAAGTAAATATTGAAGACAAAAATTTTACGATGATTAATTTAAAAATTTTAATAACTCCTTTAAAAAAAAATAGTTCCTTGTGGAACTGGTGAAATATGTAATTGTTAAAAACAATACTGAAATTAGTTCTTTTTCTATAACTGTTACAAGCTGTAAAACCAACCAAGATACTGAAACATTTTTAACTTTGACTTTAATATTTTTAAGTTTCAAGCATAATCCAGTATGACACAACATACAAATCATAGCATACTTTTTATTAAACGTGTCTATTACTAAAGAAATAATGAATATACCCATTTTACACATTTTATTATAAATATACTCATATTTTTAAACTCATTTAAAAAAATCATACTTTGATAAAGAATCTCCCTCACTGTTGACAAAAAACAATCCTGGTGTACATCTACTGATGTCAGAGAAGGCATCAGAGAAAGAAACTATGAAGGCAGGTTAATGGAGACATTTCTTTTTTTTTGTAACAAAGGTTCATTTCTAAATTAGTGTTCATTTTTTCATTCTATAGTAACTTATAAAATTAATTTTTCCTAAAAGAAAAATCAAATTAATTTATTAAGTCCAATAGTTTTTTTTAGTAATAACCATTTGAAAATGAAAAAAATTACATTCATCAATTTAATTACCTCTTTTATACACGTTAAGTAATTCGTATAACAATTTGAAATAACATTTTCAAGAATCATGTCCAACATTTATTTATTGTATAAGTTTTTTCTGTTTCATCATAGTCATTTACGTATACTATCTGTTGCTTGTATGTTACATACTAGTAATGTCTTGGATTTATTATTTGCAGGTACTTTTTTTATAATTAATAATTATTTTATTGGGAGGAGGTCATATTGGCCTGTAGCACCTGGGAGTAATTATTTTTTTAAAGTTATAATTTTTAAAAGCACACTGCTATACTGTTATGAATTCAAACTAATTGTCGTCACAATATCAAATAGCACTTTCAATAAAGTCTTTACTTGTAGGTAAATAGTAAATACTGAATAATAAATTTTATTGAACGGGTCACTTTTTTAAATTTCATACAATTCACTTCTCTTTTTTTTTACTTCCTTGTATGAAGTAAAGGAAGTATTGTGATCGCAAAACAAAATATTTCGGTTTTCAACGGAAATATCTATTTTGACTATCTCTGAATACATTTTGACTAGTTTCAGTGTGACGTCTGTTCATACGTACATATATATCTTGCATAACTCAAAAACAAATAGCTGTAGGATATTGAAATTTTGGATTTAGTACTGTTGTAACGTCTAGTTGTGCACCTCCTCTTTTGATTATAATTGACTGGACTAGAAGTGTTCAAAGAAAGCCCAAAATAAAAAAATTAAAAAAAATTGGATTTTGGACTTTTTCTTAACCGCAGTAATAAGCTCTCAACAATATATCATAAGTGGTACCTATTTTCATTGGTTCCAGAGTTATAGCCAAATAAAATTTTAATTAATGAAATATTTGGATCTTATAAGGGGAAGGCACATCAGTTCGAATCAGACTTGATCTCCTTAAATATTGATTTGTCAGTAATTATTAACCTCTGATTATAAACAAATTTTAACAATAATAATATTCAATAATAACAATATGAAAAAATCAGAAGTTATTAGTGAAATAAAATTTTACGTACTTCTCACTTTAATTCAGTAAATTTTACAATTAGAGGTTAATAATTAGTAATAAATCAATACATTTAAATTAAAAAGATATATGTATATGAAGCTGGATTTGAATCGACGTGTGCATGGTTACAGATTCGACACGTTCTCACTTAACCATATTAACTTTAGTAACATGAAACAAAATTAATATATAAACTAATATAAAACGCTGATACGGACACCACAAATAAATGTGATGTAACGTGGTGTCTATCACAATGCAATTGTGTAACTGTCCCCCTTATTAAAGAATTAGAGGATATTATCTTCCTTTTAAATGAAGTGCAGGAAAAAGTGTATATGTAATTTATTAGGCGTACAAGGCAGTAATGCGGTGCTGACATCAAATTTTTTAATCTTGCAGTAATATTTCAGGAACCGAAAATTCTGTATTATATTTCAGTCTATACTAATATGAAAGGGGAGACTTAAATTAAATTATTAAATTATTTTGAAAAATGATCTTCTTTCCCGCAATAAACTCCAGGTTCGAACTGCAAAATGGTCCCTTTAGCTAAATGAATAGTAAATAACAAAGGGTCTTTCAATAAATTGTAAAACAAAAAAATTTGTAAAAATCGAATGTTATAAAAAATGAAATATAGTTTCATGATTAAATTACTATAAACAAAGTTATTTATCCTAACAAATTACTGAATGAAACTAATAAATATTTTTTAAAAATACTACAACATTACTATCAAGATATGTTTAAAAGCAACAAATCAGTAAAAAAAGGAAGATCGACCTAGTTAACTCTTCCTCTTCTGACCAGAAAACCCAAACCTACTGAAGATGCTCGCACTAGAAGACAGAGAGAATATAAGAAACTAGTTTACCAAACCTAAATATCTGCAGTTGTAATAAAAATTTTAAATTTAGTTTGTTTAAAAAGTTTAAAAGGAAGAAAATCATGCCCATGCATGTACACTCACAGAAAAATGTATAAAATTAATAATACTACCTTCATTACTTTTCACAGCAACTTTTTTTTTTTTTATTATTTTTAAAATTTCCTGCAAATCAGTATCATGAAATTGAGTTTTGTTTTTAAAATCATACAAATATTCATCTTTAATCTCTCGTTTCTTCCTTGTTCCTTCTTTTTTATTTATCATATCCTTCATTCCTTGAATAAATCTGCCAAATCAAGCAAAAAAATTTGTGATTTTTACATTTTCCTAAATGTAGTTTCAATTAATTAGCAAACTTTAATAGAGATGAAAAAATATTTTAAAGGTAGAAGATATATATCAAAGAACAGGTCAACAGAAAGCCAAATAATTTCTGTAGAAAATAGATTTCTAGTTCATCCTTTTCCATATTTGGAAAAGGATGAACTAGAAATAGCAACCTTAAAACTACTTAGACAAGCTATGAAAGATTTAACAAATTAAACAGTTATGAGGATTGGTAGTTGAACTTCTGAGAAGGATATTTATTTTTAACAGCCAATATCAGATGGATTATTTCACTCATGACCAACAAAACGTCTGAAAAAACAAGAAATAATGTACATTTTTAAACAGATTTTTCAGAAAAAAAATAAAATGATATGAAAATTTGAAAATTCACATTTCACTTAGTATAGCAATCGGTAAACAAAAACAATACATAGGGTTATAAAGAGTATCATAAACCAAAAGTAAGAGTTACACAGAGAAGTGAAAATCAAACAATCAGAAAAAGTAATGGGATTAAATGTAAAATATTCATACCTGATCTTTTTAATCCTGGACATCAGGCTTGGCAGTTATCATATGCTATGATACAAAATTCATTTCTCATATAAAACTACCATTAACTGTAACTGGACATTAGACAGCAGTTAACTATGTGAAAAAAATTAAGTTAAATTCCAAGCTATCTAAAATGTAGCAGTTATTAAAAATATTAAAAAGTCTGCTATATTTTAATTTTTACACACTTTTTATAACATTTCCAGCAGAAAATGTGTTTCAATTCAAATAAACTCTCCTTTGCAGATTAATTTTTTTTTAATTTTCAAAACTAGACAAATCTAATTTTTGATTGTAGCAGCATAAAACACACTTAATTTTTTTAAACACACAACGCACACACACACACACACACACACATCGAAATCTCTATTAACAGATTATTTCAAGACCAGGCAAATTTAAATGATGGACAGCCTTACAAGCTCCAGCCTTCCTTGAAACATAAGATTTCTTAACTAAATACTCCAAATAGAAGTTATTTGGAACGAACTAGAAAATAAGTCGATAAAAATAATTTCTGACCTTAATTTTTACGTTTATTGTAAAAATAGTCTCTTTAAAATTTTGATCTTATATTTTACACTGTTATTTATGTAAAGATGTTTTCCATTCTTTATCTATTTTTTTTTTTTGTCTTCAGTCATTTGACTGGTTTGATGCAGCTCTCCAAGATTCCCTATCTAGTGCTAGTCGTTTCATTTCAGTATACCCTCTACATCCTACATCCCTAACAATTTGTTTTACATATTCCAAACGTGGCCTGCCTACACAATTTTTTCCTTCTACCTGTCCTTCCAATATTAAAGCGACTATTCCAGGATGCCTTAGTATGTGGCCTATAAGTCTGTCTCTTCTTTTAACTATATTTTTCCAAATGCTTCTTTCTTCATCTATTTGCTGCAATACCTCTTCATTTGTCACTTTATCCACCCATCTGATTTTTAACATTCTCCTATAGCACCGCATTTCAAAAGCTTCTAATCTTTTCTTCTCAGATACTCCGATTGTCCGAGTTTCACTTCCATATAAAGCGACACTCCAAACATACACTTTCAAAAATCTTTTCCTGACATTTAATTTATGATAAAGAATGTATCATAGATAATTTTATTTTTCTTCCTGTTACCTTAACCTGATTAATCTGTACTCAGTATATGCATCCTCTACAGACAAGGAAGGGAAGTTGGAAAGAAATGTTAACAAGTAAAAAGTCTGGAAATTTTAGCTTTGGTTTCACAAGTAGGCTATTAGAGATTTTTTTGGACCAACAGCAACTGAAAGATTTTTTAAATTTAGTTGCTTTAATAGCACTGCCTTTACTTCATTTACTAGTGACAACATATGTTTCTTAGCAACAATTTTTGCCAGGGAGGTGATAGATAATGTGATCAGAAAGCCTTTAAATCGTGTTTTTATTTAAACTTCATATAGGAATCAATTATTAGTTTTTTGTCCATATGTTCAAGACCAAATTTCCTGAAAGAAACTTACATCTGGTCTCACATGATTTCTCATGTTAAGCAACTTTTTTGTATTCTTATCCAGACCACACTAAATGATATAGTTTACTCTGAGGTAAATTTTAAAATGGCTTTTTCCTCTTCGGCAGTAATATTATCTGGTAGAGGGCAGGCCCTTACAATTCATCCACAGTTTGGTTATAGTACATGAAGTATTGTCACATCCAGTTTGATAGCATCATGCGCCAACCTTTCTTTTTATTAGCTCTGCTTGTTGCATCGAGAATTAGGTACAACATAAAAGAAAAACTAACCAATAAAAAAATAAACACAACTCCAAAGAATGCTAAGTTCACAATATTTCTATATATACTCAAATTTGAAATATTGATTAAAATAAAAAGAAAAAAAGGACATTTAAGAGACTGCTTAAGTTTTTTTTAATTTTAATTAATGTAATAAGATTAATCTTGAATTCAGGATGATAAAAGTTTGCTAATCAATGAAAATAAAAATATCTCTCAAATATAAAATTTAATAATACTGCTTGAACAGTACAAGTCGTAAGTGTAAGCTTAACTAAAATGTAATCTAAAATAATACTGTACTGCCCACCATCCTTCTTGAATTGAGTAATTTTGGAAAAATTCTCCAACTAAACTTTCAATAAACTATCATTCACTTATCAAAATAAAAGAAGAGGAACTCTGAAATTTAGGAATATCTTCACCATCCCAAACAACAGTTACTTATAAGACACTGCTATTTCATTCATGGAGCTTAAATGTGGATTTACAAGACATGAGAATAGAAATAAGGAATTTCATCTTTATTGATCACAAATATAGTTAAGAAACATTAATTTAATCTAGAAATATTTTAATTTATTAAGAAATATTAAATTCAATAAACAAACATAGAATGAGACACTGAATAAAGTACAGGAAGGAATTATGATTATTCAGAATATGGAAATTTTACTTACGATTCTGGATTAAAACTATCAGCTGTCTTTTCATCTTCGAAACACCTACTAATCAGAGTATTACAAATAAGATTTTGAATAAATGGAAATTCACCAGCACTTGGCAAAGGTCTCACAGGATAATCACCTTTAGTGAAACATATTCAATTTTATGAAACATTATCAGGCATAAATTATAAACAGTAATTAAAAATAATTAATTATAGTTATGGTCAGTTAAGACATACTCCTGATTATTTATAAATGAGTATATCTGAATGAATAAGGTGTTTTTGGGTACAAATGCTTCTTGAAAGCATACTCGTACTCGTACTTTAATATTTTATTTATGGATTAAATATTATGTATTTTGATATTAATGTACATAGCATGATGCTAAAAATGTTTATGGTACTAAATTAATATTTTTCTATCACTCACCAAAATTATATAGTTTTATAGTTATATAGTATTTCCTTATTACTGAACATTGGGGTATGATATTTTTGAACAATTTAAATATCAGTTGTTAAAATAATTATTTTTGCTACATTTTGTTCATTGTGGTTGGCAATTCAGCTTATTTAAACTGTAAACTTTAGGAAAAATAAACCAAACCAATTTTATAAACAGAATATTTTTTAAAAATCTACTTTAAAATGTTTTCAGTTACTCTTGTGACCATTTTCAGTGACTGGTACTGCTATTCTTGAATTTGGCCAAAACATGTACTGGACTTGAATTCTCTGTGTGTAGCATATTTCTTTTAATGCATCTAAATACTTGTAATATTGTCCTTTTTAGTAAATGTGTAAATAATATCAAGGTTGTTGTCAATGATGGTGATGAGATGATTTGTGTTGTGTTGAGATGATTGGCTAATGTTAATTAATGGATGTTAGTTATTGGATTTACAATGCAGAACATTGAACACCCAAAAAAAAATTTAGTCTAAATATCTTAATTGGATTACATGTGGTGATTGCAGTCTGAGTATAATAATTTAATTCTTTTGTTTATTACGTTCAAATTCAGTTAAAAAGTTTCAATTTGTGGCATACTTTGTTTATAATTTTTAACTGTTCACATAGATTTCACATAGGTGTTGTCTTGAACCAATAAGATAGTGTTATCAATCATATTAGTTATAAGCAATTCTGTTGTAGGAGTACATGGGTTTGTTCTGTGTGTTATAGGAAAATTTAGAAAATGTGCTAGGAAGAAGAGAACCCAGAGCAATAGATTCCCATTGCCAACACTTCCAACTGCATGTTATATATTTGTCAAACGGGAAACAGTTTGAAACAAAGAAACATAGTAAGCAATAGGCCAAACACCTCATGAACATATCACAAATTCTCTAACATTAACCTTGATAAAAAAAGGACTTCATCTTAGTACTGAATTAACAATTTCTTTATAATTCTTTTTAGAAACATGCTGTTTTTAAAGATAAATCATGTTTGAAATATGCTGCTGTTTTATGAAATTGCTGAATATAATTATATCTCATTGTATAAAATGAAAGCTGTTTAGAGAATAGTGAACCTTTTCAGAGCTACCGTAAGATTCAATTCAGAAGCTCATTCAAAACAATTAATAAAATTCAATACAATTAAGCTTTCTGAATATTACTGATGACAAGAAAGCTAAAGAAAAATACTTTTAACCCTAGCAGTAGTGCATTCATTTCCAATGAAAATAGTAAACTTATGATGAAACAGCTTCACATTTAAGTTGTTAACAGCTAACATCAGTGCAACATATTTATTAAAATTTCAACTAATACATTTTAAACAACTTTACTTCAGCCAACGTCCTCATTAATTTTTAAAATTAAATCCATTTTCTTGCCAGGAATGATTAACTGTAACACATGGATGAAGAAATTTACAATTTCTTCCAGTTGATGAACGCATACATATAAAAATGTTTACTGACCTACAGATCTTCACTGTCAGAGGTTAACATAATATGCTAAAACCTAAATTCATATTTTGCTCAGCTATAAACAATATTCAAACGTGGTTATAAAGCAATTAGAATATAATTTTCTAATTTTTAATTATAACAATCAAATTTTACTTACAACCAGCTAACTTTGTACTGTTATCCCCCCTCCGTATGAAAATGAGTATTAAAAATAGAAAAACTGGCAAAAAGAACTGTAATAACCATCGAAACTAAAACACAAAAAATACAAAATTATTGCTCAGTATTATTTAAAGAACAAAATTTAATTTTTACGCTTATAGAATATATATATCCACAAGCATGTAATATGTTTACACTTAACCCTTTGCTAGGTGTGCCTTTTCATGACACTATCAGGCGCTTAGTGATATTTGGACTGCATATTAATTCTTCATAGGTTTTTACAAGGAATAACTTTCCAACCACTTTTTTTTTGTTATAATAGTATGGGTTGTTTTCAATAAAACACCATAGTAAATGAATAAAAAAAAAGAACCAATTTACTTTATAGTGAAACAAATAATTTTGGTTTCGCCAAAAACATACAACTAAGTCTAAAAAAATGTAGTTTTTTTTAATTTTTAATATTGAATTACTGACAAATAAACTAAACAAATAAAATTTAAAATCTCATTTCATATTCATTTATTCCTTGTTATCAGCATGGATTATAAGACACTATATAGAAGCTATGATTCCAGCATACATTTCTTTTGCAGTTGTGGCATGTTACACCTGTCTTTGTACTTTTATGTTTCCCACAGAGGTATCTAATTTTCTTTTGCACAGCTTCTGTTTCTGCTTCTGGTATAGGTTTGAATTTTGACAAAAAATTGAAATATCCTTTGGAAAAGTCAAAATTTCTGCCATCGATTTTCTTCCATCAGTTGTATTGATAAATTAATCAAATATTTATTTCAACTGCAAATTCTGTGGGTTATTACAGGAAAAACATTTTTTGAGAATCAATTCCGGATAAATCTAGTTCATTTCATCTAGTGTAACATTTCTGAAACTGGAGAATTACACCATGATTTTACAAAATGCACTATAGTACCATTACCAAAGAAAACAATTCCCAATCATGTGAGCAATATAGAACAATGAGCCTTGTATGTCATGCATCAAATAAATAAATAAGATTATCCAAACGCGAATAGAAAAGAAAATAGAAGAGCTGTTAACAGAAGACTAATCTGGATTTAGAAAGGTTTTAGGAACAGGTTTAGAGAAGCAATTTTAGCACTATGGCAAGTAGTAAAGAAACAACTGAAGAAAGGTAAAACTACTTTCATATTTTTTGTAGACCTGGAAAAAACATTCGATAGTATAATTGGAACATCTTGTTCCACCTATTGAATCAGGTAAGTATTAGCTACAGGGAACGAAGAATTATTTACAGTATTTATCAGAATGAAAATGGGAATAATTTTCCGTAGAAACAAAAAAGAAGCAAACATTAAAAAAGCGGTGCAACAAGGCTGTACATTGTCTCCATACTTGTTTAACTTATATAAACAAAAAGGCCAAAGATAAAGTTAGAGTGGAACTGAGCGTAGCTGTAGAGATTCTGGGAGAAAGAGTTGACATGTTAAGATTTGCAGACGATAAAGCTGTAATTGCAGAAAGAAAGAGGACTTGCAACAAATTTTAACTGTTATGGATAGGGTACTGAAAGAAACTCACAAGTGTATTAACAGTCATAAAACCAAAATACTGGTATACACCAAGAACAGGATGAATAGAACAATAAAACTGAGGGGTGAGATTATTCAGAAAGTAGAAGAATTTAAATATTTAGGAAGTAAAATAACGGGTGATGAGAAGCAACAAAGAAATAGTGTGTAGAATGCACCAGGCAAAGAACGTCTTTAACAAAAAGAAAAACCTTTTTGCAGCAAATAATATAAGCCTTGAGTTGGAAAACAATTACTGAGAACATTTGTGTGGAGTATTACATTGTATGGGAGTGAGTCATGACAATAGGAGTGAAAAACAGGAAACTTTTGAAGTATGGTATTACAGAAGGATAATGAATATAAGTTGGAGGGAATAAGTGTCAAACGAGGAGGTATTGAAGAGAGTTAACAAAGAGAGAAGCGTTTTGAAACAGTTATAAAGAAGAGCTCAGCTAATAGAAAACATTCTTAGGCACCAATGTCTGGTTAGTTAAGACAGATAGGACAGATGGAAGGGAGAAAATGTGAACTCTAATTCAGTTAGAGTTCATAAAACAGATAATGGATGATATGAACTGTGATTCTTACTGGGAACTAAAGAGAAAGGCTGTTAAGGGAGAAGAGTGGAGAGCTGCTGCCAACCAGCCTAAGGGCTGATTATCCAAAGAAGATATCTAACTCCCAGAAAAAAATAACCATAGACTAGCACCTCATTTTCCTCAATATATTGTAGATTGAGGACATCTGGTCAACCATACTGACCCCCATTTTGTTCGATTATAATCCGTTATGACTAAAGGCTTATTGGTTTCATCATCTAACTGATCTGTGTCATGCATTGTGGAAAGTAATATAACTGCTCTCTCTGCTTGATTATCTAAGAATAAGAGATGTGTCATATTGAAAGCCAAATAAACTAGATTTTACTTTTCTAGATTTGTCTACTTGAAATTGTGAAGGTATTTGCACTTTATTCTTTCTTAATGTACCAAGAAAAGTTAACTTATTTTTAAGTAAATAGCAAGCTGCAACATAACTACTATACCAATTGTTCTGTGTTAAATTTCTGTTGGATGAAGGAATTTCTTAAACCAGTCTCTGAATTATACCAATGGTCTTATTTGATGTCAAAAATGGACCATTTACTAGTTTTCCACTGTATATTTCTATTTTACATATATAAAAGGTTCTGCTGTCATACATGGTGTTCAGTTTCAGCCTATTATTTTGCTAGCTTGTTAGATATATACTGAATAAAGCCACATCCACCATGAAATGCAACAAGTATTTTTTTTCTATTGTAACAAATTCACCAGCATTACAATTATTTTTGCAGTCAGAAATAAATGAGCTGTGAAAGTCTCTTATTGCTGCAAGTTTGTCTGTCTTTTCATATTCTTGCCTTGCCTGTTCATCAAATCTTATGCATCTGAATAAAAAAAGAAATCTCTTAGACCTAAAATAAGCTCTAAGCACTGTCATTCCAATTCAGTCACATGACAACATCTGTTCGATTACCTTTCTTCACTGCAATTAGGAAAAGTGCACCAAATAATGCCATAATTTCTGATTGAGTTGTATATTTATTTACAGCCTCTAGTCCTGGAATAATTGTCAGTCAGTTTATTTTTATTTTTTTGTTTGTGTTTTCAACAATTTTATCAATCTTATATGGAGCAATAAGAAGTAAGAAAACATCTAATTCCATAGTTCATTTCTTTTCAGGCTAGGAAATACTTAGATAATATTTTTAGATTTTGTTTAGCTAGTAATTATAGAGGAGAAATCATCCACAATTTTTCATAAACATAAAGTCTGAAATCTGTTCCTTCAGTGTTTATATGATCGTCTTTGTCCAGGGATTGATCTAAATCACTGGTGGTTTTCCTCTTCAACTTTGAAATCTACATCATTCAGATCACCAATATCACAATCTGAAATGTCATCAGTGTTTTCTTCATCTGAAAGTTCTCATGAAATGATAAATATCCTCTGGGTCTTTGTAATTTCTCTCCCTGTAACTAAAAGAACAAATGAAATAGAAAATGAAGCAATTAAAATTTTCTAAATAAATTTTAGTTGAAAATTGTTGAAAGAATACTACAACTGTAATACTGTAAAATAAAACACTTTTGAATTAAAGTTAGGATGAATAAATTTACTTACATTACACGGTGCATGGTCATGTCTGATCCGTAGTACAAGTGACATATACAGAATGCTCTTTCTTGGAGTAGGTATCATCTGGCTTAAAAGATAAAAGCCAACTGAACTAGTTGCAAATATTCTCAAACGAGAATACTTAGCTTTTCTAGAAGTTAGCACCAGCAGTTTATTTGAAACTTTATATAAAGTTGAAGTTTTTATATAAAATTGAAAATGTTGTATAGAACAAAAAAAAAACAAATAACACTCAAGGAAGAAAATTCCATTATATAAATGGCTAAAAATATTTCAGTGTCCTCAGTTACACAATTCTAACATCAACTGGTCCCATGAAATATTAACAAATGTGGTAAAACAATCACTTAACAGATTCAATGCAAATGTATTTTTCAGTTTTCCCCCCTAATGCTTATTGAAAATTATTTTTGTATGTTTTAATAAAATAATATTAAAAAATTAAGAGTAGCTTAATTTAACATAGGCTGCCACTAGTCATCAATTTAATTGGTTAACCATCCCTATCATTCAGCATACTACAAATAAAGCATAATTCTAAGCTCTACGAAAACTAGTACTCATATAAAAAAATTTGTATGATGTTGAATGGTCAACAAATTGGTTTTTATATTTCATAGTCTAAATCAAAACATCTCACAGCAAAATGCTATACACCCCCTCCCCTTTAGGAATTTTATAAAGCAAATTTTAATTTGCTATCACACTTTTGCCGTTTTTAACAATTCCAATGTGAACCACATTACTCCATTAAGTGAAAAAACTGCATCAAAATAAACAAAATGAAAAGCTATTTTAATAAGTTTATTATTTACAATTTACCTTATACTTTTTTCGTAACACAAAATTCTTCCAAATTAGAGTTCTTAATTTCTCACAAAACATTGTAATATAACAATCATCAAAACACTTCTTCCATAACAATCTGTATTTCTAGAAGCAATTGTGTTTATTATTAAAAATATGACACCAACAATGGATTTAAAGATTTCTCCTGCAAAAGAAAATGATTAATGAAAAAAAATAATGAATTGAGTGTTTTCTATATCAAACTGTTTTACATGTTTGTCAGAGAGATGATGATGACTGTTACAAGCACTAGCCTTCAGTGCAAAAGGTTGATAGATCATAGCTGAGTAAATCAAAAACTGTCAAAACCCTCAAAACTGTCTCCAGATATCAATCTGCAGTTGGATTTGAATTAACAAATACATTTTACCATGAAAATCCATTATACAGGACAGTGTTAGGAGTGTATATTTTAATAACTGAAGAGCAATAAGTATACAAAGGGTAGAGAACAGAAACCAACCAATTTACAAACTTTGCGATAAAAATAATAAAGTTACAAAGCAAATAATCAAACAAGGAAGATCAGTTGTTAGTAAAAATATGAGCAAAAAAATGCGAGCAGTAGATTGGTAATGAAGAATATACTGGGCACATAAAAAAAGGTTGAACAAAGAAAGAACTTCAGGTCAGAATTTGGAGTGAGAGGAAGGAGATCAAGTGGCACAAAATTTAGACAAAATCTAGGCAGAAGTTTCAAAGATGTGGAAAGCAATGGAAGAGGAAATGTAAAAAGGAAGATGTGGAAATCACTGACCACGTCAGTCAAGAATATTTACAATAAAGAACTGAAAAATACGGTCAAATGGTTAAAAGAGAGAAGAAAGGAGTCACTGCCTGAATCAGTTAGGATAAAAATCTTAAGAATGAAGAATAAGAATAAATTAAATGACAGCCTGAAAACTTGAAGACAGCCTAAAATATGAAGACCAGGTGATCTTTAAAAGTAACAAAGTCAAAGAACAAAATACATTATAAAATCATATATTTAATCAAACTCACTCTAAACATTAAGAAATGTATTTCTAGAAGGTCTTTGAGAATTATAATACAGATCCTTGATCAATATTACGGAGCCCTATTATTTTATAAAAGTTCACACCTCATTCATCATGCTGATCTATAAGCAAATAGAATGCACAATATTAAAAGTTGTTTGAAATAATCTAAATATAGTGTTTCAATGCAATTTCTCTTCACTGAAATACTAAGCAAAAATATTAAGTCCTATTATTGTGACAATCTATTGCATTACTAAGGGCACATAATACCATGTTTTTACATCCTTGTTATTTATCACATTGACATGATGAATTCAAATTACACAACTGGTGAATTTTTTTGTAACCAGTTTAACTGGTATCATGCACTTCATTGATTTATATTATTATTTCTACACATTTGTTATATACTAATATCAGAATATTTAATCATAAACACACATACTGATAAAAATATATAACCTTAACATCAATCAGTCTTACAAAATAACCAAAATTTAATAAAAGATGTTTCCTATGTTTCTTTAAACTTTGCGTAATTTTCAAAATTATGCCTAAAACCTAATGACACAAATAGTACCCACAAATGAAACTGCAGCGATTGCACTAAATACTAAAGTGGACATTTAAATAAATTTAAACTATCACATTTCGTTAAGTTCATCAACGTATTTAATTTACTACTCAACAGGTTTCCAGGACGGTGTTTTCTGTATATAATAGACATTAAACATTCAAAAAAATAAATAAGTGGCCAATACTCACTTCTAGTAGATCAGATACCGTCGTACCAATCTAAAAAGTTACAGAATTACTAACAATAATCGATGTGATTTACGTACCATTTTCATACGAATTAGCACATTAATTATTTAGGCATTGTGGGTAATTTTAACGACAAATAGTTGTTACTGCAATTTTGATTAACCTACTTTTATTGTTTATTTAATTTGAATATAAGTTAAACTTAAAGTTATAAGGGGACTTTACCTTATTTCTGAATGCGTTTTCTGAAATTTAACCCTGCGGAACACGCGTATGCGGTATTTACACCGCATGTTACTTAAAATAGACGTAAATAGTTTTTAGGATTTACGCTAGTCTTTCGGGCCTATGTATTCGTTAATTATATGATTAGCCATCATAATGCGCTGAAACGCAAGCTGTGAGGAATGTACTTGCAAAGAGGGAAGTGAAATATCCGGAGGTCCCGGGTTAGAATCCCGGTCAGGCATGGCATTTTCACATGCTACAAAAATTGATATTCACCTCATCCTCTGCAGCAATACCTACCGGAGGTTATATAAAAGAGGGATGTGCAGTAAGTGAACGTGATCTACGCGCTCCTGACCGGCGGTATTTACACAGATCCACGGCAGTCATGTGAGTAAAGTTCCATTTTATTTTTTGTTAGCGCCTTCAATCTCTTTCCTTATATTAGTTTGTAATTCCTGTCTATCTCTTTAAAATTTTGTGGTTAACAGTTTCATTCCTTCATTACCACTGCGAATTTTACTCGTTCAAGAGTTTATTCTGTTGATTTATTATTTTTTATTCCTGTCCGATTCTTGTTTTCATTCTAATCCGTTTTCAAGGTTGTTAATTAGTTACATTCTTTTTTTTTAGAAATCGAGATCGTCGTTATTGCAACGATTATGATATCGATCGTATTCTGAATAAGTTAGATGAAGAAAAGCAAGAGGTTTTGATGACAAATGATCCCGACTACGCTACTGAGGAAGTGACTGAAGAACATAATTATAATAGCGACACCGATTCACTGGTAGAAGAGGAGGTTAATCAACCTTAAGCCATTCAGCAAAATTTACAGGTATTTTTAGGTAAAGATCTAAAAACTATGGGTAAATAATCACGTAGCTCTTCCATGAAAAACAAAAAAATTAAAATAACGTTAAGCAGTGGCAGCTCGCGTATAGGAACTGTGGAATTGTAGCACTCCCTATTTCCACTTGATATTATCAATAACATTTAATATAATAAGTCCTTTTTTTTAATTATTTCTTTATACTTGTACAATACATAATAATCCTTAAGCTTAATGTCAGAAGCCATCCCCTAATTTATGAATAAGATACAGTTCCAACGGCGTGGTGTTTGGCTGTTGTGCACATGCGTGCAGCTGCACACGAGGCTGCGAGGGAGAGAGAGCACTGTCGCTTCTGCAGTGCCGACCCTAGTGTGCTGGTGGAAGGTAGGTTTTTTTTTTACTACGCGTGTATATGAAACGTTACTTGTTCGTTCCCTTTTCTAGTTTAGTCGGTGGAAGGAATATGAAAACGGTTTAGTTGTTTTTTCAATAGTGATCAGAAAATGGCGGAAAGCAAAGTCTCTCTGATTGCCAAATCTGGCAAAAAACACGCTGGAAGGGCAAAAGAGAAGGTAATTAGTAAAAACTAATTAAGTATTTGTTTCTGTGTAAGTAGAAATTTAAATTAAGCACCACTGAACTATAGTATTTTTAAGCAGACGTTTTATTAAGTTATTATCTAATAATACTAAAAAATATTATCTGCATTGACATTTTATTATTTATTCAGTTAAACCGAATACGGTTTTTAAGCGCAATGTTCTTAAAAACCGTCTACCGTATTCTTGAATATAAAGTGTAGAATTAGATTATTGTCCTGCTTCCAGCTATTCTCTTTGATTCATTTTTTCGGTTCTTTTATTTTACAGAAAACTTTAACCGTGGACTTGAAAAGGTTCAGAAAAGAATTTTCTGGAGCAGCACTCCCACTAATTTTAACTACTAGCTGCCACTGTTGTTAAGGTACTGGACCAACTCGAAATTGCAGAAATGTCAAAACTAAAAAGCCATGTTTTTGAGATTTATTTCTCCTCAATTCCGAAATGTATTGACAAAATTGATGAACATACAGATAAATATATTTAGATAAAGGCCATCGACACTGAGGCTTATAGACAAGAAAGAGATTTTAAAGTTTACTGATAGTGCCAAAATGTTAGCTTTATTAGGAGCACTATTCTTAATTTCAACAAAAAATATTCGGTGCACTGATGTTCATGAACTGGAGGTACTAATGGTACCAGCATGATTTTACTTCGTGTTGCGATGAGTTTGAACAGATTTTTATTTTTACTCCAGTCGTTATGTTTGATGACATACAAACTAGTAAACAGCGTCAACAAATTGATGAACTGGCAACAATTCTTGAATTTCATGAACATATTCTTAAAAATTACAAAAAAAAAATTATAGGTTAGGGGAATTTGATACTGTAGATGAGACGCTGCTCCCTTTCCAAGGCTGTTGTTCGTTTATACAATACATACCTAACAAACCCACAAAATATGGAATTAAAATTTGCGCAATGTGCGACAAGTTCTACACGTGGAATCTGAAGATTTTCTGCGGTACGCAGAATGAAGGTTGTTATGCAGTTTCTAACAAACCGATAAACATCACAAAAAGGTTAGTGGCCCCTATCGAGAATTAGAAGAGAAACATTATCACTGATAATTATTATACAATTATCAAAATATCTTCTCGAAAAAGGATTGACATCACTAGGTACTATGAAATCCATTAAAAAAGAGATTCCTCCACGGTTTCTCAATTCTAACAATTGTTAGAAAGTTGAAGTCAATGTTTGGTTTTAAAAATAAATTCACACTGGTTTCTTATGTAACAAGTAAAAAAGGGCAGCGGTAATTCTTTCCACTGTGCATGATGATGTAAATTAGACGTTGACTCAGGAAAACCAGACATATTTATCGATTATAACAAAACAAAGGCAGGCATCGATACAGTGGATTAAATGTGCTTTTTGTTTTCTACTGCCAGAATAACTAGGAGATGGTTGATGGCAATATTTTTTTTATAACTTGATATTGCTGGCAAAAATGGTAAAGAAATGTTTCTCTAAAACCATCCGGAAAATACTTGTAGGTGGCATGAATTTTTAAAAAACTCGACCCTACAACTGATGGAAGAACACCTTCGATCATGAGCAAAACTAACAGAATTGCTTAAAGAAGTACCACAATTTTTAGAAAGAGAAAGATATCGTAAAAATAACGAGATTGAACCATTAAGAATACGCCCAGGAATTTGTTATATTTGTGGTAAAAACATCAAAACTGGCGTCAAGTTAACGAATGCAACAACAATGTTTGCAAAACTCATAATCAGCAAGAAGTGAAATGTAATGGTTGAGCAGAGGTCACTTCAAATGGATTGCAAAGATGACTAAAAAAGTTATTTTCACAATCAACACTGAAAATAATAAAATAAATTATGTTTATAATTATTAGGATACAATTATATATGACCAAGCAGGATGTAACATGAATATAACTTTGAATGTTTGTTTTATAATAGTTTTTGTTAGGCAATAATTTTTATGAATTATTTTTCGTTATATTATAGCTATAATAATTCTTAATTGTGTTTATATTTATTTTAATTTTTTTATTGACTTTTTGTTGTAACCAATTGCTAATATCTGTGTAATCTGAAATTAACATGTCACGTATCATTTTTTTATTTGCAAGCATTTAATTTTATAAGCCTGTTATAAATGTTTAATTCAGTTTGTTTAAAAATGTATTTACGTTCATTCATTTTATGTAGTTATAAATAACAAAGCAATCATCAATTGTGATTGTTTTAACTTCTTACGCATTAATATTTCAAACAAAAAAAAATCTGTGTGGACATCACATGACTTCCTTCCTTGTACATCTATTAAATTACATATACATATTTTTTGCTGCACTTCATTTAAACTTATTTCATTTGAAAGTGAGATATGATCCTCCAATTCTTTAATAAAGTGGACACTTACACAATTGTTGAAATATTAACATCAAATATTTATTCAATTAATCATACAGGACAAAGAAAAATAACATGAAGTATATCTAAAAAAAAACGACAAGAAGATGAATATGAAGAGGAAGAAAATGTTAAAGCCAATGAAGAATAAAAAGAAGAAAATGTTGCAAACCAAAAAAAATTAAACAAGAAGAAAATGTTACAAGCAAAGAAAGAATAAAAACATTAAGAGAAGATGATAAATATAAAGAGGAAGAAAATGTTAAGACCAAAGAAATAATAAAAAAATTAAAAGAGAATGATGAATATAAAGAGAGAAAATTTCAAAACCATAAAATGTGTACACAAATTAAGATCAGAACAGTTATATCAACTAAAGAGCTATTAAATGATTGGCAACAAAAAACAAATAAACAAAATGATGATTAACTCAGACTTAGGGAGAATATTGTTCGACAATATAATAGGAGTAATGAATTAAAAGATAAGAAAGTATTGCAATTTATTAAAGATCTGGCATGTATGCTTCAGTGTATATGTTGTTCTTGTGAGGGTCTATCGTTCAGTCACTCTGTAGTTAACATTAATGTAGTAGATAAAATTAAACAAAAATTTCAGAATAATTAAATAGAAATTAAACTTGAAGATCCAAAAATAATACGATTCTAAATTATAATTTTAAGTTAATATTAAATAATCAGATGTTTCACTAAATCTATTCTATTACATATACACATATGTATTAATGATTATTAAATTACATATACACATTTTTTTAAAAGTACGTAAAATTTTATTTCACTAATAACTTCTGATTTTTTTTTATTGTAATTTTTTAATTATTATTTATTGTAAACTTTTTTTTTTACATCATGGGTTAATAGTATATATATTAATAAATCAATATATTAAAATTAAAAAAAGTGAAAAAATTAAATTAAAAAAAAAAGATGAGTGATTCGAATCGATGTCGATGTCCCTTCCCATGAAAGATCCAAATATTTCATTAATTAAAATTTTATTTGGCTATAACTCTGGAACCAATGAAAATAATACCACGTATGATATATCGTTGAAAAACTACCATTGAGGGTTTATTACTGAAGCTGAGAAAAAGTCCAAAATCCAATTTTTTTTGGGGATTTCAGGCTTTTTTTGGACACTTTTGGTTCAATCGATTGCAATCAAAAGGGGAGGTGCACAACTAGATGTTAACAGCAATCCTAAATCCAAAATTTCAACATTCTACAGCTAATCCTTTTTTGACTTATATGAGATGCATACATACATGCGTTCATAAGTACATACAGATGTCACAAAACTAGTAAGATGGATTCAGGTGTTCAAAATGTATATGTCCGTTGAAATCTGAAAACCAAAATTTTTTGCAATCACAATACTTTACTTTGTACAAGGAAGTAAAAATTATTTAGTAGTTAAAATTCTTTGTATTTTATAAAATAAAGGTTTGTAATTTAAAACATAATGAACATGTAGATTGGAATAAATTTATTTTATAAACCAACTAAGTTCTTAAATTTATTATTTACAGCCATTCCACAAAATTTCTTTAAATAAAAACGTAAAACGATGGAATGCGGTGTAAGCACTGCAAGGCGGTTACTTATGTAACAGGGATGAACGTGTGTACTGCAGGGTTTTAAGTAAATAAATATTTAAGAAAGAATTAATTAAAAATCCAAGTCAAAGACAGGCTTAAAGCATCCACTCAGAATTGTAGGCTGTTTTGCACCCCATGGTCAGAGGGAAACTGTAATTAAGGCACTTTACAAAGGCAGTAGCTTATGACTTAAATACATATTATAGATGTAAGTGTTCACATGAGACTGAAAATAAATCAGTTTGGACATTGCAATAAAGGTGATGCCTAGACGTACTATATTTTTTTGAATCCAATCTAGAACATATTTTTTTAAATTACTTGCAGTTTATTGAAACATTTTACTTTATTTATTAAATTGTATTTTTCATTAGACATGACTTTTTTCAGAAATGATCTGTTTGTTTTAACATAAAATTCACAATAAGAAAGTTCTGAATTAATTTTAACATTTAGCAGATGTTTAACAGTAGATACTGAAAGACTACTCTTTATGCAGACCAAATTTTTCCCTTAATTGAAAAAATTCTCTTAACTGGAGTAGATGTCCCAGGCAAAAACATTGCAAACTCAACTGTTTTAGAAATATGGCAACATGAAATATAAGTCTTTTGAAAATTGCTTTCTACTTCTCTTCAATAGTATCTGGTACTTTTTCAGAACCACATCTATCCTTTGGTTTTGAATTACCTGGTTCAACAATGTACGTTCATCAGATAGGTCATCAGTATTTATGAAATCTTTTATAATTAAATTAACAATTCTTTGGCTGAAGATGATATAAATTTGTGGGTTTTTCTTTCCTGAAGTTGACAAATTAATTCAGAATATGTCTGAAATGCTTCTGTTGCTGTGATAGAAATAGCTTCCAATTTCAGAATTACATTAGTAAATAACTGTAGAGTACCATATAAAAATTTCAAAAATAGTTCACTTTCTAGATTTCCTAAAAATCAAATAATAATTTTGGGCATTTATCACAAGATAAGAAATATGTTTTAGACCATCAAAGATGGAAAGAGTTCTTTTTCTATTGCAGGTAACAAACTAAGGAACCTTGTGCTGCTATGAGACTATGAGATAATACTTTTTTGTAATCTGTTTCCACAAATTCACAGAAATCTTTAAGTTTCATTACCCTTACTGTATATATGTGAAAATATTTATAAATTTTTATAACAATAATTTCTATGTCTAGTGGTAGAGAATCATATGTTGTTTGTACTGAATTGTGTACAATGTGGGCTGAACAACCAATTCCTAAAATAGGTCTATCTAAATCACTTTTAACTTTTCTGAACACATTTTCATTCCCCTTTCTCTTCATACCACCAAAATTACTGTTAGTGTTATCAACAGTACAACAAACTAACTTTTCTTCAAGTTTTTATTTTACATACACTGCAAAAGATATTGAGTCAAAATTTGAGCAGTTTCACCTGACACTTCATTGAAATTTAAAAGTTTAACTTCAATTTCCTCCTCCAGACTGAAATAGCTTACAACAATCCGAACAAGTTTTACTTCACTTCTGTTTGAGGTATCCATCATTACTGTTACATGATTAATGTTTTCCAAAGAACACAACACATTATAAAATATAAATAGTGGAATAATGGTAATAATAATTGCCTCAGTTTTGATTCTAGTAGATGAAAATTTTGGTTCGTATAACTTTTTAACCAAATTAGATGTGCAGTCAATGTTTTGAAACTGAATTTGTGTCTAGCAGTGTGCTATGAAAATGTAGCTTCTTTAGCAGCACACTGTTATTGTTATTCTCATGTTTGACTTTAAAAAAATCTCTTATATTTGCTGAAGCAGTAGCATTAATAGCACTCCTCTGTTTAACTGTTGTCACGTGGTCTTCAACATCGCCCTTTCACAGAAAATTCTCCAGTACATAGTGCGCAATAAACACGTTCATTAAACACATATTTTCTTTTGCCCATTGCTAAACTAAACTACGAGACAAAAATCTTATAGAGATAAAATTATCAAAAACATCTAGATGAGTTACTTCACACACGAAATCAACATACACATTACCCTTGTTGTGTTGCCAAATGACTAAGTAAAAAGTTGTGGTGAGACCGGTAGCCATGCCTCCGTCAAAATCAACGTCTTGCTTGCTCCAAGGTAGTTGAGAGATGCACAGCTGTAAGAGAATGTTTAAAAACGCGATATTATGGCTGACAAGCATTTTTTTCAATTTTAGACCTATATGTTTAAAATAGGTCTAAAATTAAAAAAAATGCTTGTCAGCCATAAAATTCTCAAACCCTGGACAGAACTAAAAAAACCAAGACTGTCCAGGCCAGACGTATGGTAAGCCTAGTAATGCTGCTACCAGGAGAGATGCCCTTGCACTCTGCTATCCTCTACCATTTATGAAATTTGGGTTGTCTGAGAACTTTTCTTCACTAATAAAATTAAATGACGACCAGACCATTTTATTATTACTTTTTTTTATTTTTTTTGTAGCTGTGAGATACATGTATAGGAGGCATCTGCACGTACATCATTAGTACTCAATTAAAATGTAGTTAGACAATTCCATTATACATACCGTACATCATGAGACATTCCCTAAATTTTCCCATCAGCTGCATTATTTCTACTATTGTAGATTCGGATGTAGTATTCTTTGTAAAAATTCTCACAAAAGTAGTATATTTATATAAATTATATAATACACTAAATATAATTCACTTGTTAAACCAAATTGTAAACAACTAATACTCTCTCAACACTTAACTTACCAGAGATCCAAGCGGTTATTGGTTTTTTTTTTTTTTTTTTTTTTTTACTCCCCAGCCTGAGCGAACAAGGGAGGGCAAGGTCGAGGTCGGTATCAACAAGAAGGGGAACCCCCCCCCCCCCGGTCATTGAAAGTAAAACGGTCGTAGTAAGGGCCACCGGTAAATCTTATGCCGATCTGTTGAAAACCATGAAAGAAAAGGTTAAGGTTGAAGAGGCCGGCGAAATACTGTCAATTAAACAGGGAAGGGATCAACAACTAGAGGTCCGAATTAGTGGGGCACAGAAGGCGGGGGAGTTTTCCTCCCTGCTGAAGAACAGAGCAGAGGATCTCCAGGTGGATATAAGAACAAGAGGAGACCGCAGAACAGTCGTTCATGTAAAAGACATGCTAGGCGACACTACTGAGCGAGAGGTCAGGGAAGCGGTAGAGAAGGTACTAGGACAAGGAGAAAACTTTCAGGTCACATCACTAAGGGAGGCATTTGGAAACACAAAAAAATGCCACGGTGGTCACAAGTCAAAGGAATGCAACGAAATTAATTGCAGCAAGGCTGAGAGTAGGGTGGGTGAGTTGCAGGGCCTACATCCGGACGGATATAGAGAAATGTTATCGATGCTGGGATGTCGGTCACAGCAGAAGAGAGTGCAGAGGCCAGGACCGTTCAAACCTCTGCTTCAACTGTGGTAAACCCGGCCATGAAATTAAAGATTGCAAGGAGGCGACCATATGCCTGGACTGTGGAGCCACTTCACATAGGACCGGGAACCCGTGCTGTAACAAAGGTCATGACTAAAGTAATACTAGTTAATAATAACAGGAGCCTACTTTCTAGTGATCTAAGCATAGAAATAGCAGCTAGATACGAAGCGGACTTCCTGGTGGCCACCGAACCTAATGTGTATTCGGCGGCCAGAGAACAGTGGCTGACCGATGGGAATGGTGATGTGGCAATTAGAAAGATCGTTGGAAATGTGGATTATGATCTGTATGGTAGAGGTGACGGACTCATTGCTGTTGAGGTAAGCGATAAGATTATAATAGGTGTATATATCAGCCCTAACTGCAGCAGGGAATCTCTTAAGAACAGACTCCTTAACCTCCTTGACCAATTAGTTAAAAATTAATGCTTATCTGTAATACATATGTTTTAAAAAGTATTAAATTATCATTGGCTATACCTATATAATTCTAAAGAAAACTTCCTCTATCAAGTATTAGAATTAACATCACATCTAACTTGAAGGATAAACAATTAGATAGGCTATTGTCACTCAAAAATTAAGCTATTTCTTTGTAAATTTGAATATATTGATAAAATCTATAAATGTAAATAAACAATAGAGTAATAATATTTCATTTGTTATGTAATAGAAATAATATAATAATAAATAGCAGAAAACTATATCAAAGTGGTCAAAACAGACCTTTGTTCAAAATAGACGTAGTTATCAAAGTACGTTTTGAATACTTATCATTGTGAGTATAATGTAGGAACTAACACACTTATAAACTGAAAAAAACTTTGCAATAAATGAACTGACAACCATACCAGGCAAATAAGATTCTTTTTTAAGTGACAAACGGATGGGTGTATGCACATCCATACACAATAGTATCTTAACACATACAAAGAAAAAGATGAACAATAAGAAGTAATAAAAAAAACTATGATCTTACTTTTTATAATTTCTAAAAATAGTTACATTATTTGTTACACTTAAATATGCAATAATTATTTATGTACATATTTAAAATTAGCTAAAATAAATGATATTGAATAAAACAGAAAATGTAAAAATATTTGTTATGATAACATAAAATTACAATAAAAAACATAAAACCTTATATAAAACAACAGTACATTACATAAAGCATAATATAAAAATATTTTCTATTACAGTATGTATAAATATTTCATTGAAATGGTTGTTTAAATAACCAAGATGTAAAATGAGTTAATACAGTTTTGATACAAAACAAAGTAATACCAATACTTCGAAAGTCGTGAAAATAATAATAAAATGAGTAAAACTCACATTAAGTCAACTGATTTTTAAAATGTATTCATTATATTTGAAGTTTATTGTCCAATATAATAATAATAATAATAATAATAATGATAAAAGTAATAACATGTAACATGACTTCTAAAAAGTGCCAGCTATTATGTTTAAAAGGTAGGTAGCATCCATAAATTCTAGTTGTCAGTTTTACCTAGAAAAAACATATGAATAAAAAAAATCAATTTATTATTAAAATCTATAATAAGTTTAAACCAACAATAGGCAGCATAGAAAATTTAATGATTTTTTAAAACATTGTAACACTGAATAACTTTAAACAAATACTTGAGAATGCTCAAATGTTATCTGTATCGAATGCAGGTTTTCCATTAGCTAACTACTGCTGCTTATGCTAAAAGGGTTCACTACTATCAATGGTTCAAGAACTTTATTAGAGGCTACATTTCAAATCTAGTTCTTTTCACAGATGAAGTGTAGTTTCACCTTGGTGGGTATTAATGGTCAGAACTACCAGATCTGGAACACTGAAAACCCGCATATTTTCCCCTACACCCACAAAAAATAGATAGGTATTCGGTTTTAAGGCGATGAATAACAGGACCCTTGTTTTTTGAAAAAACTGTGGGTGCCAAAAAATTATCTAACAGTTCATAGCCTTACTGCAAGAGGATGAGCGTGACTGTTGGTTGCAATAGGACAGCACCAGTTGCCATACAGTTGCTCTACTATAGAGGTGCTACAGGAATTTTTCGTTGGAAAAATCATTTGTTAAGGATTTTAGCCATCCTTTGATCTGGCTAGTCTAGACTTCTTTCTGTGGGATTACTTAAAAGAAATTGTTTATAGAAGCAATCTGCACACCCTGCAGCAATTCAAGACAAATATTGCATTAGATAAACACGGTCCAACATATAGACAAGTGCATAGAAGTGGATGGACAATAAACTATTATTTATAGATTAAACTAAGTGATGGGGCCTCTAAGTTAAATACTCTTTATTTACTTCTAGAATAATACAGCAATAAAGATATTTTCAATTCACTGCTAAAGTCTACAAAATGAGGTGCTCATATGCACAATTTATTTTTCAGAAAATTTTATTAAGAAAATTATGTAGCACACTTAAAATATTATAGAAAGCCACCAAATACATGTTAAATATGCTACTACAATAAATATTTATGAATAAAAATTAAAATGAAGGTACATGTAAGTATATTCTTGGTAGGTTCATGATTTGTCAATCCTTATTGATGGCAATAAAAGGATTCATTTTGAGTTGAAGTGAAAAAAGTAGTTAATTTTAATAAGCATCAAAAAATACGTGATGTGTGAGAAAAGTAATGAGATTGGTAACACTATGAGCGATCTGGCAAGGCTGTGTCTACCGGTCTGTGCTAGACCGGTTTGTTCATCCCTTCCACATGCTCTGTACGAGTTTCAACTCTGTTCAGCCAACACATTATTTTTGACAGCTCCATCAGTGAAGTTGTGTTTTTGTTGTTTGTTATGAAAGCATCAGAATTTAGAGCAACATTGTGCAATCAAGTTTTGTGTTAAACTTGGGGAATCCGCGAGTGTGACCTTTGAAAAGTTGAAACAGGCCTATGGGGAATATTCTTATCAAGAGCACAAGTTTTCTGCTGGCACAAATTATTTTTGGAAGGCCGAGAACACGTTGAAGATCAACCTCGCTCAGGGAGACCTTCAACTTCAAAATCTGACAAAAACATAGAGCGTATGACGGTTCTTTGTAAGATCAGATCGTTGTTTAACAATAAGGATGATGAGTGAACAGTTAAATTTGAACACTTTCACCATACATCAAATTTTGACAGACGATTTGAACATGCGAAAGGTTTGTGCGTAATTGGTGGTGAAAAACCTCACAATGGAACAGAAGTACAATCGAAGAAACATGTATGTTGATCTTGAAAGGATTGACAATGACCAAGAATTCTTCAATCGTGTGATTACAGGTTATGAATCCTGGATATTTGAGTACGATCAAAGCAGCAAAGCGAAGAAGAGTGGCACACTTCGTCATCTCCTCGACCAAAAAAATGTCAAACGAGCAAATCAAAGATAAAAACCATGCTAATTTCCTTTTTCGACAGTAGGGGTATCGTGCATAAAGAATTTGTTCCTCCAGGACAAACTGCCAACCAAGTGTTCTACATAGGTGTCCTTGAATGGCTCAGGAAAAGGGTGATTCGCGTGAGACCAGACATTGCAGACAAGTGTATGCTTCATCATGACAATGCCTTGTGTCACACAGCCATTTCCATCAGGGAATTTTTGACCTCAAAATACATTCCTATGGTTCCTCAACCTCCTGATTCACCTGATTTGAGTCCTTGTGACTTTTCCTTTTCTCGAAATTGAAACATGTCTTAAAAAGGATGTCATTTTGTAACTCTGGCGAACATTCAAAAGAGTGTGATCGACCAGTTAAAAGGCCTACCAGTTGAAGCCTTCCAGCGCTGCTACCAGAAGTGGGAACAACGACTCTGCTGGTGTACAGCTGCCCAAGGGAACTACTTTGAAGTGGATAATATTGTTGTTTGAAAAAAATAAAAACTTTGGTAAGTAAAAAGTCAGTCACATAAATTTTCAAGATGTTATATAAGGGGTTAAAGTAGATGGTTTCTTATATTTTTTGACCTGAAAAATTGAATAAAACAGGTCCCAGAACATGTCCATAGTTTTCATGATATCCAATGTAAAACAGAAAAATTCAATGACAAAAAACACATATTTTTTTTTTTAGGTTTGAAGTCCAATAACTTTGTTAAGTAACTAATAAATGCATAAATTTTATTATCAAAAATTGCAGAGAATTTAATTTTGAGAAAATTGATTAGAATAAAGTTAATGAATAAAAATCAACCTTTATTATTAAAAACAAAACTTAACAGAATATGACTTAGTAAAAATTAAAAGCAGCTGTTTTTAGTATAATAAATTAAGACCTTTGAAAAGTTAGATGGACAACATACTGTATGCTTCAAAATTAATTTGAATACTAGTCCATTGCTGTCATAAAATTATGGTTAGATGTTAATAATAAACATTAGGTGGTTTAGTTGGTTTTGACATAATTTTGATTGTTTACTTATTTTTAAAACTCAAATTACATAGTTTGTTATACTCTGAATTGTACCTACATTTTTTCAGTTGAATCTAAATTTAAAGAAATGAAATTCTTTTATGTCTTCTTTGTTTTAAAAATTTCATGTCTCTTTACTCACGGAGACTATGCTCACATTATTTTTGTGTAAAGCTTTTGGATAAATAAGTGCTCCAGCTGCAGTGGAAGAATATCAATGTAGGTTTTCTGGAAAAGTAGTTACAAACCAGTAAGTAGTTTATAGAATTATTAATAATCTTTGTGAGAATGATACACTTCCCAGTGTCATGTTTCATCTGAATGGTCAACCAGTACATGGTGATGGAAGGAAAAATATTCTTCAGGTGGTACAGCTTAGACCTATGATGAGCAGGCAAAGAGTTTCTACACGACCCACACAGGGATCGACACGATTTCACAGGGAGAAACTGTATGGAATTTTAAAAAATGAATTTCTACAGTAGTTGAAAATTTCTCATTGGTGAAACAAATTAAAATGTATATCAATATGATAAAGCAGCAATATATTTCAAAATGAAACAAGACAATTGTTGGATGCAAAATTTACTGGTAAATAGATTGGATGTACAGGGCCAGTAAATTTGGCATCTTACCAAAATTTGCCACCGGACCTTACTTTCTTGGATTACTGTTTATGAGAATGAATGAAATGCAAGATATACAAACAAAAAAAATTATTAACTGATCAGTGCTGCCCTCATCAATGTACACAAGATATCACTAAGTTCCACCAGAAAATGTAAGGAGATCAAGTGGAAAAGTGCATCGATGTCAATGGTGGAATTTTTCAACTATTTTTTTTAAAAAAAATATTATTTTTCAACTATTTTGTTTTAAATTTTTACAAATTCGTAACATTTTTCTGTTAAGTTTTGTTTTTAATAATAAAAGTTGATTTTTTTTGCTTTACATACACTTTACTACATCAATTTTCTCAGAAATAAATTCTTTACAAGTTTTGGTAATAAAATTTAAACATCTATTAGTCATTTAATAAAATTACTATACTTCAAACCTAAACATATTTTTCTTCACTGAAATTTTTTCTTTTTTACATTGAATATCATGAAAACTAAGGAGATACAGTTTTATTCAATTTTAAGGTAAAAAACATAAGAAACCATCAAGTTTTCTTCATAAGATACTGTCTTATTGTGGACGCTGAAGAATGGATGAAAATCTTAAAGCCAAATAAGCTTTGTGTACAAATTTATTGTATAATTTGTAATATACTGTAAATATTTTAAGGCGTTATATAACGCCTTAAAATCTCAGCATTTCTCTGAAGGGGAAGTAAAATCTGGATGAAATTTTTCATTAGCCATAATTCTATAACAAAGTGTTTTCAGATATATGTTTGTATGAAACTTTTTCTTATTTCAAGCGCTAGAATCATTTTTCAAATTATTAATTTTTTTCCTGAATCACCTGTATATACTTAATACTAATGGAAGAAGTAAAGCTAATATAATTACAAATTTTATAGAGGTGTACATACTTCACAATTTTCAGTTGTCAGTCATTTGACTGGTTAGATGATACTCTATTCTTCTTTCTGATCTGAGGTAATATCTTGATCTCAGTATAATTACTACAACCTCACTTACCTGTTTTATATACAGTAAAATCTCCCTCAACAAATGCTTCCCAACTATGAACCCCTCTCAACTGCAATTAATTTCATAACCTCCAATCCTTTGAAATATTGTTTCTTCATAAGATACTGTCTTATTGTAGACACTGAGGAATGGATGAAAATCTTAAAGCCAAATAAGCTTTGTGTACAAATTTATTGTATAATTTGTAATATACTGTAAAAATTTGATAAATAATGCTCTTTATTTTATGAAAATGTATATATTGTATTTTTCTGAAGGGATTTTTTTTGGTATCTAAATGACATATTACACTGCCAACTTCCTGAATCATCATGTTATTTTATTAGGACAGTAATGTTTATTTAAACACTCACATACGCATTACCAAACACTTCCTGCTGAAATCTAAACATTCCATTAAAGATATCTATTCCATTTTAAATTTAATTAGTCCATGATCAAAATTTAATATACACAAAAAAATAGTTATTAAATTACTTAATAAAAAGAAGTAGTCTAATAAAAATAAAACGCAAACGCTAAAAGAAAAAATAGAAATGATAGAATCCAAAAAGAAAGAAAATGAAAAGTGTACCGAGGCAACTGGCTAAAAATCTTCAAATAGTGAAAACAAAAGGGAGTAAAAATTTAAATTATGAAAACGCCATTTATGGTAAACAAATAAGAATAAGATTCTAAAAAATAAAAAAGTAAGAAAATTGATATAACGGCCATAGAAACATTATTTTAGAGTGATGTTGCATGATAATTACATGTGATGTTGTTACATTAAAGTGCGGAGAAAAGTGCGGATAAAAGTACATTAAAGTGCGGATTTAAATTAATTTAAATAATTTCAAAGTGTCAAATAGATGGCTAAAAAATGTTGCAGTTTACTTTTAAAGCTATCTGTAGAGAAGAGAAAACTCAGATTATGTAAAAGACGTAAGAAGTGGTATGGGAAACCTATAACAATTTTGGGAAATTATGATTAAAAAATGAATAACATAGATGAGTCAGGTCTGTTTTTTACAGCAATGTCAAAAAAAAACTTTTGCCTGAAGGGAGAAGTTCCAGTTCTGGAAAAATATTCAATGAATGGTTAATTTATTCAGTGCACATAAATAGATAATTTCAAAGGCCACTAGTTATTAATAAAATTCTTAAACCTAATAGAAAACAAATAAAAAGTCACAGATGAATAGGGGGTATCGTAACATATTATTTGGCTGAATTCAACAGTAAAACGTAGGCAAAAAATTAAAAACTAAGCTTTCTATTTCTTGACATTGCCATTACACATTCTGATCTTCAAAATCATAACAGACAACTGATATTTTTACCTCTGATTATTACATACCATTATTAGTCATTAAACCAAGGGATAGTATAAAATTTTAAATGCAATTACAGGAAGTTGATGCTACAACAAATTTTAGCTAGGATGTATAATTATAAAATGTTGATGAACTTGTAGAGTTTGAAAGTGTTCAATGCTACATTCTGGATATCATTATTGTGATAAAGCAAATAATATTCATTTTTATAAAGCTAGGTTTCTCAAAGGAAAAATGATTTCTGAAGTAACACAGAACATGACAAAAAGTAAGCAAAAGCAGGACATTAAATTATCTAAGCCGCAATATGTACTATATAGGAGTATTGTACTATATTACGATTTTCTCAGTCCCACACTTTGGACACCAACAAACAGAGGATGTTTTATCAGGTCTTATGTTGAATACTGTTCAAAGGTTTTATTGTATTTCAATCTTTGTCTTCCTTTGTATTTTTTTTTTTTTAATGTTTTAATATATATGATATTAACTTACTTCATCTTGTTACGAGATTTTGTCACAAAATTGTTTAAAGACCTCTTCACATTTTATCAGCTACCTAATTTTCAACATTCTTCTGTAACACCATACACCATATTTCACAGGCCTTCCGTTTCCTTTCTGTTTTTCATGTTACTTGTGCTTTATTACAAGTACTATACAAGCACTACACACTAAACAAATATTTTCAAGATTCCCTTTCTTTTGATTTATTCTTTTAAAAAAAAAGAGGCAAACTTCTTTTTTTCAAGAAACCTGTTTGTGCTTATGCCAATCTGCTTTTTATATCTACCTTTCGACCATCCTTTATACCTTACAATAAGCATTCATTTACTTTAAACATCAAAAAAATATAGATATATATTAAAACTGTCAAGAATTGTTACATTTCAGATGCAAAATAAATGTTCAATACTAACTGCTTTATATCACAATCTGGTTTATGACCGTAAAAAACAATTAACAAAAAACACTGCTGAAATACCACACTATTATTCAAATATCAAACTACAATATTAAAAAAACTAAATAATACCAATTTACTTAAACGTTCAAGAAATGGATCAGCATGCATATTAATAAGGATATTTTCAGAAAAAAGAAGACAAACACCATAGCAGACAGAATGTACAAGCCCACAAGATATTTTGTTTTCATTCATCCCAAATTTACACTGGTACAGCCATTATCTCATTCAATTCCATGAATTAATTTACGCAGGATTTGCGTACCAGGATAGTGTAAGTTCTATTTTAACCATAAATAGTTAACAAATGAGTAAATATTACTATTACCAAAAACAACATAATTATAAAAAAAACCTTTCTTTTTGGTCAAACTAAAACATTAAATTAGTTCATAACCTAATTTTGTGGAGAAATTAATACATTTTTCTTTTTTTTTTAGAAATAAATTACTACATTTTTTAAGCAAAGAATTGTAAAAAAATTATGTAAAATTTCCAGGTTTTTATATTTATGAATATATCTTTGCTTAAAATTATTTTGAGAGATATATATTATCTCATATTACATCTCTTTTAGTAACTATGTATAGAAAATTGGCCTCTTTCCTAAACAGCAGTAAGGATAAAAATAAATCTTTCAAAACGGCAGACACTTTAACATTAATTTATGAAGACAGACTAAAATTTAGGATACAAGAACTATGTAAAAGAAAGAAAGAAGATAGAATTAAGGGGAATTTGGCAATTTTATCTATTGAAAAACAATGAAACAAACTCTTACTATTGAAAACAAACTCCTTGTGATTTCAGGGTAACTGTTACTTTTTGTAGGTCTATCATAATGTTATACTAAGCTGAAGAATATAAATTAACCAAATTTATACAAGGACCAATAGTTAAAAAACAATAGTTTTTAGTTACAAAACAATAGTTAAAAAAGTCTTTATGTTTCACTATTTACACATTTTCATTTTATAAAAATAACTGTTCAACATAATAACACACACACATACGTACACACTGTAACACCTTTTGACTTTCAGCTAATATATAATATTATATATTGTACTGACACTGTTCATCTCTTATAAATTATACATAATATAATGATGACATGTTTCACAAATAAATGAAATCCTTTTCCTGTTAGTTTTATTAGCTCATGCTAACTGTAGATTATTTAAATATATTGACATAGCAGGTGCACATGACTCTGTGGCAATGGCTACTTATAAAGAACAAGTGCACACAATTCAACAAGAGTGGAAATTTAGTAGTAGGGAAGTGTAGATGCAATGTCTACACTGAAAACATTTGACAGAGCATGCATTGCTCTGAAACAAAATGCAAATGGCTGAAAAGTAATGACTTTTCACTCATTCCTCTGTTATTTGATCAGAGTTATGATTTTCATTATTTTTTTTTTTTTAAATTTTGTGGTATACGGTATGTACATACTTCTTTCTACACGTCCAATTACATGCGTAGTTCATCGACAAACATTCACTCACAAATAAAAGAACATATATATACAAGCTCTATTCCCAACAGCAAAATCAGGTTTTCAAATTACCTCATAAAATTGGATACATACAAAGACATTAAACACAAAACACAATATGCAGATTTTTCACACAGTTTGTAATATTACAACTCTTAAACAGTACGAGATTTAAAAAAAAAAAATACTAACTTTACCAAAAACAACATGTTGCAGTTAAAATATATTTGTAAAGAATGCCAGTGAAATAAGATTCACATAAGAAATATAAATTTGAAAAATGTTGAAATGAATAAGTTTTTTTGAGTAGATTTGTAACATCTAGACACTATATAATATTATACCCTTAATAACAATAATAATATGATATTAATTTAATTAAATTGTTGATAAAATTAAAATTATTGTTTAAGAGACATTTAAACTTGCATATCCAATGCATTCATACTTAGGAAACTATTTCTATCATACCAGAACATTTGAGCTGTATTATTTAAACTGGATTTTAATGTCTACATTATCAGTCTACCATATGCTTTATTTGTGTATAAAATATTCTTCTCAGTTTTTAACAATGACAATAATGAATATTGATTTAGCCTTTAGTTATTTATCGGTTAAGTCTGCATATCTTGCAAGCCAATATTTTCCTAACAGTGAACCTTCACTCATGTCTGTTTTTCATTGTCACTTGCTTCCTTTACTTATGTTTATCTATTTTCTTAAACTACTTAATCTCATATTCTAGATCCTTTACCCAAAATAATAATTATTTGATTTTTTTTTTAATTTATCCACCTCTTTTAATTTAATCTATTCCCACATTGAAGTACCATGAGCATATTAAAAAATGTCTGTTAAATAGGCTACTTTGCTCCTACTATTATTAAATCTTCTTTATTAGCTAAGTATTAGACTTTAATAATTACTGACAACTTTTTTTATTCTAGCTTTATGTATGGACAGTTTTTTAAAATAAAATAGAAAAGTTTTGAATTGTTAGAATAACTGTGATCAGGAAAGATTTCATTTATCTACTTTGCAATGAATACACTGAAATACACAAATTAATCACTCAATACTTGCGTATGACCAATAAGAAATTTAAAAATAGATGATATAGAATGATAAATTAAAAATATATATATATATATTTTTAAATGCAACAAAAGCTCTATTCACATGTAATAAATAAAAAATACAAGTTATATATAAAACAATTTATAATTGTTAACATAGTACTAATAAATTTAAAAAAATAATAAGTCTAAGTTATATCATTAAATAAATTTATCATAAAATTTTAATTAAGCATATAAAGAAACAAAAAAGGTGCTTTTTTAATTAAGCTATGTTAAGCCGTCCATAGGTGTTTTATATATATATATATATATATATATATATATATATGTAAACATAATATCCAATACATGCATCATACTAATTACACTAATGTAATATTCTTTTGTAAATAAATGTATGTATCTTGAATTCAGAAAAACAAAGCATACTTATATTTTTAACTATTAACATATAAATATATAAGAAATTGTGCTATAATTTGTATAATTATTATAATATAGTTATGCAATTTCTCATTATAAACAGATTTTTAAACACAAAAAATAAACAATTTTTAAATGAAACTACTGTATCTAAAAGATGTATTTTATTTAATTGTGTTTATGAAGCGATACATTTTTGGGTAAATAGTTTAATTAAACTAATTTATTTATGTTATAATTTATAATAATAAATACTTAATAATAAATGTTGTAAAAAATAATTTGTGAATAGAATAAGTAAATAATTGAAGATATTTAAAATAAATTCTCATTAGTTTTGATTTTTACCTTAATTATATTTTAAGAATTAATATGCTGCATATGTTTTTAGGTAAATTAGATGTTATAGAAATATTATTAGCATTAAAAATCATATAATATTCAATTTGCGATTAGAACTTAAATTATAATATTTTATATTTTGTAGCCGTAAATTATAATTATTGTTTTTTGTTTCTCAGCTTGTTTTGTGAAGGTTAAGAAACATTTACAACCTACAAATATTTCTTCTGAATCTAAAAATATAAATTAGCATAACAGTATCATTTATATCAGCATGATAAAATGAATTTATAATTGGTTTAACTCTATAAGTATGTGATCAAATACTTTTATTTTACTTATCTATTTACTTTTTATATACTTTTTTGTATTAATTTAGTATATTTCTTTATAATTTGCTAAAGAAATCAGTAAATAAAAACAACAAATGAAATGAACAAACACAACACGGATTATGTCCACACCATTTATCCTCATATTGAATGGGGTCTTCAGCCATTTGAAAATGATTTCCATCTACTACACTATAAAAACATATGTTAGTTACGGTTCTGAAAATATCTTCTGAAAGCATACCTACAGGTATTTAGAAAGTGAATAGTAATTAATTAGTTATAATTATGTCTTTATCTAAATTACTTAACTTTTAACTTATTTAAATTTTGCTATTAAAAAATTTTTAATTATTTAATAATTTTCATTTGCATTAAGTACATAAACATTTCTGTATTGGAATATTTCAATATAAATTTTGTACCTTTACCGGCTCAAAATCAATTACTTTTAATTTAAAAATTATCCACAGTTGCAAAGTGTAACACTTCTTAACCTGTATGTATGTATATATATATATATATATATACATACCACTGTGAAATGCAAAGAGGTGGCAATGACTTCTGGTTGTATGCCCCCTTTAACGAGTAAGGGAATTCTTCCTGCTAGTCCTACTTGTGTTCTTATCAGAACGAGGGACATAATCTGTGGTTATTTTATAACTGATCCAGAAGCTACTAAGAGGTACAAAGAGAGACAGGGGAATATCTTACGTCCCCAGCTGCCCGTACTTGCTGTGGGCAGTCGTCACAACTGTGGGCTTGCCCAAAGTTTACCTAGGAGGAAGACAGCGAGAATAGCGTTAGTCATGGCTAGTCAGGTCAGGGAATCTTCAGCCATGCAAGAAGCAGTATTCCAAGTTGTAGTAAAGAAGTCTGGGTGGAAGAGGAAGCCGGAGCCTGTTCCTTCGACTTTGTCGGAGGACAAGGTTTCCGACATTGATACAGGGACACCCACCCAGGTTAAACCCAATCCTGTAGTTGAGCTTTTAAGAAAGCGAAGGACAGACCCGGCAGTTCTGTCCCGTTGATCAAGGCACCCCTGGGCGACTTCCAGAAACTCATTGAGTTTCTGGAGCTCCCCGGTAGCGTGGGCTCAGGTGCAAGGAAGAAAATTCTTCCTCAATTAGCGAAAATTAAAGAGGCCCTCTCTGCTGTGCTAGAGGGGTACGAGACCTTGGCCTCCAAGCCCAAGGAGGTCAAAGTGCTTCAGAAGCCAATTCCTGCCCCAGAACAGCCCGGCGCTATGTTGAGGTCGTCTGTGGTAAAAGGGAGGCCAGCCAGGCCAAGAAACCCGAGGTGTTGTTTGTCAACAAGCTAGAGGGTTCCACCAAGACAAATGTCGACGTCAAGAAGTACTGCCCTTTGTGACAGCCAAAAGGGCCTTAAGAGACCAGCAAGGGTCTAGTTGTGGTAACGGATTACAAGGAGAAAATCCGAGTCATCCAGGACTCTCCTGCAGTGAAGAAGCTTGAGACTATATAGAGAAATAGCGTAACTGTGTAAGTACTTGTTACAAATAAAAATTTTTTTTATTTTCATTGTGGTTTTAATGTCGTGACCAATCGGATCTTGAAAAAAAACCCTCGTAATTGTGATATTTTTACTATAATACATAAACATGATTGGACTTAACAAAAATATTAGTTATGAAGTTTGTTAATAATGCTATTTTTGCATGAATTTGATAAAGATATGTAATATGTATTACTGGTTATATTTATTTAAGATTTAATTATAAGAGTCTTTCTGTTTATTTTACTTTTGTTGAGATGGTTGGTGTGGTGACCTTAAAAATTAATTGTACTGATAATTGAATATCATGTATGCTTTAATATATTTATTGTTATTTATTTATTATTGATAATGTTGTAAAATGTAAAAAATAGTGTTCCAAAAATAAAATATTAAAATGTTTATTACACAATTACTATTCATTTTTAATTTCATTAAACATTGCTCTAAAAATTTATTTTATTTTAGTATTAATGAAAATCAATCTTATTTAGTACAGATGTAGAGCTGAAATCAGGGTATGTTTATATGAATTTTTTTCCAATATTTTCCTTTCCTGAAAGTTTCTCCATATTTCCATAGGCAGGGACATCCTGCATATATATATATATATATGTACCTATACATATGTTAAGCATAGATCTATTTTTAAACCAGAATTAATGGGGCCAAACTGTATTACCTGAGCGTTTAGTAATCCAATAATCCAAGGTATGCTCTGTTTATATAAACTTGACTGAGCAATGTTCTACTGCAGTTAAAACAATAATGATGCTATAAATTAAGTAAAATTGTTTTAAAAAATAATATGAAGATGCTACAAAAAAACATCAAATAATTTTCACTTGCCAATTTGTTGTTAAGCATCAGGATAAATCTATAAAATAAGAAAAGGTGTCAAATATAAATACTCGCTGAACATAAATTCATCAAGTAAGGGTTTCTTATGAACATAGAAGGAGGCTTTGAGAATGAAAAATTGGAAGACTTCTGTTGGATTTGTCCACTGGAACCACTGGTCATGTTGGAATTTTGCTTTACAAAATTATTATTAAATGCACAAGAACCTTGAGAAATAATCTTAATACATCACTCAATCCACTGCATGAAAGGGGAAGATGAAAATCTCAATTAGTTCATAACCATTAGGTGGTGCAACCCTCTGTAATACGTATGTTTAAAAATAGATGCATAATGGAACAAATTAAATTAAACTACATTGTTCTTGTCACCATGATCAAAACCGATTAGAAGTTAGGGTGGTATGATTTCTGCAAGGAGCATAGTACCTGCAAATATTTGTTTGGTACTTAGTGGAAATCATCCTTGTGAAAAAGTATAGGAACCTTTTCAGTTCACTTGTCTCGAAATTCATAGAACCATAGCTAATCTGAATTGCACTCTTATCTTGAGGTTGCACTACAAAACTGTTTTTGCATTTCAATGGAGTGAATCTAATGAAAACAATTATAGGAATTGATCATTTAAGGTGTAAGGTAAAATGAGAACAAAATAACTGACTTAGAATCAAATCACTGGTGAGTGGGAGGCCTAACACACCCTAATTATTTTTAAGATACAAAATATATCAAACATAAGAAAGGGGGCCTTGGAAAATAACATACGAATCTGTTTTGTTTAACACCACTTTAAACTAAAAGGAATTACAAATTAGGGATATGACATTATCAGGCGGTACTGGCAACTCAAATTTTTTTTTTAAAAATGTCAAACCAAAAACCTCTAGGCATACATGTCTTGGCATTCTTGAACCTGATTACCTTATCAAGCTGTGTTAATTTTGAGGGGAGGGGGAGCCCACCAAAACTGATTTACTACCTAAGGATAAAACTTGAAATACATTTTATATATAACTATATATATCTATATATAACGAACTTTGATTTTACAAATTGTTTTTCTGCACTGTGACATTTTAATAAGACTAAGTATAAATTTACCTCTTCAATGTATTCATACCTCTATATAACAAAATGGTGACATACTACATATTAACATGATACAGTATGTAGTAACATGAGTAACTTTTATGAAATGTTTTTTAACAGCGACACTAAATTTAATATTTTGGACATCTCTGTGAGTTTATTGAGATAGTTATTCTTTTAATTTCTGCACTGAAATTATAAATGTATACAAACACAAAGTATTTTTGAAAAGAGTCAAGAATGACAAGTTATTTTTACTGAAATGGTAAAGCAAAAATTTCCAAGATTCTCTTATAAGCCATTAGCAATAAAACCGTAACAGAAATTTAAATATGTGTTCTGCAGTTACTGTCTGCTTACATATTAAAGTAGCAGAATTTCCTGAAATCCATCAACTAATCCAGAGCACTAATATTATTGTGCAAACTTTTATTCGTTTGTCTACAGTACATAGACATAACAAAAAAAAATACTCAGAAAACATTTAACACATACTTCCTCTATTGTTCAGTGCATACATATGAGGGCGGTTCAGAATGTTTGCGACCTAAGGAAGAAAACAAAATTTCTTACCAAATTTTTTTTATTTTTCAACATAGTCCTTTTAAAGTAATAAATTTAGTCCATCGTTTTTCCAGCTTATTTATTCCTTCAGTAAAATACAATTTCTCAAGCTCTGCAAACTAGGCATCTGTCTTGGCTATGACTTTGTCATTTGATGCAAATCTTCACCCACCAAGCCATTTCTTCAAATTCAGGAACAGGAAATAATCACTCTGAGTTAAATATGGTGCATGTGGAAGCAATTCAAAGCGCAGTTTGTGAATTTTAGCAGCAACAACAGAAAATGTGTGCACAGGTTCATTGTCAAGGTAAAAAAGCACTTTTTTCTCGCCTAAATGTGAACGTTTGGTCTTTTAATGGCCTCCTTCAATCGCATAATATTCTCCGGTGATTGTTTTTTTCTTTTTCCAAGTAGTCAATGACATTACACCATGAACATCCCAAAAAACAGTGGCCATGACTTTCCCGCAGGTCCAATACTTTTTGCCTTCTTTGGAGCCTTCCGTCGGTTTCGACCCACTGTTTAGACTGTTGCTTTGTCTCAGGGCAGTAATAATGAATCTGCTTTTCATCAGCAGTAATGAAACATTGCAAAAATTCAGTCGAGTTACGGTTGAACATGTCCAAACACTGCTGAGAAATGTTCATTTGTCTGCGTTTCTGATCAACCGTTAAAAACGCGGCACCCATTGTGCCGATAGCTATCTATATCCAAATGCTCGTGTAAGATGCGAATGCGGTCTACTGATTTTTTGCAAACTCTTGTGTGTTCAACCGTCAATCTTTTAAATCCGCATTGTGGATTTTTGCAATGCTACATTTTATACAGGATGTATAATTAATATGTAATGCACAACATAAAAAATACACTTACATTTTTTTTGTATATCGCTATTAAGAAAAACTATTCAATTTTAATTCATTATAAAACGGGATAAAACATTCATAAAAAAATTAGATTGAATTCTTATTACCTCTAATGTAAACCTCTATTTAACAAATTTTTCCTGGGATTCTTGATTTCGTTATATAAAGATTTAACCGTATATGACAGCATAGCACTCTTAGGGTAAAAAAAAAAAATAAAATTATGGTTATGATGAGAACACTCGGACAGCTCAGTTTCTTGTAATTGTTTTATAAAAACAGAATCCAATCACAAAATCTGTAAAAACTTTTTGTTTTACACAAAAGAAAAAAGAAAACAAATTGAGTGATGTAGTAACAAACATTTTTTTTAAATGTTGGAATATAATAAAAACAAATTTTAACAAAGAGAATTAGCAATGAAAAAAAATATTTTTTGCTCCCTGTGGTTAAAATTCTATACACGTTTTTAAATTATGTGGTATTTAATAAATTCTATAATTCAAGAGCCCTCTACACTAGCTAATCCTCTCAAACAGTATTTGAATGCGGGAGGTAATAGAGAGAGAACTAGTGCAAATATTTCTGTGAGACATATCTTAAAACTCAAAATTGTTGGCCAGATCAGTTGTAATCTAGATAGGATGCAGCCACCCAACTGTTTGCACAAATGGAGAACCGACTGGAAAAATAATACCACGAGTTAATTTCTAGCAGAAACGTTGCAGAATTTAATAGATTGAAGTTATGACTAAGTGGTGGAACTCGGTTTCTTTAGAGACTGATGCTGGGACTTCTGAATGTTGTGCTGCTACCACTGGTTTGCAATGTTCAAATCGGGTTTTGAAAGGTAATATTTATTACATGTAAGAACAGCATGCGTGATTTTAATTGTTTGTGTTCATTTAGTTAAACAAAGATCTTTAAAATTAATTCGAACACTAGTAACACTAAACGTAATTTCAATTACGTTTATTTAATATAACGCTGCACTAATGTCAAACAATTATGATTTTAAAAAAAGCATTCTATGTAAAAAAAATTTATGTTTACAACCTGGTAATTTTGCAACATTTGAAATGGTTTTCTCCCAAAAATACCATCATAAATGAAAACAAAGAATCTAGCTCTTCATAGTAGCTGTTTCAGTTTTCTGGAGTAGTAATTCTATTTCGAGAATACTCTAAAAGTTGCTGCTGCAACTTATCTCAGTAGAAATTTTTTTTTGTAGAAGTATCTTGGAAATTGATGGGTGTGAAGTAACATAAAATGCTTACAGCTAAAGGCAAATTCACTGAATCAGTTTTTATAGATAACTGAAGTAACAAAAATGTTGGACCCACTTTACTGCTTGCTGTTAGAAAATTTTAGTAGTAAATTACTTTAGTAATCGTTGTTCCTTTGTTTGAAAAAAGCAAACAACTGCTTTTTTCCTAAATTGCAGGGATATATATACACATACCCAAATAATTTGCCCTCATTCTGGAGCAGCAAGATTAAAAAAAAGTGATTTGTAATTAATAGTACATAAAAAAAAAGTAATTTAAACATGTAAAGATAATAAAATCGTTGAAGAATGTAAAAATTTTGAATGAATTAGCCAGCCAGTCTCTGTAGTGGAATGGCATCTTGGTCTTTCATTTTGAGGTCCTGGGTTCAAATCTCAATCATGCATGATATGATTTTTTTTATACTACAAAATTTCATTTCTACATCCCATGCACAAGCTTCAAGCTTATGTGGTGATATCAAGCAAAAAATTATGGTCTAGATTGGTTTTGATATCAAAATCTTGCTGTAGCCAGAATTTTGATACGAATTCTGTTTAATAATAAAGTTTCTTATTGGTAATTATACAGAGTGATTCACCAAGTTTACCAGTACTTTCTGAGCTCATTCTACAAGCAAAAATAATAAAAGTGAAATGTAATAAGTATGGGTTCAGAAAACTTTATTAGTGAATTACGACCAGTGAAATATTTTGCCCTGATTCCTGGGCAAAGAGTGAAATAAAACCATACTGAAATTATACAGATACAAATTAAGGGGTAAGCTTATGTTTTTTGACTTGACAAATTGAATAAAACTGGTTCCAGAACCATATCTACAGTAGTTTCCATATTCTTCGACATAAAACAGAAAAATTTGTTCTCTAAAAACAGGTTTTTTTTTTTAATATAAAAATTTTGACTAATAAATGCATAAAATTTATTATCAAAACTTGTAGAGGAGAAAATTGATGAAAAATAGCCCAATAAAAAACAAATAGAGAGCTTCAAGAAATTTGATTTTATTATGAACACTTATCATCATATCAAATGAAGGGATTACATGCACAAAGCATTTTTGCTTTTCTACTAAATACAATGATACAAAAAATGGTGTACTATTAAAAAGAGAAAAAGAAAATAAAAAACCAGTACTATTATTCAGCCACTAAAGTTTATGTACTTGTATCTTCCTCAAATTCATGGTCAAATTGAAAATATAACAGTTTATGATTTTGAAGTTTGTAACAGAGAAATTAACTGGCCAGCAATGCATGTTATAAGTGTATTTCATGTTCTGCATTACTGCAGTGAATTGTTGCCAGTATAGTATAGTTAATCTAAATGCGTGCATGTGTGTGTTAATTGTAGCAATGCCCTTGTTATTTACAAGTGAGGAGTACACCAACCTTGGGAATGTGTGATGAAAATGCAACTATTGGTGCTGCTGCAGAATATCAAAGATGATTTTCCTGGTCACAAAGTTGCAAATCCTAAAACAATTAGTGGAACATTCTACAAGAAAAGAGTACACAAGAAAAGGGTACACTTCCCAGCATTAGTTCCTTCGAGATAATATCTACCTTGATGTAGTACCTTGGTTAGGTAATTGCTCTATGTAAAATTTACCACTGGTTCAAATAATAAATGCAGACATTTTTCATTCCATAATTAGATATGATCCTTTAATATTTGAATGAATAATACAAGATTATATATAAGTGTATAAATGTTTTTAATGATTCCATAAATTAGACATTTTTAAAGAATATACAGGTGGTCTAAAAGTTGCAGTGCAGCTTATTATTTCAGAAGTTGCAAAGAAAATGAAACATTTGGATACACCAATGTAAATTAGGTATGAAGGCGGCCCACCATTGGGGCATAACAACAATGGCCAGAATTTTAAATCGCCGTCCATTTATTTAAATGGGAAGGGGGTCATGTCATGTGACAAAACAGATATTCATAAAACAGAATTCATTTCTGCAATCAGATTTCACATAGCTGTTACGGTGTAGGAGTTATTGGCATCCAAAATTGACACTTGAGGGCTACATGATGTGTTAAATATGTTGATTGCTTTGTTGAATGCATAACTCCAGTCACTTAATCCAGTCAGCAGACACTTGCACAGGCACTTCTGGTGTGATTTCTGTGCAGCACAGCGTACTTTGTTGCAGATTGTGAACATCACAAATCTTCTTTGTGTAAACAAGTTGCTTCAAGTGCCTGCACAAATAAAAGTCTATAAGTATAAGGTCGGGTGATCTTGGTGGCCATTCAACTGGGCCACGCCGACCAACCCATTGCCCAGGCAACTGGACATCGAGCCACTGACGATTATTTAGCCCAAAGTGTGGCTAAATACCACACTTTCACCATCTTGTTGAAAAAATGAAGAGAATGTTCCATCTTCATTTAAAAGAGAAGGAAAGACAGTGTCCCTCAACATGTCCAAGTACTGCTCGGAATTAAGGGTTCCATCAATGAAGATTGGTCCAACCACACGGGCACCCCATACCTCACACCACATCATTATTTTAACATCTCCAACAACATTGGATGGGTCAGTCCAGTGGGGATTTTCATCACACCAATATTGGTGATTCTGCCGGTTCACCTCGCCACTGACATAAAACATTGCGTTAACACTAAATAGGATACTCTGTGGGGATGTACAGTTATCCTGATATTGACATAATGTCCATGAAAAGACAACTTGACACGTCTGTCTGGGTCATCCTCAGAAAGCTTTTGCAGCATTTGCATCTTAAATGGGTGCTGTTTGTTGCTATGAAGAATACACAGAATGGAGGAACGACTAACACCAATTTCACTTGCAAGACATCGAGTACTGCATTGTGGACTCTTTGCAAAGGCAGCCAAGACCATCATCAAGATTGTCTCATCAGTGGAAGATTTGGGATGATCACTACCTCACCTGTTGGACACATTTCCAGTTTCCTTGAATTGCAACAGTGTTATGCGAAATCGGTGGTCTCTCTGGGTGGCATCTGTTGAAATCTGCTGCAACGATTTGACTTCTTTGTTCACCGGGCATCAGGATCACCTCAATTCGCTCATCCTATGACAAAGCCATCATATTTCACCTGCAAAAGAATAAGATTTTCAATCTTTTGGGTGCCAATAACTCCTAAACCATATTAGTTATGTGAAATCTGATTGCAGAAATGAATTCCTGGTAAAATTTCAATCTGTTTTGATATACCACATGACCTGATGACCCCCTTTCCATTTAAATAAATGGACGGCAATTCAAAATGATGGTCATTGTCGTGTTATGCCCCAAAGTTGGGCCCTCATACCCAGTTTACGTTGGTGTATCCAAATGTTTAATTTTCTTTACAACTTCTGAAATAATAAGCTGTACTGCTACTTTTGGACCACTCTGTATATTATATTATATTTTGTAATTTGTACATTAAGTCCATGAAGATTGATAGAAGAAGGCTGGAAGAAGACTGCCTGAATATAGGGTGTGGAGCCGGCTTGTATAGTGTGTACAGAGCTGCTGAATTATCAGGAGCCAAGTGCTTTCGACAGGAGCAGTATGAACTGTACAAAACCGAGTGCGAACTGATTGAAAAACCTTTAAATTTTAAAGTACTTCTTAAGTAAGCTTTTAATAACGTGCACCGAGTCTGAATAAGTACTGACCTTGGCCATTCTGCCGATACTGATGAAATCATCAAGGCTATTCAACGCCTTTCCCAGTGGATCAGAGTTTTCCAGTCTACGGTATAGAGACACTTCATAACAATAAGCTGAATCCGTACTATAATCAGAGAGTACAAAATTTTAAACCGAGATTTCTTCATTTGCAATATTGCAACTAGCTGAATATGAACTGCGAATTGCATAGTTTCATTTTATTTACTGATGAGGTATCAATTTACTCAGGATGGCATCAGTAAGCATTGCAATGAACACACTTGGGCAGAAGTCTACCCACACATGACAGTAGAACTTAATTTCCAACACCAATTTAGCCTCATTTGTGACGTGTTCTAGTTTACAATCGGCTAATAGGACCATTCATTCTCCCAGGATCTCTAAATTTCACCATTTACATGAAATTCCTTATAGAACAACGCCTCTGCTGTTAAAAGATGTTCCAGAAACATCTTTTCATACATATACTTACAGCTTGATTATGCGCCTCCCCACTTCTCTTGCGCTGTGTCTGCATACTTAAATGATCAATTTACGGAGTGATGGATTGACTGTGGCAGGCCACACTCCTGGCTACCAAGATCAATTGATCTAACACTGATTTTTGTGTTTGAGGTTGTATGAAAAGTATTGTGTCCAAGAGAATAGTTCATACGTGTGAAGAATTTGGTTGCTAGTATTATAGATGCCACTACCCAAATATAGGAAAGATGTGCAGAGTTGCAGAGAGCAACGCTAGTAATCTGAAAGCATGCAGCCAAATATATTGAAATAGAAGGAAAGATTTTTTGAAAATGTACTGTAAATTTTATTAAATGTGTCGGTTGCATTTTTATTATTTTAACATTCTAACAAATGGATGTTAAGTTCAATTTCTGTAGTTGATAACATTTCAAGGTTTTCATATAATAAGTGAATTTAAATAAAATTTCTTGAATTTATATTTTTTTTTTATTGTGCTATTCTACACTAATTTTTTACAGAATTAGGTTTCCGACAAGTTATGATAATAAATTACGCACAAATTAAAAACCTTGTTCTTAGACAACAAAGTTTTTTGTTTTACATCAGGTATTTTGAAAACTACTGGAGATATGGCTCTGGAACCAGTTTTATTCAACTTTTCAGGTCAAAACCCATAAGAAACCATCAAATTTACCTCTTAATTTTTGTTCTACAATTTCAGAATGGTTTTATTTCATGAATTCTTTTTATTATTTTTGCTTGTACAATGAGCTCAGAAAGTTCTGGTAACACTACATGAATCATCTTGTGTGTACTATTATAATTATTTTTGACCAATGCTATAGGTATTATAAGGAAAGTGTAAAAGAAAACTGATTAATGGGTCCTAATATCAGGATGTTAAGAGTAGTAGTTGTCACATAATTCATTCTGCAATAAATTAATTATTCTTCATGCTTTTGTTTATTTTAATATATTTATCTCAGGTGTTTGTAATTAAAAAATAACAATCATTAAAAATATCATGGTAATCATCTTCCAGAGCAGGATGGTGTTATTTCTTATTAGCTTTGTGCTTTGAATAGAAACCATAATTGTTGTTACTACCATGAAATCTTGTAAAAACCGTCAAGCAATATAAAACAAGTAGAGGAATGTTAAAAACATGGGGAGTCAGTTTATGGCAAACTGCTTAACCTTACAGATGTTTGATTGAGATGTTTTATAAGCAAAGCTTGTACCAAGTGACAAGGCCTGGGTTGTATGTGAAAAAAGTTGAAAGTATATTTAGCTAAAAAAAATTTCTTAACTATACTAGTTTTAAGTGAAGAGTTGCATTACATGTAACATACAAAGATGTAATACAAATAAATATGTGTTCTAAAGATATTATTACTTTAACTCAAAATAAAGCGGTAAAGATTTGTTCTGGCCAATTTTTAATGGGTGGGTAACTTAAAACTCAACTGAACTGGCTCGAAAAACAGTTATTTGAGTGTTACCTATAACATTGTTATCATTGCAATTGCTGCTGCTACTAGTGTCGCTGCAGGTTGTCTACACGACTACTCTGATCTATTGTTGTAGTTATGAACTGTTGATGCTTTAGTACAGTATAGTTTTGTCCTTTTTTGTAAAGTTTTTTGTATAGTTTTGTCCTTTTTTTTGTAAAATGCCTTATTCAGTTGAAAAAAAGGTTGCTATAGTGGAAGCTTATCGGTGATATGGATCCTTTTAAGAAACTTCTCAAATCTTTCAACAAATTTCCTACTCTTTTAAGCAAAGAGTACCGTACATGATTTGTGGTTAAAGATATACAACAAAATCAGTTTCAAATGCAAATTAAATAGGCAACTATCTTTTGGGACTCCAGAGGCTATAGTCGATATTCAAAAAGTAATTTCTGCCAGTTAGAAAAAAAAAGGTTATCAAAACAAAGTAGTGTAAAATACTCATCTTGCCTAAAGATTTTTCATGATTTAAATTTGAAACCGTAATGTGTAACAAGTGTGTAATAACTGAGAACAGACAAACTGAAGCATCTTAATTATTGTGACCGGCTTCTCAAAAACATTGTCAAAGGACAGATATATTCAATGCTATATTTCATGACAAACAAGGGCGATGGGTGTTGGGTGTTGGGTGATAGGAGTTGGGTGATGTGTGTTAGGTGATGTGTGTTGGGTGATGGGTGTTGGGTGATGGGTGTTGGGTGATGGGTGTTGGGTGATGGGTGTTGGGTGTTAGGTGATGGGTGTTGGGTGATGGGTGTTGGGTGATGTGTGTTGGGTGATGTGTGTTGGGTGATGGGTGTTGGGTGATGGATGTTAGATGATGTGTGTTGGGTGATGTGTGTGTGTGTTGTGACAGGTGTTGGGTGGTGTGTGTTGTGTTATGGGTGTTGGGTGATGGGTGTTGGGTGATAGGTGATGGGTGATGGGTTATGTGTGTTAGGTGATGTGTGATGGGTGTTAGGTGATGGGTGTTTGGTGATGTGTGTTAGGTGATGTGTGTTGGGTGATGGGTGATGTGTGTTTGGTGATTGTGTTGGGTGATAGGTGATGGGGGTTGTGTGTTGGGTGATGGGTGTTGGGTGATTAGTGTTTGGTGATGGATGTTAAGTGATGAGTGTTGGGTGATGGGTAGTGTGTGATGGGTGTGATGTGATGGGTGTTGGGTGATAAATGTTGTGTGATGGGTGTAGGGTGATGTGTGATGGGTGATGGATGATGTGTGTTGGGTGATGGGTGATATGTGATGGGTAATGTGTGTTAGTGTGATGGGTGTTGTGTGTTGGGTGTTGGGTGATGTGTGTACGGTGTTGGGTGATTTATGTATGGTGTAAGTGATTATGTTGGGTGATGTGTGTTGGGTGATGGGTGTTAAGTGATGGGTGTTGGGTGATGGATGTTAGATGATGTGTGTTGGGTGATGTGTGTGTGTTGTGACAGGTGTTGGGTGGTGTGTGTTGTGTTATGGGTGTTGGGTGATGGGTGTTGGGTGATAGGTGATGGGTGATGGGTGATGGGTTATGTGTGTTAGGTGATGTGTGATGGGTGTTAGGTGATGGGTGTTTGGTGATGTGTGTTAGGTGATGTGTGTTGGGTGATGGGTGATGTGTGTTTGGTGATTGTGTTGGGTGATAGGTGATGGGGGTTGTGTGTTGGGTGATGGGTGTTGGGTGATTAGTGTTTGGTGATGGATGTTAAGTGATGAGTGTTGGGTGATGGGTAGTGTGTGATGGGTGTGATGTGATGGGTGTTGGGTGATAAATGTTGTGTGATGGGTGTAGGGTGATGTGTGATGGGTGATGGATGATGTGTGTTGGGTGATGGGTGATATGTGATGGGTAATGTGTGTTAGTGTGATGGGTGTTGTGTGTTGGGTGTTGGGTGATGTGTGTACGGTGTTGGGTGATTTATGTATGGTGTAAGTGATGTATGTTGGGTGATTGTGTTGGGTGATGTGTGTTGGGTGATTGTGTTGGGTGATAGGTGATGTGTGTTATGTGATGTGTGTTGGGTGATAGGTGATGTGTGTTAGGTGATGTGTGTTGGGTGATTGGTGTTGGGAGATGTGTGTACGGTGTTGGGTGATGGATATTGTGTGTTGGGTGATGTGTGTTGGGTGTTAGGTGATGGGTGTTGGGTGTTGGGTGATGTGTGTACGGTGTTAGGTGTTGGATGATGGGTGTTGTGTGTTGGGTGATGTGTATTGGGTCATGAGTGATGTGTGTCGGGGGATGGGTGTTAGGTGATGTGTGTTGGGTGATGGGTGTTTGGTGATAGGTGATGGGTGATGGGTGTTGTGTGATAGGTGATGGGTGATAGGAGATAGTGATGTGTGATGGGTGTTGGGTGATTAGTGTTGGGTGATTAGTGTTTGGTGATGGGTGTTAAGTGATGAGTGTTGGGTGATAGGTATTGTGTGATGGGTGTGATGTGATGGGTGTTGGGTGATAAATGTTGTGTGATGGGTGTTGGGTGATGTATGTTGTGTGATCGGTGTTGGGTGATGTGTGTGTTGTGTTGTATGATGGGTGTTGGGTGATGGGTGTTTTGTGTTATGTGATGGGGTGTTTGGTGGTGTATTGAGTGATGGGTGTCTGGTGATGGGTGTTGTGTGATGGGTGATGGGTGATGGGACATGGGTGATGAGTGCTGTGTGTTAAGTGATGGGTGATGGGTGTTGAGTGATGGGTATTGTGTAATGGGTGATGTGTGTTGGGTGTTAGGTGTTGGGTGATGGGTGCTGGGCGATAGGTGTTGGGTTATAGGTGATGGGTGTTGGGTGATGGGTGATGTGTGTTGTGTGATAGGTGTTGGGTGATGGGTGTTTTGTGATTGTGTTGTGTGATGTGTGTTGTGTGATGGGTGTTTTGGTGATGAGTGTTGGGTGTTGGGTGATGTGTGTACGGTGTTGGGTGATGGGTGTTGTGTGTTGGGTGATGGGTGTTGGGTGTTGGGTGTTGTGTGTACGGTGTTAGGTGTTGGGTGATAGGTGTTGTGTGTTGAGTGATGGGTGTTAGGTGATGTGTATTGGGTGATGGGTGATGTGTGTATGGTTTAGGTGTTGGGTGATAGGAGTTGTGTGTTGAGTGATGGGTGTTAGGTGATGTGTATTGGGTGATGTGTGATGTGTGTCAGTTGATGTATGTTGGGTGATGTGTGTTGGGTGATTGTGTTGGGTGATAGGTGATGTGTGTTATGTGATGTGTGTTGGGTGATTGGTGTTGGGATATGTGTGTTGTGTGATGTGTGTTGGGTGATGTGTGTTGTGTGATGGGTGATAGGTGTTGGGTGGTGGGTGTTGGGTGATGTGTGTACGGTGTTGGGTGATGGGTATTGTGTGTTGGGTGATGTGTGTTGGGTGTTAGGTGATGGGTGTTGGGTGTTGGGTGATGTGTGTACGGTGTTAGGTGTTGGATGATGGGTGTTGTGTGTTGGGTGATGTGTATTGGGTCATGGGTGATGTGTGTCGGGTGATTTGTGTTAGGTGATGTGTGTTGGGTGATTGGTGTTGGGAGATGTGTGTTGTGTGATGGGTGTTGGGTGATGGGTGTTGGGTGATCTGTGTACGGTGTTGGGTGATGGGTATTGTGTGTTGGGTGATGTGTGGACGGTGTTAGGTGTTGGATGATGGGTGTTGTGTGTTGGGTGATGTGTGTTAGGTGATGTGTATTGGGTGATGTGTGTCAGTTGATGTATGTTGGGTGATGTGTGTTGGGTGATGGGTGATGTGTGTTGGGTGATTGTGTTGGGTGATTGGTGATGTGTGTTATGTGATGTGTGTTGGGTGATTGGTGTTGGGAGATGTGTGTTGTGTGATGTGTGTTGGGTGATGTGTGTTGTGTGATGGGTGATAGGTGTTGGGTGGTGGGTGTTGGGTGATGTGTGTACGGTGTTGGGTGATGGGTATTGTGTGTTGGGTGATGTGTGTTGGGTGTTAAGTGATGGGTGTTGGGTGTTGGGTGATGTGTGTACGGTGTTAGGTTTAGGATGATGGGTTTTGTTTGTTGGGTGATGTGTATTGGGTCATGGGTGATGTGTGTCGGGTGATTTGTGTTAGGTGATGTGTGTTGGGTGATTGGTGTTGGGAGATGTGTGTTGTGTGATGGGTGTTGGGTGATCTGTGTACGGTGTTGGGTGATGGGTATTGTGTGTTGGGTGTTAGGTGTTGGGTGATGTGTGTACGGTGTTAGGTGTTGGATGATGGGTGTTGTGTGTTGGGTGATGTGTGTTGGGTTTTGGGTGATGTGTGTTGGGTGATGGGTGATGTGTTTTAGGTGATTTTTTTTTTTAGGGCGAAAAACGCTTGCGCGTTATCATCGCCCGGAGTATTTTTTTTATATAAAAAATAAAAGGATTTAAAACTATTCTAAAAGATGAATAAAACTTACGACTAATATCACAGATAAATACTAATATAAAATCAAGAGTAAATAGAATTTTACAAAGTCCAAGATGGGTGTAAAGGGCCCATTCTTGAATAACGAAAGACTAAAAAAAAATAAAAAATAAAAAAAAAAAAAAATAAAAACCTTAAAAGATCTAATATAAAACTTAAAACTAAAACAACAAAATGAAATAAATCTTAGAACTAACACAAATTATATAATTAAAACTAGGTTAAAAATAAAAATTAAAAAGTTGAAATAAAACTTAAAACTAACATTACTAAAATCTTACAACTAATATCACAGACAGTCTTTAAAATATTAAAAATAAAAAAAATAAATAAATAAAAAATAACTATATCAAATTTAACAAATTCCGATAAGGAGTGTAAAAGGCTCGTAATCGGATAAAAAAAAATAAATAAATAAAGAATAAAAAAAAATAAAAAACTCAGAAAAAAAGAAACTTATTACAAACTCTTCCAGCATTAAAAAATATACGCAACGATATTACATTTTTTGCATTAACCCAGCACTTCGAAGAAATAAAAACAACCGTGTTAAAATTTCATTATCATTGCACAAGACACCACGGATGTTTCTGGGTAGATTAAATTTACGACGCAACGCCGCATAACATATGCAATCCACAAGTATATGGTGCACAGTCATGGGGCAGTTGCATCGTGCGCATAGGGGTGCTTGTCCTCTTATCATCAGGTAATCGTGTGTGATCCTCGTGTGTCCTATCCGCAATGGACAAAGGACTACTTCCTCACGCCGAGGTTTTCTGTATGAGGTGTCCCATGGTAACACAGAATCTTTAATCTGTCTGAGTTTATTATCAACGGTAGCCGTCCAGTCACCTTGCCACCACGCTCTCAGTGATTGTTTTACACAATTAATAAAATCAGAGGTAGCAATTCGGTTGGTGAAAAGAGGCTGATTACATGCTTCTTTGGCAGCAGAATCTGCATGTTCATTACCTGGAATCCCTACGTGGCTAGGGACCCAGCAAAAACTTAATTCTGTGTTGCGATTATTCAACTCAGCGATTGCGTTATAAATTTCAATGACGATAGGATGTTTAGAATAAAAATTGTTTAAGGCATGGAGAGCACTACACGAGTCACTGCAAATAAGAATTTTTCTATATTTAGGGTTAATGATGTTTAGAGCCTTATTTATAGCATATAGTTCAGCGGTAAACACACTCGTAATACTGGGGAGACCAAACATATAAGTTCTCTCATTGACAACAAAAGCACACCCAACTGTATCGTTTTGTTTCGATCCATCAGTGTATACAACCGCGTCTGGTTTCGTCTTGGAGAGAACACACTGAAACATCTGCTGAAAGACGATAGATGGTGTTGATTGTTTATTATATGTAGTCAGGTCAAAATTAAAATTTATGAGGTTTATTCTCCATGGAGGATATGAGCAAGGGTACATAGGAAAGAATGACGGTGTGTCAACATTTATATGCTGCAGCAGACGCCAGGTACGGACACCTACAGGTGCAGTACGACGTGGATGATCCTCATACTTTCCTAGATTAGGATTTTTAAAGACTGACTCAAGAACCGGGTGATTTGGCTGTCCTCTGAGACGAGCAAAATAAGATAATAAGAGCTGGTTTCGTCTATCCCAAAGTGATGGTTCACCACAGTCTACAAGTATGCTTGCGACAGGACTTGATCTAAACGCGCCTGTGGCAAGCCGAAGGAAAGCATGATGTACACTATCCAGAGTTTTAAGCACGCTTTGACGAACTGAAGAGTAGGCGACACAACCATAATCTAAACGGGAGCGAACAAAGGAATAGTAAAAACGTATCATACATGATCTATCGGCTCCCCAGTTGGTGTTAGTAAGGACTCGCATCATATCTAGAATTTTGGAACATTTTGTTTTCAATTCTTTTAAATGTTTGACCCAAGTAAGACGGCTATCAAAAAATAAACCTAAAAACTTGACGTAAGTAGAGATAGTAATAGTCTCTCCGTTCAGAAAAATTTGCGAAATAGAAGGGTTTCGTAGCCGAGAAAAAACTACACATTTTGTTTTTTCGGATGAAAATGTGAAACCAGTAATCCTGGACCAAGCTTCAAGGTGAGATATAGTGTTCTGCAGTAGTCTCTCTGCTGTAGGTGCCGAACGGCTTGCAATGTAGATAGCAAAGTCGTCAGCAAATAGAGAGCATGAGACAGGAGCCTGAACACATTTGGTAATATCGTTTATGGCTACAGAAAATAAGCTGGCACTTCAATACACTACCTTGGGGCACTCCATTCTCCAAGATGACACTATCTGAGAGCGAATCATCCACACGAACACGAGCCGTTCGGTGATTTAAGAATCCCCGGATAAAAGCAAGCATATTGCCCTTGATTCCCCATTTTTTGAGAGTGTTAAGAATACCATGTCGCCAGGCTGTATCATACGCCTTTTTTATATCGAAGAAGATAGCGACGAGGTGCTGCCGATTTAGGAAAGCGTTTTGTATGGCTGTTTCCAGTGACACTAAATGGTCAATAGAAGATCGTCCTTGTCGAAAACCACACTGTTCTGGAGATAGAAAGCCATGTTTCTCTAAGTACCATGTAAGTCTGCGGTTTACCATTCTCTCCATTATTTTACACAAAACGCTTGTTAATGATATAGGGCGATAGCTTGAGGGGTTCGTCTGGTCTTTACCAGGTTTTAGTACTGGTATAATAACTGCTTCTGACCAGCCGGGTGGGAAGACTTGTTCGGAAAATAAACCGTTGAAAATATTCAAAAGTTGTTGTAGTGCCGAATTAGGAAGGTGTGAAAGCATGGAAAGGCGAATGTTGTCCGGTCCAGGGGAAGTGTCCCGTGAATTTTTAAGTGCATGTAACAATTCTTTAAATACGAATGGAGTATTTAATTCACCAACCGAATCACCAATGTTTAACGATAATACTTCTATTTGTGTCTTGTACCGTTGAAAATCGTTATTATATGATGAGGTGAGAGACACCGAGCGGAAAGATTTTGCTAGACTATTTGCCACTTCCGAAGATGATGAAAGGAGTTCTCCTTCATCAATAAGACCAAGAATAGATTGTTTCGGTGATCCGAAGATTGCACGAATTTTCTTCCATACAGTAGACGTAGAAGTAGTGCGTGAGATAGTGCTCACGTATTTCGTCCATGAATTCCTCTTAGCGTCCAAGAATACTCTACGGCACACCGCTCTAGCCCTGCGGTATAAATTTAGATGTTCTGTTGTAGGCCTACGATTAAATTTACGTAGTGCCTGCCGTCGATTCCCAATAGCATTTTTGCAATCATCGTTCCACCATGGAACGAAAGGACGTCTAGGATTACCCGATGTTTGTGGGATATATCTGTTGGCATTCTCAAGTACCATGGACGTAAAAGAAGAATATTGGTCGAGGATGTTCGCTCCATCGTCATACTGAGATTGGAATGCTTTATGGTATCCGTTCCAATCTGCCTTTTCAACAATCCATCTCCGTGGCCTTCTTTTAGTCTCGCAGTCTACACCGAAACTAATAATAATTGGTCTATGATCACTGCCGTGAAAGTCATCACAAACCGACCAATTAAAATGAGGGAGTACATTCGGTGAGCATATGGAAAGATCAAGGTTAGATACAGTACCAGTTGATAAGGACATAAATGTGTGTGATCCATTATTCAGTAGGCAAAGGTCAAAATCTTGTCTCAATCTGTTTATCATATTTCCTCGAGTGGAGCAGAAGGTTGAGCCCCAGGAAATATGATGGGCATTGAAGTCTCCTACTATTAACGATGGAGATGGTATTTGTGTGAGGAGATTTGAGACATCTAAAGCACTGAACTCAGTGTTCGGTGAGAGATACAGATTGCAGATATGCAATTTGAAGGGAATAGAGACCTTTACTGCGATAGCAGGGATGACAGTGGTTAATTGAATTCTTGTAGCTGACACCCCATTCTTCATGAAAATCGCTACTCCACCACTCTCCCTACTGTCTACTAGGCAGTCGTATCTCTCGCAGAAGTATCCTCTTAAGTGTAATTCGGTCATGTTGTAGAAGGTGAGTTTCTTGGAAACACATGATTAGTGGATCATGTGTGTGCGCTAGTACTCTAATATCTTCAATGCGGGAACGAATACCCCTAACATTCCACTGAATAATGTTCATAAGTGTAAAAAATAAATAAAAAAATTAATTTCGGAAATTATATAAAAATTAGTTGTACGTGATTCGGTTTTTCTTTTTTGTATTTTTTCTTTTAAAGAACTCCGATGCCCTAGGGTCGGGTGGTTCTTCAACCATATCCTCCAGTATATGAGGTGATGGTGGGAGGAGATTTATTTGAATGGGATGCTGTAGTTGGCATCCCAGAGGAGATAGTTATGTGGGTTCCCTTTATGGGGAGCTTATTAGGTGGCTTACTGCCAGCTGTGATAGTCGCTATTCGTGGCGGTACGACTTTGGGAATAGGAACTTTCGTATGTATCATACTGTTTGATTCACTAGCTGCGACGGGGGACTTTTTATTCATTTTTGTCAGCTCTGAGATAGTGGCTGTAAGTGAAGTTACTTGATCAGATAGCATCTGAACAAGTTTTTTAAGCTCATTGCAGGATCCGCACTGTTGATTATTAACATTTGTAGGAATTTGTTTAGATGTAGCGGTGGCAAAAGATACGTCTGGTTTAACCAGGTTCCGTGAATTGTTTATCTTTTTATATTCTCTACGTGCAGCCGGAAAAGATAGTTTTTGCTCCGTACTGATTTTGAGAATTGCCTTTTCTTCTTTAAAGGTTGGGCAATCTCGGGAGCGGGCTGTATGTGGACCACTGCAGTTTGCGCATTTTTCACTTTCTTCGCAGTTAGTGTCATTGTGACCTTCTTTAGAACATCGAGCACAGATCTCAGTTTTTGTACAAGATGTTGTAGTATGACCAAAACCTTGGCATCTGAAACATCGCCGTGGGTTGGGTATGAATGGTCGTACCCGAACCGAGAGGTAACCCACTTTAATCTTCTCTGGTGGAACAGGGAGATTGAATGTTAATATAAGAGACGGTGTCGGTTCTTCTGTTCCGTTCTGCCGTTTCATTATACGTTTTACTTCAACAACATCTTGGTGGCAAAGCTCATCAACTATTTCAGAGATATCTATATCTAGAAGGTCTCTACAAAAAATTACACCCCGGCTCGTATTTAGCGTTTTGTGGCATTCTGCACTTATATTTATGCCACCCATATTACGGAGACGTAAGATAGATCGACTCTGTTCATCGTTGAATGTTTCAACCAGAATAGATCCCTCGCGTAATTTCCTGATGTTCTTCGGGGAGCCACTTGCAACTGTTACAGTTTTATTTATAAGGAAAGGTGAAACCTTTTGGAGGGAGCCACCTTCCTGACTATTTCTGAGAACAATGAATCTAATATTTTTATATTTCGATTCTGAGAAATTCTTTTCAGTAGGACTTTTATCCTCGTCAGATGAAGCTGATCGAGGTCTCTTCGCAAGAATTAAATTGGTGGTTCTTTCAGATGGACCACCAACCACATTGTGTTTGTTATTGGAACTGAAATTTTGGTCCCACGAGTACCGGCGAAAAATGGACCACTCCAGCAGAGCGCACGCATACTGGAGCTAGAGCTAAATACAACTGGGTTCGCCCTGGTGCCCAGAGGACATCGTTCGAGACTCACTACGTAGAGCCATTCACCCATCGGCACGATTTGTTCCCACCTTGGGTTACGGTTGCGTTTCGTAAGATGTCGCAACACCACCGAGTGTAAATGTAAGAAATATCAGTGTAGGTTGTTGTTGTGTAATTGTGTATGTGTGTATGTTGTAATTTATGTAGTGTTCTTGGTGTAGTATATGTGTAAAATGTAAAGTGTTCCGCAGCTCATTGTATAGTGAGAAGGAAAGCTGTGGAGGCTAGGCCCGTGGGGACGCCAACCCCCAAAGTCTTAAAGAATAAGACTAACCGTCGGAGGTGTTAGGTGATGTGTGTTGGGTGATGGGTGATGTGTGTTGGGTGATAGGTGTTGGGTGATGGGTGTTAGGTGATAGGTGTTGGGTGATGGGTGATGGTTGTTAGGTGATGGGTGATGGGTGTCGAGTGATAGGTGATGGGTGATGGGTGTTGGGTGTTGGGTGATGGGTGTTGGGTGATTAGTGTTTGGTGATGGGTGTTAAGTGATGAGTGTTGGGTTATGGGTATTGTGTGATGGGTGTTGGGTGATTAGTGTTTGGTGATGGGTGTTGGGTGATTAGTGTTTGGTGATGGGTGTTGGGTGATTGTGTTGAGTGATGGGTGTTGGGTGATGTGTGTTGTGTTAGGTGATGTGTGTAAGGTGTTGGGTGATGTGTGTTTTGTGTTGGGTGTTGGGTGATGGGTGTTGTGTGTTGGGTGATGTTGTTGGGTGTTGGGTGATGTGTGTACGGTGTTGGGTGATGGGTGTTGTGTGTTGTGTGATGGTGGTTAGGTGATGAGTGATGTGTGGTGGGTGATGGTAGTTAGGTGATTTGTATTGGGTGATGGGTGATGTATGTTTGGTGATGTGTGTTGGGTGATGGGTGATATGTGATGGTTAATTGTGTTAGTGTGTTGGGTGTTGGGTGATGGGTGTTTTGTGTTGGGTGTTGGGTGATGGGTGTTGTGTGTTGGGCGATGTTGTTGGGTGTTGGGTGATGTGTGTACGGTGTTGGGTGATGGGTGTTGTGTGTTGGGTGATGGTGGTTAGGTGATGTGTATTGGGTGATGAGTGATGTGTGTTGGGTGATGGTAGTTAGGTGATTTGTATTGGGTGATGGGTGATGTATGTTTGGTGATGTGTGTTGGGTGATGGGTGATATGTGATGGGTAATTGTGTTAGTGTGTTGGGTGTTGGGTGATGGGTGTTAGGTGATGTGTGTTGGTTGATGTGTGTTGGGTGATGAATGTTGGGTGATAGTTGTTGGGTGATGGGTGTATGGTGTTGGTTGATTTGTGTTGTGTGTTGGGTGAAGTGTGTATGGTGGTGGGTGTTGGGTAATGGGTGTTGTGTGATGTGTGTACGGTGTTAAGTGATGGGTGTTGTGTGGGTGTTGGGTGTTGTGTGTTGGGTGATGGGTGATGTGTGTTGGGTGATGTGTGTTCGGTGATGGGTGTTGGGTGATTGTGTTGGGTGATGGCTGATATGTGATGGGTGATGTGTGTTGGGTGATGGGTGTTGGGTGATGGGTGTTGGGTGATGTGTGTTGTGTGATGTGTGTTGTGTGATGGGTGATGTAAGTTGTGTGATGTGTGTTGTGTGATAGGTGTTGGGTGATGGGTGTTGTGTAATGTGTGTTTTGTGATGTGTGTTGTGTGATGGGTGTTGTGTGATGAGTGTTGGGTGATCGGTGATGGGTGATGGGTGATGGGTGATGTGTGTTGTGTGATAGGTGTTGGGTGATGAATGTTGTATAATGTGTGTTTTGTGATTGTGTTGTGTTATGTGTGTTGTGTGATAGGTGTTGGGTGATGTGTGATGGGTTATGGGTGTTGTGTGTTGGGTGTTAGGTGATGTGTATTGGGTGATGGGTGATGTGTGTTTGGTGATGTGTGTTCGGTGATGGGTGTTGGGTGATTGTGTTGGGTGATGGGTGATGTGTAATGGGTGATGTGTGTTGGCTGTTGGGTGTTGTGTGATAGGTGTTGGGTGATGAATGTTGTATAATGTGTGTTTTGTGATTGTGTTGCGTGATAGGTGTTGGGTGATGTGTGATGGATGTTAAGTGATAGGTGTGATGGATGTTGTGTGATAGGTGTTGGGTGGTGGGTGTTGGGTGATGTGTTCTGGGTGATGTGTGTTGGGTGATGGGTGTTGGGTGATGGGTGTTGGGTGTTGGGTGATGTATTTTGGGTGATGTATTTGGGGTGATGTGTGTTGAGTGATGGGTATTGGGTGATAGGTGATTTGTGTTGGGTGATAGGTGTTGGGTGATAGGTGTTGGGCGATGGGTGTTGGTTGATAGGTGATGGGTGTTGTGTTATCTGTGTTTTGTGATAGGTGTTGGGAGATGGGTGTTGTGTGATTTGTGTTATGTGTTGGATGTTGGGTGATGTGTGTGTTGTGTAGTGAAATAGGTGTTGGGTGATAGGTGTGTTGTGTTGTGTGATGGGGTGTTAGGTGTAAGGTGATTTTGTTGGGTGATGGGTATTGTGCGATGTGTGTTGTGTGATGGGTGTTGTGTGATGGTGTTGGGTAATGTGTGTTGGGTGATGGGTGTTGGGTGATGGGTGATGGGTGATGGGTGATAGTTGATGTGTGTTTTTTTTTTTTTTTTTTTTTTTTTTTTTTTTTTTTTTTTTTTTAAGGGCGAAAAACGGTTGAGCGTTATCATCGCCCGGAAAATAAATAAATAAATAAATAAAAATAATTTTAGGTTTTTAGATAAAATTAAAACTTAAAACTACTATCACAGAAACAAAATCCGGAATGGGTGTAAAAGGACCATTCTCGGATAACAAAAACACTAATATGTAACTTAAAACTCTGTTAAAAACTATCACATTAAAAATAAATAAAACTTAAAGCTATGTTAAAACCTATTACATTAAAAATAAATAAAACTTAAAACTATGTTAAAAACTATCATTAAAAATAAATAAAACTTAAAACTAAAAAAGGAGATAAAACTTAAAACTAATATCACAAAAATCTTATAACTAATATCACAGACGAATTTAAAAAACAAACAAAAAAACAAAAAAAATCCGATGGGGAGTGTAAAAGGCTCCCTACTCGGATAACAAAACAATACATAGGACAATACATACAATTACTAAAGAATACATACTTATTAAATTTTTTGCATTAACCCTATACTACGTAAAAATATAAACATGCGGTTTAAAACCTCCTTATCGTCACGCAAGATACCACGGATGTTACTAGGAATTTTAAATTTACGACGCAATGCCGCATAACATATGCAGTCCACGAGTATGTGGCGCACAGTCACGCGGCAGTTGCATCTTGCGCATAGAGGTGGTTGTCCTCTTGTAAACAGGTACTCGTGTGTGACTCTCGTGTGTCCTATCCGCAATCGACAGAGTACTACTTCCTCACGCCGGGGTTTTCTGTATGAGGATTTCCATGGTAACACAGAATCTTTAATCTGACGGAGTTTATTATCAACAGTAGCTGTCCAATCACCTTGCCACCTTGTTCTTAATAATTGTTTTACATAGTTAATGAAATCAGAAGTAGCAACTCGGGTGGTGAAAGGAGGCTGGTTACATGCTTCTTTGGCAGCGGAATCTGCATGTTCATTACCTGGAATCCCTACGTGGCTAGGGACCCAGCAAAAACTTAATTCTGTGTTGCGATTATTCAACTCAGCGATTGCGTTGTAAATTTCAATGACGATAGGATGTTTGGAATAAAAGTTCTTTAAGGCTTGGAGAGCACTACACGAGTCACTGCAAATAAGAATTTTTCTATATTTAGGGTTAATGATGTTTAGAGCCTTATTTATAGCATATAGTTCAGCGGTAAACACACTCGTAATACTGGGGAGACCAAACATATAAGTTCTCTCATTGACAACAAAAGCACACCCAACCGTATCGTTTTGTTTCGATCCATCAGTGTATACAACCGCGTCTGGTTTCGCCTTGGAGAGAACACACTGAAACATCTGCTGAAAGACGATAGATGGTGTTGATTGTTTATTACATGTAGTCAGGTCAAAATTAAAATTTATGAGGTTTATTCCCCATGGAGGATATGAGCAAGGGTACATAGGAAAGAGTGACGGTGTGTCAACATTTATATGCTGCAGCAGACGCCAGGTACGGATACCTACAGGTGCAGTACGTCGTGGATGATCCTCATACTTTCCTAGATTAGGATTTTTAAGGACTGACTCAAGAACCGGGTGATATGGCTGTCCTCTGAGACGAGCAAAATAAGATAATAAGAGCTGGTCTCGTCTATCCCAAAGTGATGGTTCACCACAGTCTACAAGTAAGCTTGCGACAGGACTTGATCTAAACGCGCCTGTAGCAAGCCGAAGGAAAGCATGATGTACACTATCCAGCATTTTAAGCACGGTTTGACGAGCTGATGAGTAGGCCACACAACCGTAATCTAAACGGGAGCGAACAAAGGAATAGTAAAAATGTATCATACATGATCTATCGGCTCCCCACTTGGTGTTAGTAAGGACTCGCATCATATCTAAAATTTTGGAACATTTTGTTTTCAATTCTTTTAAATGTTTGACCCAAGTAAGACGATTATCAAAAATTAAACCTAAAAACTTAACGTAATTAGAGATAGTAATAGTCTCACCGTTCAGAAAAATTTGCGGAATAGAAGGGTTTCGTAGCCGAGAAAAAACTACACATTTTGTTTTTTCGGATGAAAATGTGAAACCAGTAATCCTGGACCAAGCTTCAAGGTGATATATAGTGTTCTGCAGTAGTCTCTCTGCTGTGGGTGCCGAACGGCTTGCAATGTAGATAGCAAAGTCGTCAGCGAATAGAGAGCATGAGACAGGAGCCTGAACACATTTGGTAATATCATTTATGGCTACAGAAAATAAGGTGGCACTTAATACACTACCTTGGGGCACTCCATTCTCTAAGATGACACTATCTGAGAGCGAATCATCTACACGAACACGAGCCGTTCGGTGATTTATGAATCCCCGGATAAAAGCAAGCATATTGCCCTTGATTCCCCATTTTTGGAGAGTGTTAAGAATACCACGTCGCCAGGCTGTATCATACGCCTTTTTTATATCAAAGAAGATAGCGACGAGGTGTTGCCGATTGAGGAAAGCGTTTTGTATGGCTGTTTCTAGTGACACTAAATGGTCAATGGAAGATCGTCCTTGTCGAAAACCACACTGTTCTGGAGATAGAAAGCCATGTTTCTCCAAGTACCATGTAAGTCTGCGGTTTACCATTCTCTCCATTATTTTACACAAAACGCTTGTTAATGAAATAGGGCGATAGCTTGAGGGGTTCTTCTGGTCTTTACCAGGTTTTAGTACTGGTATAATAAATGCTTCTGACCAGCCGGGTGGGAAGACTTGTTCGGAGAATAAACCGTTGAAAATATTCAAAAGTTGTTGTAGTGCCGAATTAGGAAGGTGTGAAAGCATGGAAAGGCGAATGTTGTCCGGTCCAGGGGAAGTGTCCCGTGAATTTTTAAGTGCATGTAACAATTCTTTAAATACGAATGGAGTGTTTAATTCACCAACCGAATCACCAATGTTTAACGACAACACCTCCATTTGTATCTTGTACCGTTGAAAATCGTTATTATATGATGAGGAGAGAGACACCGAGCGGAAAGATTTTGCTAGACTATTTGCCACTTCCGAGGATGATGAAAGGAGTTCTCCTTCATCAATAAGACCAAGAATAGATTGTTTCGGTGATCCGAAGATTGCACGAATTTTCTTCCATACAGTAGACGTGGAAGTAGTGCGTGAGATAGTGCTCACGTATTTCGTCCATGAATTCCTCTTAGCGTCCAAGAATACTCGACGGCACACCGCTCTAGCCCTGCGGTATAAATTTAGATGTTCTGTTGTGGGCCTACGATTAAATTTACGTAGTGCCTGCCGTCGATTCCTAATAGCAATTTTGCATTCATCGTTCCACCATGGAACGAAAGGACGTCTAGGATTACCCGATGTTTGTGGGATATATCTGTTGGCATTCTTAAGTATCATGGACGTAAAAGAAGAATATTGGTCGAGGATGTTCGCTCCATCGTCATACTGAGATTGGAATGCTTTACAGTATCCGTTCCAATCTGCCTTTTCAACAATCCATCTCCGTGGCATTCTTTTAATCTCGCAGTCTACACCGAAACTAATAATAATTGGTCTATGATCACTGCCGTGATAGTCATCACAAATCGACCAATTAAAATGAGGGAGTACATTCGGTGAGCATATGGAAAGATCAAGGTTAGATACAGCACCAGTTGATAAGGACATAAATGTGTGTGATCCATTATTCAGTAGGCAAAGGTCAAAATCTTGTCTCAATCTGTTTATCATATTTCCTCGAGTGGAGCAGAAGGTTGAGCCCCAGGAAATATGATGGGCATTGAAGTCTCCTACTATTAACGATGGAGATGGTATTTGTGTAAGGAGATTTGAGACGTCTAAAGCACTGAACACAGTGTTCGGTGAGAGATACAGATTGCAGATATGCAATTTGAAGGGAATAGTGACCTTTACTGCAATAGCAGGAATGACAGTGGTTAGTTGAATTTTTGTAGCTGACACCCCATTCTTCATGAAAATCGCTACTCCACCACTTTCCCTACTGTCTACTAGGCAGTCGTATCTCTCGCAGAAGTATCCTCTAAATGTAATTCGGTCATGTTGTAGGAGGTGAGTTTCCTGGAAACACATGATTAGTGGATCATGTGTGTGCGCCAGTACTCTAATATCTTCAATGCGGGACCGAATACCTCTAACATTCCACTGAATAATGTTCATAAGTGTAAAAAGCAAATAAAAAAATAAATTTCGGAAACTAAATAAAAATTAGTTGTACGTGATTCGGTTTTTCTTTTTTGAATTTTTTATTTTAAAGAACTCCGATGCCCTAGGGTCGGGTGGTTCTTCAACCATATGAATGTTGTATAATGTGTGTTTTGTGATTGTGTTGCGTGATAGGTGTTGGGTGATGTGTGATGGATGTTAAGTGATAGGTGTGATGGATGTTGTGTGATAGGTGTTGGGTGGTGGGTGTTGGGTGATGTGTTCTGGGTGATGTGTGTTGGGTGATGGGTGTTGGGTGATGGGTGTTGGGTGTTGGGTGATGTATTTTGGGTGATGTATTTGGGGTGATGTGTGTTGAGTGATGGGTATTGGGTGATAGGTGATTTGTGTTGGGTGATAGATGTTGGGTGATAGGTGTTGGGCGATGGGTGTTGGTTGATAGGTGATGGGTGTTGTGTTATCTGTGTTTTGTGATAGGTGTTGGGAGATGGGTTTTGTGTGATTTGTGTTATGTGTTGGATGTTGGGTGATGTGTGTGTTGTGTAGTGAAATAGGTGTTGGGTGATAGGTGTGTTGTGTTGTGTGATGGGGTGTTGGGTGGTGTGTTGGGTGTAAGGTGATTTTGTTGGGTGATGGGTATTGTGCGATGTGTGTTGTGTGATGGGTGTTGTGTGATGGTGTTGGGTAATGTGTGTTGGGTGATGGGTGTTGGGTGATGGGTGATGGGTGATGGGTGATAGGTGATGTGTGTTGGCAGATGGGTGTTGGGTGATGTGTGTTGGGTGAAGTGTGTTGGGTGATGTGTGTTGTGTGATAGGTGTTATGTGATGTGTGTTGTGTGATGGGTGATAGGTGATGTGTATTGGCTGAGGGGTGTTGGGTGATTGAGTTAGGTGATGTGTGTTGGGTGATGGGTGTTGTGTTATAAGTGTGTTGGGTGATGGGTGATGGGTGATGTGTGTTTGGTGATGTGTGTTGGGTGATGGGTGATGGGTGATGTGTGTTGTGTGATGGGTGTTGGGTAATGTGTGTTATGTGATGGGTGTTGGGTGATGGGTGTGTTGTGTTGTGTGATGTGGTGTTCGGTGGTGTGTTAAGTGATGGTTGTTGGGTGTGGGTGATGGGTGTTGTGTGATGGGTGTTGTGTGGTAGGTGTTAGGTGATGTGTGTTATGTGATGGGTGATGGGTGATGTGTGTTGTGTGATGGGTGTTGGGTAATGTTTGTTATGCGATGGGTGTTGGGTGATAGGTCAACACCCATCACCCAACACCCATCATAGGTCTAACACCCATCACCCATCATAGGTCTAACACCCATCACCCAACGGTGATAGATGTTGGGTGTTGGGTGATGTGTGATGGATGATGTGTGTTAGGTGTTGGGCGATGGGTGTTAGGTGATGTGTGATGGGTGTTGGTGATGGGTGGTGGGTGATGGGTGTTGGGTGAATTGTGTTGGGTGATGGGCAATGTGTGTTGGGTGATGGGTGATGGGTGTTGGTGATGGGTGTTGGATGTAGGGTGATGTGTGTTGGGTGATGTGTGATGGGTGTTGGGTGATGCGTGTTGGGTGATGTGTGTTAAGTGATGGGTGTTAGGTGATGGGTGCTTGGTGATGGGTGTTAAGTGATGTGTGTTGGGTGATTGCTGTTGTGTGATGGGTGTTGTGTGATGGGTGTTGTGTGTTGGGTGATGTGTGATGGGCGTGAAGTGATGGGTGTTGGGTGAAGTGTGTTGGGTGATGGGTGTTGGATGATGGGTGTTGAGTGTTAGGTGTTGGGTGATATGTGTTGGGTGATGTGTGTGTTGTGTTGTGTGGTGGGTGTTGGGCGATGGGTGTGTTGCGTTGTGTGATGAGGTGTTGGGGGGTGTGTTGTTTTTTTTTTTTAAGGGCGAAAAACGGTTGAACGTTATCATCGCCCGGAAAATAAATAAATAAATAAATAAATAGATAAATAAATAAAAATAATTTAAGGTTTTTAGATAAAATTAAAACTTAAAACTACTATCACAGAAACAAAATCCGGAATGGGTGTAAAAGGCCCATTCTCGGATAACAAACACACTAATATGTAACTTAAAACTGTTAAAAACTATCACATTAAAAATAAATAAAACTTAAAACTATGTTAAAAACTATCACATTAAAAATAAATAAAACTTAAAACTATGTTAAAAATTATCACATTAAAAATTGTTGGGTGATGGGTGTTGTGTGTTAGGTGATGTGTGTACGGTGTTGGGTGATGGGTGTTGTGTGTTAGGTGATGTGTGTATGGTGTTAGGTGTTGGGCGATGTGTGTTGGGTGATGGGTGTTGGGTGATGTGTTGTGTGATGTGTGTTGTGTGATAGGTGTTGGGTGTTGGGTGATGGGTGATGGGTGATGTGTGTTGTGTGTTGTGTGATAGATGTTGGGTGATGAATGTTTATAATGTGTGTTTTGTGATTGTGTTGTGTTATGTGTATTGTGTGATAGGTGTTGGGTGATGTGTGATGGGTGTTAAGTGATGGGTGTGATGGGTGTTGTGTGATGGGTGATGGGTGTTGGGTGATGTGTTTTGGGTGATGTGTGTTTAATGATGGGTGATGGGTGTTGGGTGATGTATTTTGGGTGATGTGTGTTGAGTGATGGGTATTTGGTGATAGGTGGTTTGTGTTGGGTGATAGGTGTTGGGCGATGGGTGTTGGGTGATGGGTGTTGTGTTATGTGAGTTTTGTGATAGGTGTTGGAAGATGAGTGTTGTGTGATGTCTGTTGGGTGCTGAGTGTTGGGTGATGGGTGCTGGGTGTTGGGTGTTGACTGTTGAGTGATAAGTGATGGGTGTTGGGTGGTGCGTGTTGGGTGATGTGTGTTAAGTGATGGGTGTTAGGTGATGGGTGCTTGGTGTTAAGTGATGGGTGTTAAGTGATGTGTGTTGGGTGATTGCTGTTGTGTGATGGGTGTTGTGTAATGGGTGTTGGGTGTTGGATGATGGGTGTTGAGTGTTAGGTGTTGTGTGATGGGTGTGTGTGTTGTGTGATGGGTGTTGGGTGATGGGTGATGTGTGTTGGGTGATGTGTGTGTTGTGTTGTGTGATGGGTGTTGGGTGATGGGTGTGTTGTGTTGTGTGATGAGGTGTTGTGTGGTGTGTTGGTGTGGTGGTGTGTTGTGTGATGGGTGTTGTGTGATGGGTGTTGGGTGTTGTGTGATGGGTGTTGGGTGATGGGTGAGACGGGAGAACCGCCTCGCCCGCGCCGGCGAAGGACGACCCACGCCGACCTGACCATGCGGGGCTCTGGGGGCCACCCACTTCTGCTGAGGTAAAGCTCGGTCGGACTTCAATGGACGAGCCGTAACTCCCCCACCTAGCCGGATACCAGCTTCCGGAACCAACAGTTCTTCTCAGATCTAACGCAAAAACGGCCCTTTTCAGTGCCACCATGAATAAGTTCCACCTGCCGTCGAAGCCATTCGGCGACAATATATATAATTTTAAATTTAAATTGATTAGGACATTTTATTTGAGTTTTTACAAGTTATAAAATTGTCAATTTCCAACAGTAGAAATTCACTCATGTTTTAAATTTCCATGATAATAAACAAATAATTATGTCAATTAAGTTTTCATCATCTGATTGTGACAAAATCTGTAGCGCTGTCAGTATTAATAGATGCAACAAAAGGCTCAATTTCATTTTCTATTATATTATCCAATTCCTAATAATTTAGTCCAGTAGTATCAGTTACACATTTCTGTACAGTTTTCCCATTAGTGCTGACCTGCTTTATCAATGGCTTTTAAGCATAAATTTTTAACTTCAGATATTTTAAAAGCAGTATTTTTTGACACTTTCGATTTGTCTCGAAATTAACTCAATTGGGTTAAGTATACAGTGATAGGGAGGTAATTGAAGCATGGTTTTGCCACTGGATCTTGCTAACTCATCAATTTTAAATACAATAAAATTACTTTTAATACGCAAATCCCTTTGCGTATTCAAAATCTGAACGCAAGGACAAAAGAGTGATCATATGAAAAGATAAGGAAGGTTTTAATAGATCTGAGAAAATAAAGGGTCCGCCACGGGAAACAGACGTTTTACAAATTAACGGCACTCCACTATTTTAAGGTTAAAAAATAATTTATTAGCAGAACGAAGTTTCTGAGAATATGCAGTTTGACTTACATATGTACGAAAAATAATATCGTTAAGATGGTGTCTATTTTCACGCTGACAAATGTGGAGACGCTCTTTGAAGTTAGCCTCCACTCTCTCCAATAGTTGACGATCGATCTGAGCGATGTTCTGCTCTATCGCTTGTCGCAGTTCGGCCAATGTACGAGGTTTGGTTTCATACACCAAAGACTTTAAATACCCCCACAAGAAAAAATCACACATCGAAAGGTCTGGTGAGCGAGGGGGTCAATCCAGATCACCGAATCTGGAGATAACGCGATTAGGGAACATTTGTCTAACAGCAGCCATCGACACTCGGGCAGTATGGGCCGTAACTCCATCCTGTTGAAAATAAACATTTATTTTGTCGTCTCAGCTCAGTTTTAAAGAATATTTTCACCATATTTACGTAACGATCAGCTGTTACGGTTACAGTGTTCCCGTAAGTAGGGCCCCACGATTCCAAATTTCCCGATGCCGCACCACATCGTAACTTTGGGGCTGTGTAATGGTAATTCATGTAAAGTGCGTGGATTTTCACAGGCCCAGTATCGGAAGTTTTGACGATTTACAACACCATTGAGATGAAAATGAGCCTCGTCGCTCATTATCAAAATCGCATTGGGCTCATCTTCCAAAATTTGGAGCATCGCTTCAGCAAAAGCTGCACGTTGTGGGTAATCGCCCTCTATTAACTTGTGCACAACTGACATTTTATAAGGGTGAAAACCTAAATCTCGGTGTAGAATTCGCCGCACAGAACTATTGGATATTCGTAGTGCTGCAGAATGCCTACAAACTGAACGTCTTGGACTAGTTAAAACAGCCTGTCTTACACGTTCCACGTTCTCCGGAGTTCGAACTGTGCAACGTGGTCCCGGTGGCTGCCTTTTCATTAGACTACCTCCACTACGAAGGGCATTAACCCGTCGCAAAATGGTCCGGCTCGGTATATCTCCATGCCGAGGAACGTTAAACCTTCGACGAACGACGTTGAACGTTGAACTTCCGTAACTGATTCGCCGCTCCGCACAAAACTGTCATACACGAAAACGCGATGCTCTACATTCCAAAGAGGCATGGTGGCAACTAAACAATGAACAAGCATAAACTGCAAGGTCAGACGAGTGACGCGCCGGCCTTGGCTCCTCTCTCCAACTCCTACCGGATGCTAATACAATCTTAAAAAACGTCCGTTTCCCGTGGCGGACCCTCTATAATATTATATAAACTTTTTATTACATTGACTACTATATAACAAATTAATTATATGGTGAATCATATATTAGTAATAATTACAGTGTTGTATATAGATATGGCTACGTTGTGAATTGGCAATGATACAAGAGATGTGACTCAGCAGAATCATAATGAACTCACTAATCCAAACGCAATGTTTGTTATTCTTCACACTACAAGCTAACTGAGTACAATATAATGTACAGATTTAGATATTTCAATGAAATTTGGTATATATGTACCCTACAACATTTTCTTCAAAATAAATTTGCACATTTTACCTTTGTAAATTAAAAAGGGTGGGCATTAAAAATTGTTAAAAAATATTTTATTTAAAATTAGTTTTATTGAATTATATTTTATTAGTTAAAATGTTAAGTCTGTTATTGTACACAAAATGTCACCTAATTTGTTGAAATCAGTTGAAACTTTTTAAGTGGATAGTACCCGGGAGTTGAACTTCTATCTCACCCAGTTCTTTAGTGGACACGGGTGTTTGCGGGGGGGGGGGAGGAGAGACACCTGTGAGTGCGTGTATTGCAAGGCAGGAGTCGATTCTGCTGAGCACACATTTTTTGTGTGCCCTAGATGGGATGGGAGCTTCTGAGAATTCAGGTACTCCAAGAAGTGGGTCCCATCTCCCCGGACAGTATTGGAGAGATAATGTTAAGAAGTGAGATGTCCTGGGCTGTCATGGCCACGTTTATCAGGGCAATAGTGAAAAAAAAAACCGAGTAGGAGGCAAGGTTTTATCCATAATTACCGATAAGGTTGATGGTAATAGAAATATGTTGAATCGCAGACTGCTAATGAAGTCGCGATATATCTACGTGTTCGTAAGTCGTAGTTCATAAGGGGGCCTACACATCTCGAAGTAATGGGGTGATTCCGGGATGCGTAGGGTTACTCCAATGGGAGTAGTTTTAGTCGGTAGTCTGTTGATGGTGGTTGGATTAGATCACCAGCAGGAGTCTGACACTTCGTGTGTAAATGCATTTCCACCTCAGTCCCAAAAAAGTGGATAGTACCCACTGGGTTGGTCTAGTGGTGAATGCATCTTTGCAAATCAGCTGATTTCAAAGACGAGAGCTCCAACGTTCAAATCCTAGTAAAGGCATTACTTTTATACAAGTTTGAATATTAGATTGTGTTTACTGGTATTCTTTGGTGGCTGGGTTTCAATTAATCACACATCCCAGAAATTGTCAACCTGAGACTGTACAAGACTACACTTCACTTACACTCACACATATCAACCTCATTCATCCCATAATACCTGATGGTGATTCCTGGAGGCTAAGCAGGAAAAAAAGTGAATTGTAAAACTTTGCGTTAAAACAGACTGACTGAAAACTGTCAGACCGCATAATTTCCAGTGTGACCTCTATTGACAAGCAGCATCACATTTTATTAGTTTTCTTCCTCTATCAATAAACATATTTTGTATTTAAGGGTGAATTTTACTTAAAATGTTATTAATTTTTTTTTTTAATTTTTGATACTGCATCTGGTTTTCAAATTGTACTGTTATTAAAAATGTTATGTGAACTACTTGTAAAGCAAGTAGTCTACTTGAGATTTAAATGATTTTTCCAAAATACTATAAGTAGCTCCTCGTTGCAGCTTTACCTGTGCTATGTGGTTACATGTCTTTTTATTTTATGTTTATTAGTCAAGTAACCAGAGGCAGGTGCAGCCAGTCACACATACAGTAACGGTGGCAGTGGTTGTGTTGGTTGAGCCACAGCATCATATACTTTCAAACACCCTTAAAAAATCAGAATTAAAAAAATCTGAAAATGTTTTTAAATATTTATCTGTTTTTAAGTTTTAAAAATTCAACATTATGGATATTTAATAATAATTACTGTAAGAGTTAGCCTAGAAACAATTAATGCTCAATAATAAATATATGTTATTCAAACAAATTTTGAAAATGAAATTAAAAAAAAAATAAATTACACGTATTCAAACAAATTTTATTAATCAAAAAGGCTATAACTAAGTACTCTGTGATAACTGCAACTGAAACAGCTGGTTTTTTACTTACATTGTTTTTCGTTCACTTGTGAACAAAACCGTTTCATGTTCTACTACTTTCATTGAATTATGATATCTGTGCTCTGAATTTTGAAAATCTGTTTTTTTATTGAAAATTGTCATTAATTGTGTTAATTATCATTTAAAATTAATCAAAATTATACAAATAATGAACTTGCTGATATGCATTTTTGATATGGTCTTGCCAATGGTAATTTGAGGGAGGCAAACGGCTTTACCAAGAAAAGCATCCAAACCACTGTCACCCAGATAGAAAATTATTTTCACATCTTCATGCAAGTTTAAGTGAAACTAGGGGCATTAAAGCTGTCATAGTTTGTAATAGTAGACCAACAACAGTTTCAGTGCCACAGGTAGAAGAAAGTGTTTTGAACAAATTTGCATAGGATCCAGAATTATCATGTAAAAGAGTTGCTAAAGTTAACAAATCGCGTAATACAGTATAGAATATTTTACACTCGCAATTATTGTTCCTGTACCACCTGCAATGGGTACAAGTTCTTCTACCAGGTAATGACTAATCAAGGATTGCGTTCAGTCGGTGGTTAATTAACAATTGTGCCCATAACCTGGAGTGGATATCTAACATTCTTTTTATAGTAGAGGCGTCTTTCACTAAGGGTGGTATAAACAACTTCCACAATCAACACATTTGTGAGAGGAAATTTCTCATGCAGTGGAAGTCAACACAGATTTTCTCTGAATGTTTGGGGAGCGATCTACATGGATATGCTTATCGAGCCTTTCTTTTAGGTGACTCACATTTGAAATTCATAACAAATGACCTACCTGAACATCTAGAGGATATTCCTTTGCAAACCACAATGATCATGTGGTTCATACATGATAGTGCGCCTGCCCACTTTGCAATTGGCAGCTGAGAAAAATTGATTGTTTTCAAGGACGGTGGATTGGTCGGGCCAGACCCATTTGTTGGCCTGCACACTCCCCAGATCTGAACTCATTAGACCAGTGGTTCCCAAATTTTTCCAAGTCACAGCACCCTTTTTCAATTAAAATTTTTCCATGGGGCCCTACCCTAAGTAAAAGTATTACTACTCGTAAGTAAGAAATAAAAATAAAGTAAACTCATGTGTCTTCATTATTATTTTACTTTTTTTTTGTACTTTATTAACATTAAATTAATAATTATAAATGTCTTCGTTCAATTAATTATGAAGGTTTTACAATATTTTGTGGCACCCCTGTGAAGAGGCTGCGGGGCTCCCTGGGGTGCTGTGGTGCACAGTTTGGGAATCATTGCATTAGACTGTTATCTATGGGGACATGTAAAGTTTCTTGTTTATTCAAAACCAATTGTCGATGTTCATCAGATGGAAGATATAAGTGTCCGCTCTTTTCAAACAAAAGGACCAGCTAGGAATTTTTGCGCTAGTACGTCAGTCACTAAACATGTGGATTATTGTGTTAGAATGAATGGAGGTTGCATTGAACATTTGTTGTGATTTTCATCAGAAACCAAACAAAATTTCACATGCTCTTACAGTAATATTATTAAATATCCATAATTTTGAATTTTTAGCAATTTTAATTAGAACATTTGATTTAGTTATCAAATTAGTCGCAATAATAAAAAAAAGCAAGATGGCCACCATATCGGTTGAGGCCTACTTTTTTCAATAACTCTGTTGTCTGTTGTAACACAATTTGGTAAATCTAATAATTCCTAAGATATTTAAGATTGAAAAATTGAAACAATCACCACTTTGAAATTGTCGACAAAGGGTATTGTTATTTTATTTCTATTAAAAAATGTTAGTTTTAAATAAAGTACAAAATTTTATTGCATTGTTTCGAGCCATTCTTGAAAAATTATTTTTTTCTTAAAAATCACATAATGCTGGGCAGACAAAAATTAGCGTTTTCAGACCTATATTCAGTGGGTATTTTTTCTTCCTACGTTAAGTAAAATCACTTCCTAGAGTTTGGCCTCACCTTTTAAGGACAACCTCTATATATGGTTACCACATACAAGCAAAGATTCATATTGGCAAATGCAATGCTAGCAACTCAGATGTCAGCAGGAGTACAGTACAAGCATCGCTCCCACCAAGTAGATTTCCCACCACAGTGGTGATGTGGGCCCCACCACTCATAGGCTCTAATAAAAGAGTGAATTTTCAATTCGTCGTCGACCATTGTCTGGAAAAGAAGCAGAAAAAGAAGATAGAAGAAGTTCCCTGGCCGGCTAAACATGGGACCTCCTGCCAGATGCCAACATCCCCACCAAAGCAGCAGGCCTAGCCGGTCCAACATCGCCAGAGACCAGTTTCCAGACCCAACAGCCCTTTTTCCAGAGTTTGAAGTGAACAGCCCTTTTCAGGGCTACCACAAGGTTTATATGTCAAGTCATCAAACCCATTTGGCAACAATAATATGTGTATATATATATATATATATATATATATAATATCCTCCTGATAAAATGTATCCATAAACCTTCTCAGTTAGGCCAGATTTTTACCCATGTTTCTTGTCCTGAAACATGCGTAAAAATGTAGTAGCAACAGATTGGGTAATTTTTTTTTTGTTTATCCTGAATAAAAAGAACCCTCTTCCTCTTTATGTAATAGTATAGATATATTACTTTACTTAAATTCAATTCTATTATTATGTAATATTATTCATTCGATTCTTTCAAATCATTCAGTTCAAACCCTGTTCACAGTTCATTAATTCATTTCATTAAAGACTTTGCCAGCAAACTATATATATATAGTGGAAGTTAAAGAAACTTTGTTGAAGTTTCAACTTCACAAAGTTGAAACTTGAATTGAAAAAGTAACATTTGATTGTTCAGTTTTATTTTCATTTAAAATATGGATATGTTTGTAAAAAATCCTGGTCTGATGAAAACAAAATGTATGTAAAAACCAGAGGAAGAGAAACCTGCATCTTGGTAAAAATAAAAAAAGTAATGCTAAAAAATCGATGGTGTTGTATAAGCTGCTACTGAATGTGAGGTAATACTCTCCATACTGAAAGAATACACACATTATATATATATATATATATATATATATATATATATATATATATGTATATAATTTTTCTATTGAAAGTTTTCCAACTAATTTACTTGATTTTCAATATTTTCAAAATACTTTCAATATTCGAATGACATCAGCTTGAACAGTGCTACTACAACAGTAAGCAGCAATGCAATAGAAAAAAATTAAAATATCCCAAAACATCTATGTAGACAGTAAAAATTTAATTTAAAAATAAGCTATTCAAGTTTTGAGGAAAATTAAAAATATGACCGCCAGACAAACTTTCTATAAAAAATTTACAAAAACCGTTTTTTTGAAATCTAATAAAATAATTATTTCTTTATTGGTGATGAATAGCAGATACAAAAATGGAAGAAAATATTACAAGAATGTTCGGAGAGGATTAAAGAGGATATTGCTGTTAAAAAAAAATATATATATTAGAAATTTTTAAAACATATTCCTTTAATAGTGAGCTGAATTATACAATTCTTTTAATAAAATTTAACTAAGCAATCACAGCATATTCATAACACTATAAATAATGTCTTTTAATTTTTAAATAAAAATTTCACTTAATTCTATAATATTTACATTCATAATTGAACTATAAATTTAAACTAATAAAAAAATTTTATGTAGTACCATATTTATGGTTTTTTTGATCGATAAATTTATGACATTTAGATATTTTATGACATCTAGATAACTTCAGATATTTAATGCAATTCTGATAGTCAGATACATATCTTATTAACCCCTACGATTAGGGGTTAACTGTTCTTGCTTGGCAAGACAGTTTAATTAATCCTCAACAAAGAACGGTAGCCAGGAAACAGTATCAGGACTATCCTGACCCCTATAATCTATTTCCTATCAAGACATCAGCACTGTAAAAATATAATTGGTCTGACCTGGAGTTGAAACGTCAATGTCATCTAAGGAAGGCTAACAGATTGCACTATCTCAATATACATTAGTTCTTGACAAACAAACACGTTTTGCTCTGAACATAGTAAATTCTAACATATGTATACAACTAGAACACTGAGAGTGCTTAACAGAGTAAAATGTGGCTGTTTATCATGAAACAATTAAGTCTTACAACAGCAAGGGTTTTTATTAGTTTAAATTCAAAAACTTTTCATTAAAATAAATATATAATCTATGACTAAAATAACAATCACCGATCAAATATTAATTCATTTTTTTAAACTACTATGTATCAAATAATATAACAATCATTAAACATATTTTCCCCTGAATACATTCATATCATATCAATATTAAATTGAAAAAATAAATTAATGGATTCAAATAATAGGTGATGAATATACAATAAGATATATATAATCGTATAATACTACATATAATACATACTTATAAATTACATATTTCTAAGTTCTAAAAATAAACATTACTACTCTACACAAAATTTTAAAATTAAATCCTAACTTTTATAAAAAAAATATAGCTGCACAGAAAGATTAGCAACACAGGGTCATGAAACTCAACGATGATGATTGTACAATACCACCACCAATGAAGATAGTGACAAAAAAGAAAGCTATTTTCAAATTATTTTTGTTTTATAACAATATGTATCATAAAATCTATCATATGTTGTAACATTTTTTTTTTTTTGTTTAGCCTCCGGTACCACTGTAAGGTATTACTTAGAGGATGATGTGTATGAATGTAAATGAAATGGTGTAGTCTTGTACAGTCTCAGATCGACTATTCCTGAGAAGTGAAGTTAATTGAAATGAAACTACCAAAGAACAACTGGTATCCACGATCTAGTATTCTAATCCATATAAAAGCAACTGTCTTTACTAGGATTTGAACCTTAGAACTCTTGACTTCAAAATCAGCTGATTTACGATGATGAGTTAATCACTAGACCTGGTGGGCTATGTTGAAACTGTTTGGAACTCCATTTAATTTCACAATATAAATGATAATTTAATATACAGTAATCTCTTGCTATTTATGGATTTTTATCAGTGGTTTTTAAATTACTAAAAATATAAGAAATAATTAAATTTTTCTAATCTGAAGAATGTTTTCTTATTCCAAAACAATATCACTATTATAACTATTAAATCTATGCATTTCAGCCTAGATAAAAACATATTTATGTTGTACCTTCAGAGGTTTGTTTCTAAGTGCAATAATAAATGAATAAAATTTATCCCTGATGTTGAAAAAGATTACAATGTAAAAAATCACTGAACAATCAAGATAAATGATTCTGTTATGAAAACAAAATTATACTTTATAAGTGGTTGTAAAAAAAACATCTTTGGAAGGATAGAAATCACAATAATAAAATGAAATCAAAAAATGATTCAGCGATATAATGGAAATATTAACCATAGCAGACATGAAGAGCGATTTCAATAAATCTAGGTCTCAAATACTGAATAAGTCAATACAATTATAAAATTTCTATCTAGATTTATAGAAAACAGTAATTAATTTAGAGGACTTTATTTGAAACAATAGTAAAAATCTCATCTGCATGAAAATTACAAATTTTGGCAGGAAACATGAGTTTATTTTCAGAGTACGTAACTGCCATCCTTAACTGCCATATTTGCTGTATACATACATATGTATAGATTTATTTATATATATACATATATATGTATAATATGTTCAATATTTTCTCTCTTATAATTAAAATCTAATAATGTGTTAAACAAAGATGATACACCGATTTATAGTACGAAAGGAAAAGTCGATAGTGGGTGGAATATATTGAAGAGTTATACGGAGGAAATGAATTAGAAAATGGTGTTATAGAGGAAGGAGAGGAAGTTGAAGAGAATGAAAGGGGAGAAACAATAATGAGATCTGAATTTAAGAGAGCATTAAAAGATTTGAATGGCAGAAAGGCTCCTGGAATAGACGGAATACCTGTAGAATTACTGCGCAGTGCAGGTGAGGAAGCGATTGATAGATTATACAAACTGGTGTGTAATATTTATGAAAAAGGGGAAGTTTCAGTTTCAGTTCAAAAAGAGTTTATAGTTGTGATACCAAAGAAAGCAGTAGCAGAACAATTAGCTTAACTAGTCATGCGTCAAAAATCTTAACTAGAATTCTGTACAGAAACGAGAGGAGAATGGAAGAAGTGTTAGAAGAAGTTTGATTTCAGGAAAAGTATGGGACAAGGGAAGCAATTTTAGCGCTCAGATTAATAGTAGAAGGAAGATTAACGAAAAACAAACCAACATACTTGTCATTTATAGACTTAGAAAAGACATTCGATAACGCAGACTGGAATAAAACATTCACCACACAGAGATAGAAGAACAATTGTTAACATTTACACGAACCAAACAGCAACAGTAATTGAAGAACACAAGAAAGAAGCCGTAATAAAAAAGGGAGTCCAATAAGGACGTTTCCTATCCCCATTACTTTTTAATCTTTACATAGAACAAGCAGTTAATGATGTTAAAGAATAATTTAGATCCAGAGTAACAGTCGAGGTGATTTGAGTTACATGCTATGATTTGCTGATGATAAAGTAATTCTAGCTGAGAGTAAAAAAGATTTAGAAGAAACAATGAACGGCATGAATGAAGTCTTATGCAAGAACTACCACATGAAATATAGTAGAAATAACAAAGCTGGACTACAGAATGTAGAAATAGGAAGGGAAAAGATAATTGAGGTAGAAGAATTTTGTTATTTGGGAAGTAGAATTACTAAAGATGGATGAAGCATGAGCGATATAAAATGTCGAATAGCAAAGGCGAAACGAGCCTTCAGTCAGAAATATAATTTGTTTACATTAAAAATTAATTTAAACATCAGGAAAACATTTTTGAAAGTATATGTTTGGAGTGTAGCTTTATATGGAAGTGAAACCTGGACGATTGGAGTACCTAAGAAGAAAGATTAGAAGCTTTCGAAATGTGGTGCTACAGGAGAATGTTAAAAATCAGATGGGTGGATAAAGTGACAAATGAAGAGGTGTTGCACCGCCAAATTGATGAAGAAAGAAGCATTTGGAAAAATATAGTTAAAAGAAGAGACAGACTTATAGGCCACATATTAAGGCATCCTGGAATAGTCGCTTTAATATTGGAGGGGCAGGTAGAAGGAAAAAATTGTGCAGGCAGGCAATGTTTGGAACATGAAAAATAAATTGTTAGGGATGTAGGATGTAGGGGGTATATCGAAATGAAACGACTAACCCTAGATAGGGAATCTTGGAGAGCTGCATCAAACTAGTCAAATGATTGACGACAAAAAACAAAAAAAAATTATTTGTTTAAATATAAATACCTGTCTATTTGATTATACCATCAAATATGCAAGTATCCATACCTGCCTATATATTTGATTATACCATCAAATATGCAAGTATCCATACCTGCCTATATATTTGATTATATCAGGGTAATTTGAATAAATCTAAATCAGTTAAAAATAGTTAAAATAAGTACTTTTTTTAAATCAAGCCATCATGATTTGCAACATTTATAAAACATTTGAAAATTTTACAACAATTTTTGTTGTATTTATAATTACAAACAATACACCCTGGCATGAAAAACAGGTTAACATTTGAAATTTTCGTGTATATGAAAATGTGTTTAACATTTTAAATTAACACTACACTTAGGATTAGTTCAGTATACTTTAATTGTAGGTGAAAGTTATAAAATCTTTACCTGGTCAGAATTGGCTTTTACTGCTCTAAATCTTCTTTTACAGTGAATGGTAATAGGAGCATGAATGTTTTTGTTGATTAAATATGTTGCTAGTATCACAGCAACATAGATAATCTTTGTTTCTGATGTATTCAATGTATTCTGATGTATTATACCAATATATTGGTATAATCTAACAACATTGTAGTTTCTTCATGTGAAATTTTGTTGTATATTTTTTTTGTCTTCATGTTTGTTTTGAGTGTTTTAAATGAATGGCTTGAAATTATACATGTTTAGTGATCATGTATAATATTTTCCATGATGCTGATGTGATATTTGTATGTATAATGGTTTTAATGAGATGGATGGCAAAAGGAGACTTACGGTGAAATGAAGTACTTTTATGTAAGTTTTGTATTGAAGTCAACTTTAGTTGAATTGCAGATTCTGTTAAATCAAAAATTTATTTGACCGTTTGGAGATGTATATTTTGTTTTATTGGAAGTACTTTAGTGTGCATTTTATCAGTTATACATAAAAGCACTTTGATTCACCATTATTACTTTTGCAAACAATCCACTGTACATCAACATGAAAAATCTTACATATAAACACTAAATTAAGTAAATTAGATCTATTCAGCACAAAAATACTTAAATAACACAAAAGAAAATTATATATGGATGAAGAATACATTTAAGTCAGATATATATAAAAAACACACTTTCAATATATACAAACATACACTTCAACACCTAACACAAACACCAGTGAGTGCCATACTAAAGAAAAATAATCAGGATTTTCTGAACCACAGTAATCAGATTCAGAAGAAGCTTGTCTTACAGCAAAAGCTACCTTAGATTCAGGTAGAATTTTTATGTAGCTTTCACTTTAAATTACTGAAGTTGATTTCAAGTATTTTAAAGTTTATTAATATAAAGAACAAGGTATCTTTTACAAATTAAAAAAACTTAGTTTCAATAATACTAAACTGAGCTTCAAGATCTTTTAGAAATTTATGCATCCCAAGCATATGGACTGAGGGTGGTACTGCTGTTGAAATAATTAAGAACCTTTTTTTTTATATTAGGTTTCACCATGTAATCGGTAGGTGTAATGTTTGTTTATTTAATAAATAAGGTTTATCTTTATATGAATAACTAGTTACTAAAGTTTAATTTTTAAAGATTGATTATACTGAGTGTGAATGTGCATCTAATCAATGTTTAGAGCACTCATTTACTTTAATTAGCTCATAAAAACATACAATATATACAATTTTCAATTAGTTAAAAATTAATGCTTATCTGTAATACATATGTTTTAAAAAGTATTAAATTATCATTTGCTGTACCTATATAATTCTAAAGAAAACTTCCTCTATCAAGTATTAGAACTAATATCACATCTAACTTGAAGGATAAACAATTAGATAGGCTATTGTCACTCAAAAAATAAGCTATTTCTTTGTAAATTTGAATATATTGATAAAATCTATAAATGTAAATAAACAATAGAGTAATAATATTTCATTTGTTATGTAATAGAAATAATATAATAATAAATAGCAGAAACCTATATCAAAGAAGTCAAAACAGACCTTTGTTCAAAATAGACGTAGTTATCAAAGTACGTTTTGAATACTTATCATTGTGAGTATAATGTAGGAACTAACACACTTATAAACTGAAAAAAACTTTGCAATAAATGAACTGACAACCATACCAGGCAAATAAGATTCTTTTTTAAGTGACAAACGGATGGGTGTATGCACATCCATACACAATAGTATCTTAACACATACAAAGAAAAAGATGAACAATAAGAAGTAATAAAAAAAACTATGATCTTACTTTTTATAATTTCTAAAAATAGTTACATATTTGTTACACTTAAATATGCAATAATTATTTATGTACATATTTAAAATTAGCTAAAATAAATGATATTGAATAAAACAGAAAATGTAAAAATATTTGTTATGATAACATAAAATTACAATAAAAAACATAAAACCTTATATAAAACAACAGTACATTACATAAAGCATAATATAAAAATATTTTCTATTACAGTATGTATAAATATTTCATTGAAATGGTTGTTTAAATAACCAAGATGTAAAATGAGTTAATACAGTTTTGATACAAAACAAAGTAATACCAATACTTCGAAAGTCGTGAAAATAATAATAAAATGAGTAAAACTCACATTAAGTCAACTGATTTTTAAAATGTATTCATTATATTTGAAGTTTATTGTCCAATATAATAATAATAATAATAATAATAATAATAATAATAATAATAATAATGATAAAAGTAATAACATGTAACATGACTTCTAAAAAGTGCCAGCTATTATGTTTAAAAGGTAGGTAGCATCCATAAATTCTAGTTGTCAGTTTTACCTAGAAAAAACATATGAATAAAAAAAATCAATTTATTATTAAAATCTATAATAAGTTTAAACCAACAATAGGCAGCATAGAAAATTTAATGATTTTTTAAAACATTGTAACACTGAATAACTTTAAACAAATACTTGAGAATGCTCAAATGTTATCTGTATCGAATGCAGGTTTTCCATTAGCTAACTACTGCTGCTTATGCTAAAAGGGTTCACTACTATCAATGGTTCAAGAACTTTATTAGAGGCTACATTTCAAATCTAGTTATTTTCACAGATGAAGTGTAGTTTCACCTTGGTGGGTATTAATGGTCAGAACTACCGGATCTGGAATACTGAAAACCCGCATATTTTCCCCTACACCCACAAAAAATAGATAGGTATTTGGTTTTAAGGCGATGAATAACAGGACCCTTGTTTTTTGAAAAAACTGTGGGTGCCAAAAAATTATCTAACAGCTCATAGCCTTACTGCAAGAGGATGAGCATGACTGTTGGTTGCAATAGGACAGCACCAGTTGCCATACAGTTGCTCTACTATAGAGGTGCTACAGGAATTTTTCGGTGGAAAAATCATTTGTTAAGGATTTTAGCCATCCTTTGATCTGGGTAGTCTAGACTTCTTTCTGTGGGATTACTTAAAAGAAATTGTTTATAGAAGCAATCTGCACACCCTGCAGCAATTCAAGACAAATATTGCATTAGATAAACACGGTCCAACATATAGACAAGTGCATAGAAGTGGATGGACAATAAACTATTATTTATAGATTAAACTAAGTGATGGGGCCTCTAAGTTAAATACTCTTTATTTACTTCTAGAATAATACAGCAATAAAGATATTTTCAATTCACTGTTAAAGTCTACAAAATGAGGTGCTCATATGCACAATTTATTTTTCAGAAAATTTCATTAAGAAAATTATCTAGCACACTTAAAATATTATAGAAAGCCACCAAATACATTTTAAATATGCTACTACAATAAATATTTATGAATAAAAATTAAAATGAAGGTACATGTAAGTATATTCTTGGTAGGTTCATGATTTGTCAATCCATATTGATGGCAATAAAAGGATTCATTTTGAGTTGAAAGTGAAAAAAGTAGTTAATTTTAATAAGCATCAAAAAATACGTGATGTGTGAGAAAAGTAATGAGATTGGTAACACTATGAGCGATCTGACAAGGCTGTGTCTACCGGTCTGTGCTAGACCGGTTTGTTCATCCACATGCTCTGTACGAGTTTCAACTCTGTTCAGCCAACACATTATTTTTGACAGCTCCATCAGTGAAGTTGTGTTTTTGTTGTTTGTTATGAAAGCATCAGAATTTAGAGCAACATTGTGCAATCAAGTTTTGTGTTAAACTTGGGGAATCCGCGAGTGTGACCTTTGAAAAGTTGAAACAGGCCTATGGGGAATATTCTTATCAAGAGCACAAGTTTTCTGCTGGCACAAATTATTTTTGCAAGGCCGAGAACACGTTGAAGATCAACCTCGCTCAGGGAGACCTTCAACTTCAAAATCTGACAAAAACATAGAGCGTATGAGGGTTCTTGTAAGATCAGATCGTTGTTTAACAATAAGGATGATGAGTGAACAGTTAAATTTGAACACTTTCACCATACATCAAATTTTGACAGACGATTTGAAAATGCGAAAGGTTTGTGCGTAATTGGTGGCGAAAAACCTCACAATGGAACAGAAGTACAATCGAAGAAACATGTATGTTGATCTTGAAAGGATTGACAATGACCAAGAATTCTTCAATCGTGTGATTACAGGTTATGAATCCTGGATATTTGAGTACGATCAAAGCAGCAAAGCGAAGAAGAGTGGCACACTTCGTCATCTCCTCGACCAAAAAAATGTCAAACGAGCAAATCAAAGATAAAAACCATGCTAATTTCCTTTTTCGACAGTAGGGGTATCGTGCATAAAGAATTTGTTCCTCCAGGACAAACTGCCAACCAAGTGTTCTACATAGGTGTCCTTGAATGGCTCAGGAAAAGAGTGATTCGCGTGAGACCAGACATTGCAGAAAAGTGTATGCTTCATCATGACAATGCCTTGTGTCACACAGCCATTTCCATCAGGGAATTTTTGACCTCAAAATACATTCCTATGGTTCCTCAACCTCCCCCCTATTCGCCTGATTTGAGTCCTTGTGACTTTTCCTTTTCTCGAAATTGAAACATGTCTTAAAAAGGATGTCATTTTGTAACTCTGGCGAACATTCAAAAGAGTGTGATCGACCAGTTAAAAGGCCTACCAGTTGAAGCCTTCCAGCGCTGCTACCAGAAGTGGGAACAACGACTCTGCTGGTGTACAGCTGCCCAAGGGAACTACTTTGAAGTGGATAATATTGTTGTTTGAAAAAAATAAAAACTTTGGTAAGTAAAAAGTCAGTCACATAAATTTTCAAGATGTTATATAAGGGGTTAAAGTAGATGGTTTCTTATATTTTTTGACCTGAAAAATTGAATAAAACAGGTCCCAGAACATGTCCATAGTTTTCATGATATCCAATGTAAAACAGAAAAATTCAATGACAAAAAACACATATTTTTTTTTTTAGGTTTGAAGTCCAATAACTTTGTTAAGTAACTAATAAATGCATAAATTTTATTATCAAAAATTGCAGAGAATTTAATTCTGAGAAAATTGATTAGAATAAAGTTAATGAATAAAAATCAACCTTTATTATTAAAAACAAAACTTAACAGAATATGACTTAGTAAAAATTAAAAGCAGCTGTTTTTAGTATAATAAATTAAGACCTTTGAAAAGTTAGATGGACAACATACTGTATGCTTCAAAATTAATTTGAATACTAGTCCATTGCTGTCATAAAATTATGGTTAGATGTTAATAATAAACATTAGGTGGTTTAGTTGGTTTTGACATAATTTTGATTGTTTACTTATTTTTAAAAATCAAATTACATAGTTTGTTATACTCTGAATTGTACCTACATTTTTTCAGTTGAATCTAAATTTAAAGAAATGAAATTCTTTTATGTCTTCTTTGTTTTAAAAATTTCATGTCTCTTTACTCACGGAGACTATGCTCACATTATTTTTGTGTAAAGCTTTTGGATAAATAAGTGCTCCAGCTGCAGTGGAAGAATATCAATGTAGGTATTCTGGACAAGTAGTTACAAACCAGTAAGTAGTTTATAGAATTATTAATAATCTTTGTGAGAATGATACACTTCCCAGTGTCATGTTTCATCTGAATGGTCAACCAGTACATGGTGATGGAAGGAAAAATATTCTTCAGGTGGTACAGCTTAGACCTATGATGAGCAGGCAAAGAATTTCTACACGACCCACACAGGGATCGACACAATTTCAGAGGGAGAAACTGTATGGAATTTAAAAAAATGAATTTCTACAGTAATTGAAAATTTCTCATTGGTGAAACAAATTAAAATGTATATCAATATGATAAAGCAGCAATATATTTCAAAATGAAGCAAGACAATTGTTGGATGCAAAATTTACTGGTAAATAGATTGGATGTACAGGGCCAGTAAATTTGGCATCTTACCAAAATTTGCCACTGGACCTTACTTTCTTGGATTACTGTTTATGAGAATGAATGAAAATGCAAGATATACAAACAAAAAAAATTATTAACTGATCAGTGCTGCCCTCATCAATGTACACAAGATATCACTATGTTCTACCAGAAAATGTAAGGAGATCAAGTGGAAAAGTGCATCGATGTCAATGGTGGAATTTTTCAACTATTTTTTTTTTAAAAAATATTATTTTTCAACTATTTTGTTTTAAATTTTTACAAATTCGTAACATTTTTCTGTTAAGTTTTGTTTTTAATAATAAAAGTTGATTTTTTTTGCTTTACATACACTTTACTACATCAATTTTCTCAGAAATAAATTCTTTACAAGTTTTGGTAATAAAATTTAAACATCTATTAGTCATTTAATAAAATTACTATACTTCAAACCTAAACATATTTTTCTTCACTGAAATTTTTTTTTTTTTACATTGAATATCATGAAAACTAAGGAGATACAGTTTTATTCAATTTTAAGGTAAAAAACATAAGAAACCATCAAGTTTTCTTCATAGATACTGACTTATTGTGGACGCTGAAGAATGGATGAAAATCTTAAAGCCAAATAAGCTTTGTGTACAAATTTATTGTATAATTTGTAATATACTGTAAAAATTTGATTAATAATGCTCTTTATTTTATGAAAATGTATATATTGTATTTTTCTGAAGGGATTTTTTGTGGTATCTAAATGACATATTACACTGCCAACTTCCTGAATCATCATGTTATTTTGTTAGGACAGTAATGTTTATTTAAACACTCACATACGCATTACCAAACACTTCCTGCTGAAATCTAAACATTCCATTAAAGATATCTATTCCATTTTAAATTTAATTAGTCCATGATTAAAATTTAATATACACAAAAAAATAGTTATTAAATTACTTAATAAAAAGAAGTAGTCTAATAAAAATAAAACGCAAACACTAAAAGAAAAAATAGAAATGATAGAATCCAAAAAGAAAGAAAATGAAAAGTGTACCGAGGCAACTGGCTAAAAATCTTCAAATAGTGAAAACAAAAGGGAGTAAAAATTTAAATTATGAAAACGCCATTTATGGTAAACAAATAAGAATAAGATTCTAAAAAATAAAAAAGTAAGAAAATTGATATAACGGCCATAGAAACATTATTTTAGAGTGATGTTGCATGATAATTACATGTGATGTTGTTACATTAAAGTGCGGAGAAAAGTGCGGATAAAAGTACATTAAAATGCGGATTTAAATTAATTTAAATAATTTAAAAGTGTCAAATAGATGGCTAAAAAATGTTGCAGTTTACTTTTAAAGCTATCTGTAGAGAAGAGAAAACTCAGATTATGTAAAAGACGTAAGAAGTGGTATGGGAAACCTAAAACAATTTTGGGAAATTATGATTAAAAAATGAATAACATAGATGAGTCAGGTCTGTTTTTTACAGCAATGTCAAAAAAAACCTTTGCCTGAAGGGAGAAGTTCCAGTTCTGGAAAAATATTCAATGAATGGTTAATTTATTCAGTGCACATAAATAGATAATTTCAAAGGCCACTAGTTATTAATAAAATTCTTAAACCTAATAGAAAACAAATAAAAAGTCACAGATGAATAGGGGGTATCGTAACATATTATTTGACTGAATTCAACAGTAAAACGTAGGCAAAAAATTAAAAACTGAGCTTTCTATTTCTTGACATTGCCATTACACATTCTGATCTTCAAAATCATAACAGACAACTGATATTTTTACCTCTGATTATTACATACCATTATTAGTCATTAAACCAAGGGATAGTATAAAATTTTAAATGCAATTACAGGAAGTTGATGCTACAACAAATTTTAGCTAGGATGTATAATTATAAAATGTTGATGAACTTGTAGAGTTTGAAAGTGTTCAATGCTACATTCTGGATATCATTATTGTGATAAAGCAAATAATATTCATTTTTATAAAGCTAGGTTTCTCAAAGGAAAAATGATTTCTGAAGTAACACAGAACATGACAAAAAGTAAGCAAAAGCAGGACATTAAATTATCTAAGCCGCAATATGTACTATATAGGAGTATTGTACTATATTACGATTTTCTCAGTCCCACACTTTGGACACCAACAAACAGAGGATGTTTTATCAGGTCTTATGTTGAATACTGTTCAAAGGTTTTATTGTATTTCAATCTTTGTCTTCCTTTGTATTTTTTTTTTAATGTTTTAATATATATGATATTAACTTACTTCATCTTGTTACGAGATTTTGTCACAAAATTGTTTAAAGACCTCTTTACATTTTATCAGCTACCTAATTTTCAACATTCTTCTGTAACACCATATACCATATTTCACAGGCCTTCCTTTTACTTTCTGTTTTTCATGTTACTTGTGCTTTATTACAAGTACTATACAAGCACTACACACTAAACAAATATTTTCAAGATTCCCTTTCTTTTGATTTATTCTTTTAAAAAAAAAAGAGGCAAACTTCTTTTTTCAAGAAACCTGTTTGTGCTTATGCCAATCTGCTTTTTATATCTACCTTTCGACCATCCTTTATACCTTACAATAAGCATTCATTTACTTTAAACATCAAAAAAATATAGATATATATTAAAACTGTCAAGAATTGTTACATTTCAGATGCAAAATAAATGTTCAATACTAACTGCTTTATATCCCAATCTGGTTTATGACCGTAAAAAGGAATTAACAAAAAACACTGGTGAAAAACCACACTATTATTCAAATATCAAACTACAATATTAAAAAAACTAAATAATACCAATTTACTTAAACGTTCAAGAAATGGATCAGCATGCATATTAATAAGGATATTTTCAGAAAAAAGAAGACAAACACCATAGCAGACAGAATGTACAAGCCCACAAGATATTTTGTTTTCATTCATCCCAAATTTACACTGGTACAGCCATTATCTCATTCAATTCCCTGAAGGCTCATAAAACATTTACTGTACAAAGTGAGCCAAACATCACTTAATGCTGCTATAAAAAACTGACTTGAGTAGAGAAAAATTATACATGATAAAAACATGTTAATTTCAGCAGTAAAGTCCATCATCGTGAATGGATTCAAGTATCTATAATAAAATTGTAACAATGGAAATTTTAATATAATTAATTTATAGCCAAATAAAAAAAAATATTAACATAACTACAAAATCAAATTAACTTTTATTAGGTAAAACTGATCACAAAAGAAATGAATTTTCATGCACAAATGTTGCCGTTAATAACATGTTATTATCATGTATAATTTCTCTACTTAAGTCAATAATTTCAACTTATTGTTTTAAGTTTAAATAAATTAAATTTTAGTAAGTTAATAGTTATTAGTTAGTAGCCTACATAATATTTGTTTTAAAATTTGAAAATACAGCACAATACTGGTAATCTGAAAAAAATAAATGAATGTTCAGCAGTTTTGGATTAATAAATTAAATTTTTTTTATTCAAATTTATTCTGCCTCACAAAAGTTGTAAATTCAGTAACAATTTGGCTAACTGATCCCAACGAGCAATGTACACTAGCACTAGAAAACATAACATAAGCTCTCAAATCCAAACAAAAGTTTGGATTAATAAACATTATTAATAAAGAAAAATTAAAAAAAAAGCATATAGTAATTGTTGAAACAATTTAATATTAAATAAAATTTTTACGTTACAGAATTAACTACTGCATACTTAAACATCAGTAATACATCTAAAATATATTTTTTCAGATAGAGAAATGATGTCAGCAGCAATGATAGTACACATGATCGTTTACTTGTTTTTGTCAGACAGTTTCCATTATGTGAGAAGCCAGTAGAGATACCTTTTACCAAGCAGATCTTTATTTGAAATCGCAATCATGTGGAAAATTTTGAATGGTCTTTTTAATGTATAAGTGCCAAGAAAATCTGCTGCCTGCTATTTAGTATATTATTTATAAAATGTATGCATTGTTCCAATCGTGTTCATTCTTGGGATCTGATCTTGATTGATGAACATTTACCAATGATGTGGGGTTCAATCTTGAAGAAAGTCACAAAATTGTCTACTTCCACCCATATCGGATTCACATGACAAGAATATTATGTAATATGTGCATTACATGAACCATATATGTGGAGATTACTTTACTACTGTCAGTGATTAACCTGTTCTGATAGAGGTGATGTAACTACACTACCATTTCTCATGGTAGGTGGTCGTCCCTTGATCTTCAGACCTATCTTCTTGAGAGATTTATTTGTATGGGTTTTTGAAGGCAAATGTTTATTCACACACTTGAATATTTGATTTATTAAAATTAAATATTCATATTTGATTGTTTAGTTAAAAAGAAAGAAAATAGAAATCCCAGGTTTGTAAAGCCATATGAAACTAAATGAATTTAAAAAGACTACATGAAAATTTCTTTTAAATGCAACAAAAATTTTGAGTAGTATTACTATTTATTTAATAAGAAATCTCACCTTGGCTGAACAAATAAAATCTATTTATCAATTGTTACCGGATCAGAATACAGATCACAGAACTCTGCTTAACTCTATCTCTCCACCATTCTTGCTCAAAAAAATTCCTCACCGATATTTTTTTTTTCAGATCTTACTACTAGATGACATATATATTTGTTTCTTGGTCTTTCTCTAGATCTTCGTTCTATTAATTGTAAAACAAAAGATTCCTTTTGTTACTCTTGTGATTTCTATTCTCTGTAAGTACATAAACCCTCTTAGCTTATGATTATTTATTTTTGGCTGACTGACATAAGATGAACGGTAATTTTAATTTTGTTATTGTAATTCCACAAAAATACTTTAACATCCAATAATCATTATATTTAATTGGACTATTTAAAAAGCTGTTTATCTATATAATATGAACTGAAGACAAAATTATTTTAATCTGTGACTATAAAATAAGATTAAAATATTTATTTTGAAAACCGCATTCTTCAAATCACTCAACGTTTTGGGTCCTGTACTGACCAAACTGTTGCTCTCAAGAAATTACAATAAACAAGTAGCTTTTATAAAATGAACAGGCTTTAATTTTTATTCACCATTATTATTCTCACAAGCATGAGTTTAATGAACACAGGGAGGTCCAGCTAGACAATAAACTGTATGACAATAATGGAAGTGAAAATAATTTAATCCCAGAAAGAATTTTTTTATTAAAAAAAGCTTACAACTTTTATGAATTAAATTCTTCTGACAAACTAGTGACATTATTGGGAATGTAGGGAATACAGAATTCAGATTACCGGAATTAAACTGTACTTTGATAAACTTCTCAATTATGTTAAATAATTTGGGATCATAAATTGAATGTTAGAGAAAAAGATATGTTTGTCATGATTAGAATAAGTGGTTAGTGCTAAATGATTGAAGTATCATGCACTTACATGCGTTTAGTTCTACGATGTAAAAGATGATTATGATGAAGTTGATAACTAAATCTCCTCTTGAAATGTAAAAATGAGTATGTAAAATACCTCCGTATGATTTTCAAAGATTTCCTTACTATAAAAGAAATGAAATGCTTGTTTCATGCAAAGAAAAAAGAAAACTAACTAAAAAAGAACCCAAGTAGCAAAATTTTATTTTGATAGATTCAATGATGCGACGTAAAAGTTATCATTTTTATTGATTGTTTACTTAAAAAGAAAGAAAATAGAAATCGCAGGTGTGTAAAGCCATATGGAAATGAATTTAAAAAGACTACATGAAAATTTCTTTTAAATGCAACAAAAATTTTGAGTAGTACTACTATTTATTTAATAAGAACTCTTACCTTGGCTGAACAAATAAATCTACACAGGAAAAAATAAAATTATAAAGCTGACAGTTGAAAGAGATCACTTTAACTCCTTGAAATCTCTGCCCAGGCTTGCGGATTGGAAAAAATCTGTTGATTTTCTTTCAGCCTGGCTTGAAGTTTTGGATTGGGAATCTGCGGGTTCTGGATTTGGAGGACCTGGCAGTGAGTCTGTCGGCAGCCTTTATTGACACCATCAAAAATTCAACTCCCTGCAGTTCTGGTCGAGAGAAGCTTGCTCCATGATGGAGCAGGGAATTGTCAGCTTTGAAACAGGCTGTCAGGCATTTCAGGAGAGCTTCTCAATGTGAGGATGATCTGGAATGACGGATAGTTCTTAAGTCTGAATACAGAGATTGTGGATCTCAATACTTTCACAAAGTTTGGATGGCAAAGAGGGATTCCTGGTATTCCTTTGTGCATGAGCATGGGGACAAGGATCCCTAGGTAGTCATCTATAGGGTATTGGGACACAAAGGACATTCTTCTGTCTGCCCTCTCGACCCAGTTTGGTGTAATTTCAGACATGTCTGAGATTTTATGCAAATTACTTGATGATTTACTGCCTGATGACAGTGAAGCTGGAAAACTGCATACCATCTACAGTATGATGTGAGGTTGCTCAGTTTTGCAAGGAACAGTTCCTTGGAGATTACTGATGCTGAAGTGCATATGTTACCCGTAGTTTAGGTAGGGGCAAGGCCCAGGCTTTGATGGAATAACGATGGAGATCCTTGTTCACTCGGTTGGGGCTAGTGTTAAAACAATCACACGCATACTTAACAAATCACTGTTTGGAGAATACTTCCAAGTATGTTGGAAGAAGGGTATTATTAAATTGTTGTTTAAAGGAGGCGACAAGGATCCCATTGTTACTTCGTCATATAGGCTCTTGATGTTGCTGCCGATTATTGGTAAGGCCTTCAAAAAGGTTCTGTATCTGCATATAAATGGGAGGCTGATCTCACAAAGCTTACTGATGGAAAATCAATGCAAGTTTCGTTCACAAAAGGGTACTGGGGATGCCATACCCTGTATGATGGGTGTGGTAAGTAAATGATACTCTGGTCTCCTTTAGTGCGTCCAGAAGAGTTCTGTGTTTTTTTTTTTACTTTTGGTGTTTTGGCTGCTGGTTGAGTGAGTACCTTCCAGTGGTATCAAGTCTACCGATTGAGGATTACGAACACAGTTACCACAAGGAAATAAACATTTAGACTCATCTTTTCACTTTTTGCGGGAGTGAACGGAGAAAGTTTTCTGCGACGCGTGTCCGCCTCAACGGGGCTGAAAGGTGGCAACGACTGCTGGTCGTTAGCCCCCGTTACAGAACAGGTCGAGCCTTTAGTCCTTCTGCGCTCTTATCAGAGCGAGGGCCGTAATTTGTGGTTTTTTGCCGTACGATTCGTATTGCAATCAATCGATCCAGCAGCGGCCAAGAGGGCACAAAGCGTGACAGGAGAACGTAAGGGTCTCCAGCTGCCCGTACTCACTGGGGGTAGTTGTCACATCGTGGGCTTGCCCAAACTTGACAGTAGTATGTAGACAGCGGGATTCTAGTTGATTCAGTAGGACTTAGGGAATCTTCGGCCATGTCGGAGTTCCAAGAGGTGAAGAAGTCCAGGTGGAAGAGGAAACCTGCGCCGGTTCCATCGACTAGCTCCTAAGAGGACGAGGTAAGCGAAGCGATGTATACAGGGGCACCCACCCAGGTGTGGTCCTCTCCTGTTGTTGAAAGTAGTCCAGGAGGACCTGGACTACTTAGTAGATTTTCTGACACTTCCCGGCGGAGTCAGTTCGGGGGTGAGGAAAACTATTCTCCCTCGACTTGGCAAGTTGAGGGAAGCTTTTAAGGCGGTTAGTGAGGGTTTTGAGGCCTTGGCCTCCAAGCCCCACAAGGTCAAGGCTCCCAAGGTGGTTGTCCAGGCCCCAGTGCAGCCGCCCAGGCGCTACGCTGAGGTCCTGAATAACAAACGCGAGGCCAGCAAGGCGGTTAAGAAGCCGGAGGTAATCTTCGTGAATAAGGCAGAGGGCTCGAAGACCACGAGTCAGGACTTAAAGCGCGATTTCCGGGACGCCCTTCGTGGTGATCGGAATCGGCTTAGAATTCGTGATATAAAGGATACCAGTAGAGGGTTAGTTGTTGTTGCGGACAATAAGGAGACGGTCCAAGTCATCAAGGACTCTCCTGCGGTACAAAAGCTTGAGGTTAAGGTGGACCCCAAGCGGTTGAGGAAGCCCCGGGTCATTATATATGACATCGAGCGGAGTCTCTCTGATGAAGAAGTTCTGTCTCTCATTCGGGAGCAGAATACTGATTTGGACGAGGCCTCATTCAAAGAGCAGTGCAGGCTAGTCTTCAAGACTGAAAAGCGTGATGCCTCTCGGTATCACGGAGTTTTTGAATTAGATGCTGGTCTCCACCAGAAGTTTTTGTCCGAGGGTAGGGTCTTCGTTGATTTTGCCTCTTGTCGCGTCAAGGAATACCTTGACGTGCAGAGGTGTTTAAAATGTTGTAGGTTTGGCCACAGGGCCAAGTTTTGTAAGTATGCGTCGGTCTGCGCGCATTGTGGTAAAGAGGGCCACAAGCGTGACGATTGTCCGCAAAAGAAAGAGGCTCCGACCTGCGTTAACTGCAAGCGGTTACGCAAGAATCATAGGCACTCCATCAATAGTAGGGAGTGTGGCAGTTATTTGAGAGCGGTTGAGGTCTACTTCAACTCGCTCGATGGTTAGGTTCGGTCAACTCAATGCCCAGGGTGCCTAAGCGGTCCAAGTAGAGTTAGGTAACGTCGTTGAAAAGCGGAGCCTCGATGTTTTACTTCTACAATACCCGTACGTTGTCAAGGGTGACCTGCCAGGTTTTTCAGGCTGGAATAAGTTCCATGTTGGTGAAAGTAAATCCACCGTACTGTACAGGAAGTCTACAGATAGTGTCTTTATACGGCAAGCCTCTGACACGCATCACGTCGTTGTTAAGCTTGTTGTGGATGGTTTCGACCTAGTTGTGGTTAATTCGTACTTTCAGTACAGAGATCCCACTGACTTACACTTGGAAAGATGGGATAGAATTATCAGGCTGATAGCGGGTCGTCCTATTCTTATAGGAGTTGATGCGAACGCCAAATCGCTTCTTTGGCACAGTGGGATCACAGATGACGGCGGTGAACTACTGGAAGGCTTCATCGCGCAGCACCGTTTTGAAGTGTTCAATGTCGCCGGCGAGTTGGCTACTTTCGCCGGCGCGGTGGGATTGCGGAGGACCTTCCTTGATACCAACATTGATGTTACCATAGGTAAGGATATTCCTGGTAGGATTCTGAACTGATCTGTAGTCGATGATTGCGAAAGTGATCATCGGCTCATAGTTTTTGATTGGATAGGTGGGCTGCGCGATGTGTTTAGGGCGGACGCCCCTGTTCAGCAGGGGCGCTTCTTGCACAGGCGGGCGGATTGGCCCAAGTTTTCTAACATTCTTGCGGCCAGGATGCGGGTGTTCACTCGTACCCTGGATGAGGTCCCTCTAGAAAACCTGGCAGAGAATTTCTCTTCTGCGGTGGTTGAAGCCGCAGAACTCTCAATCCCTCGGAGTACGGGTCGAGAGAGAGTAGCTGGTTGGTGGACTCGGAACTTGACTGCGATAAAGCAGACCGTGGGCCGACTCAGGAGAGCCGCACAGCGTGCGCGTGATCCTGACCGGAGCGAGGTCCTGTTTGCGGTGTATCGTCAGAAAAGGAACGAGTATTTTCATAGAATTAGGACTTCGAAGCGAGATTCCTGGCGCTCTTTTGTTCAAGAGCAGGGAAATAAGGACCCTTGAGGTGTTGTTTATCGAGTACTTGGTCACAAGCGGAAAAAGGACAATCTTCTGTCGGCTCTCTCGACCCAAGACGGCGGGTAGTTGAAAAAGATCGTGTTCTATCTCTTCTGATGGACGATCTGCTCCCCGATGATACCGAGGTTGGTGAGACCTCGTATCACCGGAGAGTTCGAGCGGCGGTTGTAGATTTCAACACAGACTCTGTGTCTTCGGAGATTACTGAGGCGGAAGTCCGCCAAGTAATCTGTAGCCTGGCTAGGAACAAAGCCCCCGGATATGATGGTATTACGGTGGAGCTCCTTGTTCGCAGCCTGCCTGTAATTCTTGGCCCATTGACTAGGGTGTTCAATAGGTGTTTATTCGCCGGGTATTTCCCGGCTTGCTGGAAGCGTGGAATTTTGAAGTTATTATTCAAAGGTGGCGACAAGGACCCCACCGTTAGTTCTTCTTACCGTCCTCTGACGCTCTTACTAGTTGTTGAAAAGGTTTTCGAGAAGGTACTTTACCTCCGCATTAATAGTAGGCTGACTTCGAATCACATGCTGATGGACGACCAGTATGGCTTTAGACCCGGTAAGAGTACATAGGACGCGATTCTTAGGGCCCTGGATCTGGCTTCAGGCAGTGAGTACAAATATGTACTCGGTGTCTTCTTGGACATATCCGGGGTATTTAATAACTTGTGGTGGCCCTCTGCCTTGTTTCAATTGCAGAAGCGTGGTTGCACGCGGGATGAAATTAGGACTCTCTCGAGTTACTTCAGCGAAAGAACTGTTGTCCTTCGTGACGGCAGTTCGCAAGCAGTAAAGACCCTGTCAAAAGGATGTCCACAGGGCAGTGTATTAGGTCCACTCGTCTGGACCATCGAGTTTGACTCTCTCATGCGGCTACGTTTGCCCGGTGGCTGTCGCGTTGTGGCTTATGCCGACGATGGGCTGCTGCTGGTTGAGGGTGGTTCGCGTGCTGAGATTGAGCTCAGAGCGGCACAGGCATGTAGGGTTTTGCGGTTGTGGAGTCTTCAGCATAAGATGGTTTTCAGTGCGGAGAAAACCACTATGATGTTTTTGAAGGGCCGTCTAGCTGCAACTCGCCATCCGCGGGTTGTGATGGACGGCCGTTCAATTAGGTATGTCACTCTTCAAAAGTATCTGGGTGTTATCCTTGATGAGAGGCTCTCTTCAAGGAGCACCTGCAGTATGTGGCGAAGAAGGCAGTTGATGCTTTCTTCGGCGTCCGTAGAGTGGTCCATCCCGATTGGGGGTTGAATTTCCGTACCATGCGGATTCTTTACAATTCATTATGTTGAACGCTGCGCCCGTCTGGGCTCATCGTTTGCGGTACCAATGTTGTAGGGACATTCTATTACGAGCCCAGCGTCTTCTTTTGTTAGCGGTTGTCGGCGGTTACAGGACTGTCTCGCGATAGGCAGTGACTGTGATCGCGGGCATCAAACCTGTGGATATTTCGGCTACAGAACGTAGCCAGCGGTGTATTGCAAAGAAGGGAGGCCTTCTTACTTCTGGGCGTATGCGTGATATTGAAGACCAAGGTTTCGACTCTTGACAAGATAGGTGGAATACTTCTTTGACAGGTCGTTATACGCATGGTATATTCCCCAATGTTAGAGAGTTGCGAGCGGTTAGCTGGGTATCCCCCAATCGGCACACGACACACAGTTCCTCTCCGGACATGGTGCCTTTAGGGATAAATTGGCTAGGTTCAGGTTGGTTGATTCCGGCTTCTGTCCGGACTGTAGGGTCGATGACACCGTGGACCAAGTCCTACACATATGTCCCCGGTACGAAGCTGAGCGTACCAGAGTTACTAGGGAACTCGAGAGAGTAAATTCTGTTTTGGATCTACGAGTCAACTGGAGGACTCATAGAGAGTGGACTATAGTTGCTGGCTTCCTTTGCTTCCTTGCCCTGAGCAGGACTGCCGAAGGGATTTAGTAGGTGATAGGAACCTGGGTGGCTAGGGACCGCCTGGGCAGTTGACTGGCCGAAGGTAGGCGCTTAAGGCAGCGTGTCTCTGTTAGAATAATTGGTGTTATTTTGTTGGTGTATATATGGATATAGAACGCCCCTTGGGTTCATCCTAACAAGTATGTATCGCAATTTTATTCTGGTCGTGGCACCTTCCAAGACAGACTCCAGCAATTTGGACTGGTGGATTCAGGTGTATGTCCAGATTGTGGACAACTAGATGATGCATACCATGTAATTTATAAATGCGCAAAATGTGAACTTATGCGCACAGACAGACTATTTGTCGACTCGAGTATTTTGTCGGGTCAACATTAGATCTCGGCGAGAATTGTTAAAACCAGACCAAATAAGTAATCATTGAAAACTTCATTGGGTACTGGCAAGAGAATGGATTGCCAAGGGAATTTAGGGTTCCACCTGGTCTATCCTGTGTTTTGGTTTTGTTGTTCTTATGTTATAAGATTTGATGTTTTTGTAGAGTTTTTGTTTATTTAGTTTTATTTTTATTTCTTGTTTGTGTTATGTTATGGTTGCATGTTGAACATAACTTCTAACCTATTCGGTAAGTAGTTGCATTATTAATTTCATTTCTTTCATGTCACTCAGTCTTGTTAAAGACTCAACATAGATGTATTTTGTTTTAAAGAATTCATTTCCTAGTAGTTCACCAATGGGAATATCACACGTGGTATTCGCATCGGTGGCATCCTAACTGAGGCAAGAACAAGGCTGAGAGATGACTTTTAGCAAGGTTCTAAAGATGACCTCTGGTAAAGCCCGTAAGGACTAGGTACAGAGGGACTGGTGTGGTGATCGAAACTGTCACATGAAGGGTGTCTTCTGCTAAGGGATCAGGATGTATAATAGATATCCCCAGAAAGGAAGAATTTTTTCCCAAACTTTGTTTTATTTTTTTTTTTAAGAATACACAACCAAAATGTTAAAAGTTAGCTATTAGAAATGTCATGCATAATTGATTAAACTCAATGACTTTTCTGAATACTATCTTAGTTAAATTAGCGATACTGCAGTAATCAAACTTTGATCAAAATAACTTAAATAATGATCATATTTGATCATAATTAACTTAAATAATTAAATGACTTAGGAACAACTCATATAGAACAATATGTTTGGGAATAACATTTTTTATGAGTATATGTAAAACATTTACAAATATGAGTTTACTTTCTTCACAAAAAAAAATTCATTATCATACGTGAAGAATATTGAGAAAGTAAATGCAGAAAGATTAGAAAATATTTATGACAATTTTTATTTTGGAATTGTAACAATACCTTTAGAATTTTTTTTTTAACATGGACTTCAATGAATGCATTTAATAAGTCTAAAAATGAGTTTCTAAATTAAGAGTCATAGAAGTTTAATATGCTCTCTTAAAAATAAACTTTGTCATCAGTAACTTTTCAGATAGATGTTCTTTTTACTTTGTAAACATAAATTAATTGTTTTGCATCAATTTTGGGCACCATGAAGATCGAGAAAGAAAAGATGGGCTTTATGAAACGCTGTACAGACTTCTATCTCATTAAAATTCCTTGCTTTTTGTTTTTTCACCAACATAAGTTTTTCGGGGTTGTACAATTAGCATCAGGATTTATGGTGTCTTTTTGAAGAAATAACCAACTAAAAACGATATTTCTTATGCTACGCTCTTGATAGTGTTTATGATCTTTATGTTAACTTTTTAATTTTTCCATTAATAAATTTATAAGGCACCATGGCATTGATTGTAATCGACTCTCACATATATAAGTGATGTCCTCATATTTCCTCTCCTTTTGTTCCTGGACGCACAAAAAAGTGTAGTTATCAAGATTTCTTCCTTTTTTCTGCAAATGATACCACATTCACCTTTTTAAATGTTCTTTTCCCTATACATATACTGGTTTTTTTACTTCTTCCATGCAGCTTTCATTTTATGTCACCTAACTTCCTAAATACTAAATGAATCCCTGGTTCTATAATATTAATGGATTGTTATTTTTTGTAAAACCTCATCAATTATACATTTTCCATTGCTCATCTGCATCTAAAATCTGTCCCCACTCTTAAAATAATTTCTTTCAGGGACTGCAGCTCCTCTTCTGATTTCACTAACACTGTTTCACTATCTGTGTAATTGATTATCTTTATTCCATCTTTTCCCATCACAATTATTCTTGCTTTTTGTAGAACATTTTATTAGCTTTTCAGCATCATATAATTGGTGAACAAAAAAGGTGTCAAAAACATATTTGTATTATTTCTCCTCCAATGCCGATCTGTTTCATGATTTCTTGATCTAATTATAACTTTCTGTGTTGGGTGAATTTCCTTTATTAATGCTCTCTCTTTCCAATTTATACAGAGATCTTTCAAAATTATTGACTGCATACTTCATGTCAAATTCTTTCTTCCAGTGAATAAAACGTACATATGTATTCTAGTTCACTTCCAGTTTGTTCTTGTCAACATCTTAAGAATAATTTACATCTCATATCACTTTTCTCTTTTAAAACTAAACCAGTCTTCTCTCATATTCTTATTGTTATAATTTATAAACTTCACAGTCTACTTTACAAAATCAATAATTCAGATTATGTAGCCGTACTTTTTTTTTATTAAAAATCTTTAAAAGCTTTAAACATAATATAAAATTCTGAATTAATATACATCCTCCTCTGAAATGATACATTTATCTTTTATTTTTATTTCTGTTTTATTTTCATTTTCTGTTATAATAATTAATTTCTGTGTTATCTCTCTAATCTCTAAAGGTGTTATACCTAAAAGTACGAGGGTTATTTTTTTTTCAAGGTCCGATCGGTCGCGATATAAAAACCCACACAAAAATCGCTTAACCCTTTGCGCATATGTGTTGCGCAGTGTCTCTAGTATGGCCTTCAATCACACCGCATCACTTTGTTTAGTTCTGAACACGCAGCTAGCACGTAAACATGTCTACAACAATAGCATCTCCTGCCAAGTGTGAAGTGCGTGCGGTAATTCGATTTCTTCAGGCTGAGGGGTGTAATGCAGCTGAAATTCATAGATGAATAAGTATTGTGTACGGTGAAACTTCAATGAGTGACAGCAAAGTGCGATAATGGTGCAGGAACTTTAAAGCAGGACGTGCAGATGTTCATGATGCAGGTGGTCAGGGAAGGAAGCGAGTGTCAACCAATGATCTCGTTGAGCGAGTGGATGAGGCACTTTGAGAAAATCGTTGGTTCACAATTTCTGTATTGAGTGATTCGTTTCCTGAAATTTCAAGGTCAGCTCTCTACACTATTGTGAGTGAAAGACTTCAGTACCGCAAACTGTGTGCGAGATGGGTTCCCAAGATGCTGTCTGACCATCACAAAACAATGAGAATGGACGCCTCCCTATCATTTCTCCAGCGCTACCACAATGAAGGAGACGAGTTTTTGAACAAATTTAAAGAAGTTCAAGCGAACCTTCTCCAACAGAAAGCGTATGGCTACTATGTTCTGGGACCGGAATGGAGTTCTCTTGGTGGAATTCATGGAATGTGGCACGACCATCACTGCAGCCTCATACTGCATGACTCTTCAACATCTATGAAGGGCAATTCAGAATAAGCGGAGAGGAATACTGTCATCAGGCATTGTCTTTCTCCATGAAAATGCTCGGCCGCACACTGCAGCTGTAACAAAGAAGCTCCTGCAGCGTTTTTGTTGGGAAGTGTTTGATCACCCACCATTCAGCCCGGACTTGGCTCCATCCGATTTTCACCTCTTTGCTCACATGAAACACTGGCTAGGAAAACAATATTTTGGCACAGACATCGAGCTGCAGACCAGCATAGAAACATGGCTGAAAACACAGGCGGCTCGTTCTATGATGAGGGTATTGGAAAGTTGGTACCACGCCACGACAAATATCTAAATCAGAGTGGCAACTATGTAGCGAAATAATGTAACTATGTAAGTACTTGTTACAAATAAAAAATTTTTTATTTTGAATGTGGTTTTAATTTCATGACCGATTGGACCTTGAAAAAAATAACCCTCATATTATACATTGCTTCTCATGAATGTAAAGTGTCTTTATTAAAAACAATAGTTACTTATACTAAAAATAAACAATACCCACCTTTTCTACACTAAATTTCACTACTGTTAATTCAACATAGTACTTACAGAAAGTGCCTTAGTAAGCTTCTATTAATATTTTCAATAAACTGCTGACTCTAAAATGATATTTCCATCAATTCATTTAAAATAAAATAATTATTTTTCTAATAAAAAATAATATTACTCTGGAGATAAGTTTTTAAATAACTTTCATTATTAATAAAATATCCTCCTCGTTTACTTTATTATTACTATCATTAATTCTATCATTTTTAAGGATTGATATAAATTTTATTTAATAGATTATAATTTATTAAACCTTTTAATTAACTCTGTACTGGTGCTGCATTGATCAAAGTTTTGCCACAGTTTCCATTGAATTGCGTGGACAAATGCAAGGGCAATTCCTTATTTTCATCCAAAGTGTAGCATACAGATCCATTCCCAACTTGAGTTACATAATGTATTTTTTAGTTACCAAACAGAATAAAATATTTATTTATTAATGAGCATTAAAAAAATTAAATTAGTAAGATAAAGAAGCACAAAGACAACTTTTTCCGTTAATTAATGTCTATGATAACGGAAACCTTTTTGCATTACTGTCATACATTTTAAAATGGCTTCTTTGATATAATCAGACATGCGCTTTTAATTTTTTTCTCACTAGATTTTCTTTATGTTGGTCTAGTTCTTACAGTATCACGTACTGATTTTTTTTTTAAATTGTAGACAAATTATAACCAAAAATTGTATTTTCATAATTCTTGCAATTAAAAAAAAATATTAGATCTTAACTGAAAGGAGAAACTAAATTCTACACAGATCCTGAATAATAGGAAATTAATTCACAAATGTTTAAAGCCAATACACAAAAGAAAAAGAAAATTGCCAAACTATTAGGAGGATCATGGAGCCATCTGATACTAAATTCATAAGCTTTTAAATAGAAATAAAATGTAACTACAGAAATATAAACCAAGCCAGACAGAAAAATCAAATAATTACAAGAGAATACATAAACCATTTAAGAAAAGTACTCATATAAGTAAAGTATAGGAGTACTTATATTATGTTCACCTATGTTATAATGATTTAGACATCTTACATGAGAAAGATAAACTAAAGTAAAACAGTGGAATAAGAAAATGTATAAAAAACAAACTGGTTAATAATTTATGTTCTTTACCTAGACAGCAACGAGCACACTGGTGAAGGAATGCAGGTTTTAATCTATGTTTATTTTTTACTTGAACTCCTTCTGATTGTTCCATGGCAAATTGTAAAAATACCTGAAAAAGTAGGATAATGCCGTCAATGATTTGAAGTAATTCATTATCACTATACAAACAAATTTGTTTAGGTACAATTGTAATAAACATATTCAACTAAATAAATACTCTAATACACATGGTAATCCTGAAGGAAGACAGGCAAATATCTTGCACTGAAGTTGTTTAAATGAAACTGCCATTATGGAATACAAGCAAGAACAGCAATATAGCTGATATTTTTTATTTTAGAAACATTATTACTTTAATTAGTTAAACAAATAATAAAAATAGAATCTACCTATGTCAGAAGGGTCATATACAGTTGAACCTCTATATAATGAAATCAAGAATCCCAGAAAAAAATTTGTTAAATAGAAGTTTTCATTATGTAGACGTAACAAGAATTCCCAGTCTAATTTTTTTAACAAACCTTTTATCCTATTTTTTGATGAATTAAAATTAAGTACAGTTATTTTTCTTAATAGCACTATAGATAAAAAATGTAAATGTATTTTTTTATGTCATGTGTTATATTAATCTAATACATTATATGCACTGTATAAAAAGTATATATCTCAGGTGAGGACTTACCTTCTACTTAGAATAGATGTAGACTCTACTTAAAAGCTTGTTTTTATTTTTAGCACTTAATTTTTTCACAACGATAACACAAAAAATGAATACATAAAATTTTTTTAAACTGAATAAAAAAACACTAATACTAATGCATTCTTTAGATTTTGATAGATATTGATGGATAATATATAATTTTTAATACAGTATTAATTTATTACTTGAAAAAGTGAATAAGTTTCTGTTGTTTTCTGTGTTTGAATAAGGTACTACGTTCAAAAATGTTCACATTTATTTAAATACTAAAAAATACTCTCAGATACTTCATCCTTGAGCTGTTCAAGCCCAATTGTTTTAAATAACTGTAAAATCTAATCATCAGTAGGTTTTCTTTCCTCCTCCTGGTCTTTGCAATTTTTGTCATCATCTTCCTCTTCTTCTACTGGTTCAGAGGACTTACTAACACCAAGAAGTACATTGTCATCATCTGGAAAATCAGAAACGGTAACCTGTTCATCAGCAGTGAGAAAATTTTCCAATGTACGTTCGTTACTGACATTTCCAGTTGTTTGGTGGAAATTCCAGTGACTTTTTAACTGTACCAGTGTCTTATCATCTTCATCCTTCCATTCTGTCGTGGTGGTACTGAAACCAGCTATAAAAAACATGAAATATTGTTTCATCATTAACATCAATGGTCCATACTTTTGATAATTCAAAAATGCACTCTCAGAGGTCAACAATATTAACAGGAACAGTATGACTGTTCTCTACAAAGGTTACAATTTTTTTCAGTAGTGGAATTTAACATTTTTAATTACCCCCTGATCCATTGGTTGTATAATTGATGTTAAGTTTGGTGGGAAAAATTCAACTTTTATGTTATTCAATACAGAATTAATGTCTTGAGGATGTGCCATACAACTATCAATAAAAAGTATAATTTTTCTTTTTTTTCTGGTAATCTGATTGTCCAGCTTTTTTATCCAATCTGTAAAAATGTTGGTATCTCTAGAGATTTAACTCCTTGAAAACAACATGTTGTTTTACTTTTGCTGATTACCAAAATTTGAACTCTTTCAGTCCTTAACATGTTTGCAGTCACTAACACCATAATTTTTAGTTTACTTTGTTTACCACCAAAGTACAAATCATTTTTAAAAATGTTTTGTTGGATAAACATTTGAAATATAGACCCGTTTTTTCCGCGCTAAAAATATTTTTTCACGAACATTCTTCTAAAATTGGTTTCAACACTGGTACTTGCACTTTCTCCAGAAATTACTTTATGAATAATACAATGTCTTTTTTTAAACTTCTCTAACCACCCATTACTGGCCTGCAAATCTTTGTGTCCTAAGGTGGCTCCAAATCCCAGGGAGTTTTCTTTAATTAATGTCCTGGATAATGGAAGTTTTTTGCATCACTGTCATCCATTTTAGAATGGCTTCATTGATATCATATGTGCTACCTTTTAATTTTTTCTCGCTAGATTTTCTTTATGCTGTTCCAGTTCTGATTAGTATCACGTTCTCATTTTTTTAAATTGTTGACAATGAGCTTGGCAGGGTTTCAAATTTTTAAACAATATCTTTTCTTTTAACACCTTTGTCTACTTCGTGTATAACGCTAATTTTTTCCAAAACACTAAGGCACTTCTGTTTTGACATTGTATAAGGCACACTAAAGAAACAGTACAGTACTGTATAATGTGAGTAATGTAATCCAAAGACAGAGACCGACTGAATTAATCCCAGGAAAAATTATTGCTGAACTGTATATGCACTGAACAATAGGAGTATGTGTTAAATGTTTTCTAAGAATTCTATTTGATATGTCTATGTACTGTAGATAAATGTCTCATTTAGAATTTGCAGAGAAATTTTAGTGTTCTGCGTTACTTAATGGATTTTGGGAAATTCCGCTTCTTCAATGTATAGAGTAACTGAAGAACATATGTTTAAATCTTTTGTGAGAATTTTATTGTTAACAGGTTATATGAGAATCTTGGGAATTTTCGGTTTACCAGTTCAATAAAATCAACCTGCCATCATCTTAACTGTTGTCAAGAATACTTTATGTTTGTATTCAGGTAAAATTTTGGTTCGGAAATCAAACTAATCAATACCTTAAAACTCATAGAGATGTCCAAAATACTAAATTTAATGTCATTACTTTTAAATAATGTTACTACATTAATGTTAGACTAATGTAACTGTATGTTACTACATACAGTATGTCACCATTTTGTTTTACAGAGGTATGAATACGTTAAATAGAAGTAGATTTATAAGTAGTTTAATTAAAATGTCATGGTGCAGTAAAAAAATTTGTAAAATAGAGGCTTTCATAATATCGAGGTTTGTTATTAGAGATTCGACTGCATTTACAAAATTACTTACATCTTCCAATGTTGTCTGTGAAAGTGAGTAATCAAGAATCAGTGACTTTTCACGAGCTGATTCCATAACTGAAAATACATCAGGTAATGAATGCGTGGATGGGGGTAGCTGATATCGTAACCGAGTATGATGCTCTTCTTGTAAAATCATTTTATCTAATTTTAGGCTAACAAACTCCTTCACTGACTGAACAGTGTTCTCACCTTCTGGGCAATGAACTGCTAAACTATATCCACCTCCAAACCTGCAATAAAAATAATAAACGTAATAATTATTACCACCATATGATTCAAATATTTAAAAATTGCTTACTTTAAAACTAATGAGATGTTTTAAAAAAAGAATAGCAGTGTGATCTTAGATCACTTGCATCTGGTGCAAAGATCACACTGCTAGGCACAGTTGATCTTTTATCACTACCTGAACCCTTTTATAATAGTACAGAAAATTTACTCAAGATGCCAGCATTATATGAAATTTTAAACAGTGGTAATGTAAGCAGAGAGTTCTTGTAAGAATTCAAAAACAACAGTGTTGTTCAAATTCCTACATCCCATGAAATCCTAAAAATGTACTGGTCAAGGTGAAACTGGTGGAATTTTAAATATGAAGGAAGGCTCTGGCAACAAAAATTTGCATCGAACAGGGTAAGCATTATTGCTGTTTACATTTTGAAATGACTGTATAGATTTTTAAGCAAAAAGATGGTAAGAAAAAGCTGGATTTTTGAATGATAACAGAATTCACCACTGACATAATATAGCATTGTCATATAATCAGGGTACATTAGTTTTTCAAATCTCATTAAAAAGGTTTATAAAAATCTACCTTGGATGTTTGATGCAAATCTCAAATGCATTTGCTAACTAAGCACATAACTACAATAAACTATTATAAATGAATGCAATTATTATTTATTTCAAAATAAAACAAACATAACTTTTTAAGCAATAACCACAAAAAGAGCCAGCTCAACTACCCACCAAACAACATTACCACATACACTAAATCTTTTACTATAAAAATCTGTCTACAAGTTCAAAGAAATAAATATTCTTTTTCTCCCAAACAGTTAGGAAAATGTAAGTTTTATTAGAAAATTATTAATTATGCATCAGTGTTTCAATATTAATGATTAAAACTTATAAAATTTTATGTATTGCTAAAAATAAAATAATAAAAATAATTAGATACAGAGTGTGTATTAATCATTAGCACCTCTTAAATCAAAATCTTTTATCAATGAGAAAAAACAGCTGTTGAATTAAAACACATAAAACATAGCAAAACTAAAATAGTAAATGTTGTTTAAATACTTCAGATCGCTAATATGAAGTAACTAGCAACAAAACATAATTCTTATGCAATAAAAAAAGGAGAAAACTGAACTGATTTGAAGACTTCTTCAAAACATATCCAGATCAAAAGCAGGAATGTATCATACAAGAAACAATAACAAATACAAGAAGAAGACACTGATGTAGAGTATTCATTCACAACTATAGCATACATATTAAAAATAAATATGAAAAAAAACATTTTTTATGACTTAAATATAAACTTTAAAAAGTAATCTACTAACTTGTTTTTGAGATGCTGAGAAGAACCTAGGCATTTAAACTCCCCATTGACCATTATAGTAAGCCTAGTACACAACGCTTGACATTCTTCCATGCTATGAGAAGTAAGAATTACTGAATGTCCTTCACGTACTAACTGTTGTATACAGGACCATAAAAATCTCCTAGCACGAGGATCCATACCACTGGTTGGCTCATCCTGAAATTAAAAATATTAATTAAATAAACAATCAAATAAAATTATAAACTTAATTTATTAGTAAAGTAGAGGGATCGATTCAAATACCGGGAGTCTAAGCAGAAGTCTTAACTCTGGACAAATATGAATGTGTTAGATAACATAATGATTCAGCAGAAAATAATTCTCTTAGTTTCTCAATTCTAACTCCAGTAGTTAACCTACAAAAAGTACTGTTTTAAGATGAGCAACTATCTTCTTTGACGATTAGAAAGTTGAATAACTAATCAGGCTCATTGAATAGATGTGTGTTGGTGCTTGGAGATTGTATCCTCAGTTTAAGGCCTCTACTTGAATCAAACTGTTTCAAGGAGAAGGAGAAGCAGACGAAGCAAACTTAGTTAAACTTTAGTTTATTTTGGTCAGCAGCTAAAGGATGAGAAAGTGGCACATTTTATACAATGTTAATGACTGGTGGCCGATAACCTACATACTTGAATTGCCCTGAAGTAATTTCATATTGATGTGAGTGGAAACAATATATATGGATGCAGTACTGGATTTTTGTTTTGGTGAAAAGAAGTTATCATAAATCATAAATTTTAACCCAAAGATTAACAAAATTTGCAATCCTAGATTGAGAATTGAAGGGTATAGTAAAGAAGACTGCAACGGAAACACTAAAGGAAAGAGGGGAAGAAATGTGTAGCGAGTAATTTAGTAACAAGCAATAACAATTGAGTGTAGAAGATGAAGCCAGAAAAAATATTTTGTAGAAAATATCCAGGCAAGCAACAGATTTATCAGTTAAAAAGACAGCTAGCTGATCAAATTTATAGAAGAAATAAAAGTATGTCTGTAAAACAATTTTATCCATCATAAACAACATAACTTTACCAGCTATATGTCTCAACCTCGTTAGGTTTCCTAACTTCTTGTTGAATGACGTAGGACTAATATATTTTTAATTAAAATTTAAATATCTATCTGAGAAATTTTCTGTTACAAAGAATTTAAAAAATCGTTTTGTTAAAAAGAAAGATTCATGCTATCTCCGTTTTTATTAAGATAAATCTTTCTTATCCAACCCTATATAAAGGGATGTGTATTAGAGCTTGGCGGCCAGTCCAAGTATAAGCAGTATTTTTAAACTAATTTTCTACTCTGAATTTGACTTCCTAAATTGACACTTTAGACAGTTCTTTAGATTTATTTGAAAAATGAAGTTAAAAATATCCTACCTGCCGTTTTATTTTAAGAACTGGCTATTTATTTATCTTTGTAGTAATTTTTACATTTCTTTTATATTATATATTTTTTTGCCTTTACCCCTGTTAGGAAATCAAATCTGTAGAACAGTGCCTTAAATGGGGTGTAGTGGCAGTAAATTTTACAAATATTTATTTTTTTATTCCTTTTCAGAAGCATTTAAAGAATTTGTTCTTTCAGTGATGAATAACAATGCTACAGCAGAGCAAAGTATTAATTTTCAAGCCATTGATGTTAATGAGAACATAATATCACTATACTGTTCAAGCCAAGACTGGTGGCAACATATAATACCTAAGTTATTCCAATATCTGAAACAGCTATTAAGATAAATTTAATACCAAAAAAATTAGAGGTGGGTTTCCTAGTATAGCAATTGCTGTAGATAACTTTCTCTTATTTCCACCTGACAAAGTCCCAGCAGAACGATCAGAGTAATGGCCAAGTCCAAGTTTCTTTAGGCATTTATCAACAGTCTGAAAAAAAAAATACCATGTTAAATATTATTTCTGGTTTTAAATAACATTAAAAATAAATAAACAAGGAAGTTCAGTTACATTTTTTCTTTTTAATAAGAATATTTGTTCTTTTCAGAAACCTTCCTTCCTTACACTGACATACTAAGATTTTGTCCAAATAAATCATTTGATGCCATTTTTAGTATTGATGAAGTTTGTATCATTTGACATAATGGCCGTAATCCTACAAGGTATGAGACTAAAAATCTGAGATCAAGTGTTCTGGTAAAAATTTCTGCCAGCCTAAGTATTAAAAGAATGGCAAATGACAAAACTTCAAATAAAAGTGATGTTGAAAATGGAATTTCACAGTTATCAATTTTAAGACAACCTTCTTTAATGGTGATGTAAAGAGATTTTGAAAATCAAACTATCTTTGTCAAAGAGAGATAACTTCTTGATTTGTTCAACTTATTCTCATCTAGAAATGGCTAAGGAAAATCAGCAATTTTTTCTATGTATGAAAAACTTGGATTCAAAAATAATTTTAATATAAAGAATAAAAACAGAAAGCTATCAAAAAGTATTAATCTTATTAGAATCTTATGTTAACACTATGTAAGGAAGGATATATACTACATTGTGGGGCTCATACAGAAGAGTTTATATGAATCATATATAAAAAATTATCTATCAATAAGACAAAAGGTGCTGACACTGAAATGCTAAAAGAGTTGTATATATTTCTTTCAAACGGTCAAAAATGATTTACTGTGCATTGTAAAATTTTAACTAAATTAATTCTTATAAGTTTTGTGGAAGAAGAACCACTTACCATAGCTCCTGCTGTAGATAATCATTTGTTTATTACAAAGATAATATCTAATTTTAGAGAATCACAGTCTCTCTAGAATTAACTCGCATTATTAACAATTATTTACTAATGGAAGTTGATAATCAAATTTTACCAACTGACCATCGTCAGTGAGAGTATTGTTATGCAGAAATAAACACGGGTAATAAAAATGTGACAACACTGAGTCACCTTTCTTAACATAAAACAAACTTCAAATGCAAACTCATAAAATAACTAATAACTAACTCTTCTTAAATACTAGAATGCGCTAGAAGGTGAGTTAATTACATAAGTAAATTAAATAAATTTTACAAGTGATAATAGGTGTAAAAGATAAATATTATAACAATAAGCTACAGGAACAGCTGACTTTATGGTTAACAATGTACAGCTGATAAGAGCAATACTGATAAGATAATTGTGATAATGGGATTAACAAAAAAATTTAGAAGGGTTATGTAATAAAGGTTTTTTTCAGACACTGAATTTTTAAAATATACTTATATAAAAATAAAAATATCTTTTTATAACTGTAAAATAAGATGATACAATAAAACATGATGGCATAGTTAGAACATTTAATAACAAAACAAAAGCAAACAAAAAAATATTAATTTTTTTACATAAATTCATCAGCAATTTAATGTTAGTGAGATTTTTTGCATAAATTATCTAAATTACCGACTGAAGTTGTCTGCTAGGTATATTACGGAGACGGGCATAAAACTCCAAATGTTCACGAGGTGTAAGTTGTGCATCCAGAGCATCAAATTGTGGACAGTAACCTATTAGTGATCGCACATTCTCTACTTCTCTTGTAATGCTATGACCACTAACATAAGAATCACCTGAAGTCGGTTTAACAGCTCCGGTCAACATCTGTAGGGATTGATAAGAAGAAAGTTAGTATGTTTTAGAAATAAATATTGTATTCAAATTGATATGTAATAATACATTATACACATCATAACAGCAATCTGTAGATGTTACTGCGTAGATAAAACAAGGAGCTGTTGCACCATTTGCCTCATCCAAGGAAAACAGTGGTAAAACATTGATCAGAGCAGCAATACAAAGTAAATGAATAATTATAAAATAACAAAGCAGAATTTATTCAGTCCATATTCTTAAAAATAATAAAAACAGATAATTGTAGAAAAGAAATAAATGAAGATTGTTAATAAATAATGAAAATGTTAAATGAAGATGACAGAAAATTAATTCAGGATTTTTTAAAAACAATGGGGTATACATCTTTTCTTTAAAAGAAAATCTTTTCAATTTATTTTAAGTAAATCGGTGGAAGAATTTTCAAATGGATCAGTAACTTATTAAAAACAGCAATAGAAGCATAATAAGCCATTTCTTTCACACGCAAATATTTATAATTAGAAGAAAATTTTAAGCATATCACTAAACAAAAACTGCCAACAGAAAGAAAGACATCAACTTCTATAAACTCTGAAATGTTAATTATCAAATTTCTCTTACACAAAATTTTACGAAAGGAATAAATTAAAATTTTACCTGAATAAAAATCAAAATTATGAATTGAAGTAAGAGGTGATGTTAAAACAGTTATTTAGGAGGAGAGTAAAAAAAAAAACATATTACTTTGATGGAATGTGAATTAATTTGGATACACAAAATGTTGGATAAATACTACACCAAAAAGGATAAACATGCAATTTCCTGTGATTAACTTCAAGCCTTAAAAATCTCCTAATTAATGTAAAAGACATTTTCATTCACATTAATGAAACCAGTTATTTTGATTAACGTTTGTTAGTTTTAATTAAAATCATTAAAAAATCACAGATAACATTTTGAAAATGATTTAGAATGATTTTTAGATCTATAATACAGGAAAAGCTAGTTTAATGGATAAGTTATTTTTACATTCATTATTAAGTAAAACTGAAAAAAAATAAAAAAATAAAAATGAAATTACTAAATAACTGGAAACACAGAGTGCATTGTGTGACTTAAGTTATTATAATGTGTAGCTTTCCAGTAAAGGTATAAAAAATTAAAGAAAAATTGATGAAATTGCTTTTATCACGCTAAAACACAAATTAAAATCACATTTTAGTAAATATGTAAAAATATTTTAGTAAATCACATGTAAATTATGTAAAATAAAATTACAAAACATTTAAATTAAACAATATAAAAAGGAAACTAGTTTTAATATAATAGCAAAATTGAAAATTGGCAAAAATAATTAAAACATTTTGAAAAAGATGAAAACAAACTGCTGAAAGCAGATTCCTTAAATGAAGTATTGGTAAAAATACTAGTAATAAATAGTTGATGTTATCCTTCAAGTAATGAAAAACATTCACAAATCTAAATCAAAATTGAAGTACTGAACTTTGAGGTAACTTCTTTTAAATGTCATCTTAATAAATGCATTTTGATTCTGCAATATTCTGAGCTAAAGCCATAGCAGCTCAATTGCCACTTTACTGTATTACTTACTTTCTGTTTCAGCTGATGTAAAAATGTAACTATTATTATATTATACGAGCTTAAAAGACAAAAAATCATACAATCTTTTTTTCGTAATGGTTTTATTTTGGCAGTAATGTATTTTAAAGTATCATGAAAAACCAAACCAGTTTAACCACCACAAATAAGCATTTTCCTCATAAGGATTGTATGTTGTGTGTCGAGCATCAGTAATGAAAATATTGTTTAAAATGGAACAAGATGCTATTAAATATCATAGAGTACAAATGATGTAAATGTCTACTAGCCAAAAGCACTAAAGTGTTTAATTATGTTATAAGTACTATTTTACCTACCAACTGAAATATCGCCTTTTTCAATGAAATTAACATAATAATCTATAAGAGTAATTAATTAATTAAAATAGTAAATTAATAAATAAAAAACTTAATTCCAAATTGCTATTCAAAAAATAGTTAGATAAAGTAAAGTAAACAAAACTGTCATTAAAAGTGAGGTTATGTTATACTATTACTTGTATTAATTAAATATTAAATGGATATGATAAAAACATTAAAAATCTTTTTCTGGTAATATATTAATGTACAAGTATAAAATTTAAATTATTATATATACCTAAAAATCAGAAAAATTAATGAATGAATTTATACTTGAGCTACTGAGGTATTTGTCAATGTAACTGGTGGTTTGGTTAGAAAATAGTGATTATGCTACTCCGGCATTTTCTTAAAATTTTATTTTATCAAACCAAAACAGTGATGTTATTAATAATTAATTTTTTTTCATAGAAACTGATTCTATTACTCTTCAAAGCAGATTTAAACAAAAAAATTAAAAATTTAAGAAAATTACTGTATAAAGTTCAATGTCTCTATAAATTTATCCTTAAACTTTGCTATTTGTGCTTCTGAAAATGAGAATAATATGAGAATAATATATACAGAGAATAATAACAGTAAAAAAACTAACTTTTACCTTAAACGTAGTTGTTTTTCCTGCTCCATTCAACCCCAGAAGACCAAAACATTCACCCTTCTTAATTCCAAAACACACTTTATTTACAGCAGGTCTCATTCCTGCTACTCTACTATATATCTACAAAACATTAAAAAATAAAGTATTTAAATTGTCAATAAATAGGATGATTATCTTTTTTTAAATACATAAAATGGCATTTTATAAGAAATTTGGCAGTCACAAAGTAGTGGAAAATCCTAAAAAATACTTTTTATTTATGTTTGTCTCTACATCTTTCCCTTACAACCAAACCATCCTCCAAGAAAATTAGCTATCTTTACAGGAAAGCAAAATGATCTAACTAGAAGTTAAAGCATTTGTATTAGGGCAGTAACAAAATACATAATGTACATGACTACTATACATGACTTATCAGGAATTGGAATCCTAAAGAAGATAGAAACCCTACTGAGAAAGGATTAGTCAATATTACAAAAGCTTCAACAATGGACAGAACCAAATCAAGAATAATTTCTACTTTTTGGCACTTGACTGCTATACTGGCATAAGTTAAAATCATTTATTAATCCATCATCACTGCAGCCTTTTTTTCTAAATTAAAACAGTATATAACATAGAATAATACAATGCATTGAAATGAACCATAAATGAATTTCAATCAATATTAACCATATTAAAATCGGCTAAAATAATACAGGGAAATTCACAAAAGATCATATACAGTTCAATCTGATAATATAATTTACTAATATAACTAGATGAGTAACCAGGCAAAAATAGTGGTTACCATCGATAAATTCTTACCATCTTTAGAACTGATAAAAATAAAAATGCATTCAGAAGTAAGCACTGAAAAGTGATAGAAAAGTGATTACTTTTCTTCAATACTGGGGTTCCAGTTCTGACAGTCAGTATTACATCACTACCATTCTTTTTACCAGTAACATAAAAATCTCTAACTCCTTGATACAACACATCGCAGACTTCTAGTGATTATACACCACTTCCCGTGACACACCTTCACACGAAAAACCAACAGGCCAGCATGACAGTTCTACCTTTAACTCCCAAACAGGTAATTCATCACAGTGCAGCCTCAGGCTGTTAATTATCAGCCTGTTACAATTACAATTGTATTTTTTATGTGCAAGTGAGTAGATATTTGGTAGGATTTGCATTTGTGTTTGATAATCTTTACACACTAGTTATATCACAACTTTTACTCTAGTAGTAAGCGAGTAATTAAAATTTTTAAGAAGTTAATTTTTTTTCTTGTTTTGGAATAGAATAAGTTTGGAGGCAGGCTAATCTTTAATTAACCTGAATGTCTTAAACCTACATTGAAATACCAAGCGATTCAAAATTGCATATCAGTACTTCAGGAGCCAATTTTCCATAAACAAAAAGTTTCTATAAAACATATATGTTTTGTTTTCATGTTATAGTAAGACGAATGTTTTACTCTGATCTCTGTTCAAAATATACAAAGCCATATGGAAATTCTGTACAAGAAATTAGGAGAAAATTCAGTGGTTTTTAATTTTGATTGAGCTGAAAATAAAATAGGTTACAACACCATTTTATGTTTAATAATTTCTGAGAAAACTGTTAGGCAGCCCAAAACATTTGAGTCAAGAAAAATCTTTCCTAGATTTTCCATAAATTTAAATAACCAATAAAAAAAATCTAAAAAAATTTTTAGAGAATTTAATTCTGGGGAAATTGATCTAAATGAAATCAATAGAAAACAAGTGCAAGTTTAAAAAACTGTACTTTTTCAAACAAAACAGATATATGATATTATACAGTCAATCATCAAAGCTATCTCTTTCTACATATGAGGGCTGTATGAAAAGTTTTGAGCCTCAACATGAAGATGGCAGCACTCGTCAACGAAAGTTAGGGAATGTATTCACACATGTGTTGAAAGGTACTCACAAAATTTTAGCTATTTTGGATGCTCAGTTGTTGTTTGATAACACTGAGGAAAAAATTTTTTTTTTGTCTCAAAGAAAAATATGTGATTCTGATTGTATTTTTTCTTCTAAATTCAAATATGATATTGGTTTTCCCCATCAGCCAAGGTTTCTGAGAAACAGGCATTTATAATTTCAAGCATTTTAATACTTTCTGCATTCTTAACTGCACAATATTCAAACATTTGACTCACCTAGAAAGTAAGAAGTTATGATTTTCTGCTATATTTCGCCTAAGAAGCATCCCCTCTTGATGGTCCAATAATAATCGGCCACCACATTAGAATTCCATTTGCTTTGATACCTCTTTTCCATAGTTGAAATCTCCTGATGAAAGAGTTCCCCATGCTCATTGTGCCAAGATATTAGAGGAAAAAATCTAGGTGTAAGCACGGGAAGTGTAAAGGACATATTACAGCCCAGATTTTTATAAGATCATTGACATATCAAGGCAGTAATTTTCCGCCTTTTGATTTCCCAAAAAACTCTGAGTAACATTTTTTAATGCTTGCCAAGCTGCTTACTCCAGTGAAAAATTTTAAGGATGATTTAAAAAAAATTAGTTATTTTGTAACTAATGACTAATTAAAAGAAATAAAGTGGAAAGTATGTAATACACAATAATTCAGACAAACAAAGAACTCACAATGACGTGTTTACTGGTTCACTACTATCTCATAACCGGCATCGTTCTGATGAATGTGTGCTACACTAGATCACATTTGTACATGTCTATACATGTCTGAACCTGCACAACAGCAGCAACACTACCCTTTGAGTTAGCTCATTTAATTCCATTATATTTACAATGCTATAGGAGCTTTTATTTGACAATGGACAAACGGACTAAAAAATGTTTTAAAATATTTCAAAAATTAAAATAACAAAAAGCTGTAAGTAATAGAGCAATTTCAAATACATATTTGAAAACAGGATAAAAAAGTATACCTATTGGTACTTATGAGACAAAAATCATGTTGACTAGTGTAATCGTTTGAGTAAGTCATTGTAAGTGTTTTTGTGAAATGTAAAAAATTGAATTCGTGCCATGATTAAATATTTGCATTTGAAAGGCAATACACGCCTATACAAATTAAAACTGAGTTGGACACTGTTTAAAAGGACTCTGTCCCATCATTTGTCACTGAAAAGATGGGCAGCTGAATTCAAACATGATTGTACGAGCTTGGTTGATGATGAATGTTTAGGACACCCAAAATCTGTAACTACCATCATTGAAAAAGTTCACCAATTGATACTGGATGACCGATGAATTAAGGTTACAGAGATAGCAGAGGTTATGGACATATCGAAAGAACGTGTATGTCATATAATAACTGAAGAATTGAATATGTGTAAGCTATCTACGCATTTTGCTAATTTTAAACCAAAAACACATTCAAATGATCATTTCCAAGGCCTTGCTGGAGCAGTTCCAAGTAATGGAATTTTGTTTATCAATTATCTTCAAAAAGGTAAAACAATAATGCGACAGTATTACAAATCATTACTTGACAAGCTGAAGGCAGAAATTGCAAAAAAAAACGACTATATTTAAAGAAGAAGAAAGTACTTTTCCATCAGGACAGTGTGCCTGCTAACATTTAGATGGTCACCATGGCTAAAATTCACAAATTTCACTCTTTAAACTGGTAGCCACTCACTGTATTCACCAGATTTGGCCCCATGCAACTTTTTCTTGTTTCCTAATCTTAAAGTTTCTCTTGGAGGAAAGAGATTTTCATTGAACGAGGAGGTTATCGCATATGTAAATGCCTATTTTGTGGAAAAAGATGCCAGCTACTATTTGGAAAGGTTAAAGAGGTAGGGCATGTCTTTTTATGTTAGGCTCAAAACTTTTCAGACAACCCTCGTATAATGATGGTAATTCATTATCTGATACGCTATTCTACAACTGAAGATGAATTCATAGATCTAATTGTGTATATTTTTATCTTTATATTATGTTGCTATTTTGGTATGTTTATGGGTGATTTTTATTAATTATTAATTGCAGCACACTAGATAACATATTTAATAAAATATCATACATGAATTGTCTGTAGATCTGAAATAATTTGTTACATAAAATAATTTTGTTATATAAAAAAGTTTTTTTAAAAATGTAGAATAACAACAGAAACGTCATACTTTTGTAATATCCTTGCTAGTATACTAAACATATTTATATATATATATTTTTTATTTGTATTTTTATAACATTAAGAATTAGAACCTTTAGTTATACTATTGCAAATGAATACAACTAAAAGAAAATAAACACTTTATTACAGTACTCGGCTAGTTTAAAAATCTGTTTATAGCCACTTGAAAAAAATGTTAGACTTTTCTTTTGGGTTTTTAAAAATTTTGTTGTTTTTAATTAAAATTTCAAATTTACTTAGGTATAGACTATTTCCAGCATATCTTCAAACACTTTGTGGCCATTCCTGATGATGTTAAACGCTTTATTAAGATCATTTGTGATATGATATGACAACACATGCATAAAAAAAATTGTTTTTAATAATTTTAAATAAACTTAATTATAAAAACTTATTCAAACTTATTCAATATATACAGAATGTCTCGCAAAGAAACGGAAAGAATTTTAGAACAATTCTTCAAATGAAAATAAAGAAAAAGTTCATATAGGTATACGGGTCTGGAAGAGCTATTTTTGAATTACAGCTTATGAAAAATTTTGTTCTTATTTCAGTAAAAGGATTCAAAAGAAAAAACCACGCTTAACATTTTCAACGTACAATTAAATTTAAATAATGCTTCTACACTGTAGTCTTATTTAATTTTTCTTTTAATTTATTTTTAATAATTCATTTTGTTTCTAGATATTTTCCAATATTGAAATGATTCTTTTGTTTCAGATTAAATTACAATAGTCTTTTTCCACCATGTTTTGAATCAAATTTCTTAAACGCTTCTCCACATTCAGTTGATGTTACTTAATATTATTTTCTCATTATTAAATTCTCAATAGATTTTTGACGGCAAAATTTATTTGTTTCCTGGCAATATAATGAAGTTATTAACCGTCAAATGAAAAAAAAATTGTTAACATGTGTTTTACAGTAATTTACCCCTTAATTTAAGTTCCAAGAATTTCAGTATGGCTTCATTTTAACCCTTGAAGAAGAAATCAGAGCAAAATTTATCACAAGCTTACAACTCAAAAACAAAGCGCTTCTGGAACAATGTTCTTATATATTTTTTTCTTTATTTTCATATATAGAACGTGTCACAAAATTCTGTTTTTTGAAAGACATCCTGTAACTTACATATAAAATTAATTTTTACATTTTTATGTTACCATTGTACAACAAATAAATTTTTTAAATTACCTTAGTTAAATTATCAATTATTAAAATGTCATGGGTAGTATCACCCAACAGGATACGTTGTCTCTCATTTTTAACATCATTATCTTCATTGTATTCATCACTATCAATCTGTACCTAACCGTAAAAAAATGCAATTAGTTACAGCCTCATAATAATTTTGTTCTTAGACACAGAAATAATTCTATATCATGAAAAATAATAATTTCATGTGGGAAAATAAATTTTAGTTTTAAAGAAATCAATCTATCAAAAATCAAACAACATAGCTTATAAAATGCCCGATCATAACCATATTTTTTTACAATTAACATACAATCTCTAGGTGATAATTACACAATTAAAAAGCTATACATAAATAGTTGTCACCAAACACAGTACGAGAAAAACTAATACCAATAGTCAACTGTTGCGAGATCTCACATCATCAGTCAATACATAATTGTACTATTAGATAACACACAACAAAAACAAAAAAGAGATAAAACTTAACAATTTAGAAAACATAAACCCTAACGAACACAAAATTTGTAACAACACAATTTCACTGCCATACTGAAGGTTTTTCTCTTACTGAATTTTGGCTAGATTTTTTTTTTTTTTTTTTTTTTTTTTTTTTTTTTTTTTTTTTAGTTTAATTGGCACAGTGGTCAGTAAATTGATGAATTATTTGAATTTTTAGAAAGTTATTTATATACATATTTTTAATTTTTTTACTAAGATTAATCTTTTAAGATTCATATCACCGCTCTGTATTGTTAAATTATATTTAAATTCTACTAAATAAACCACCTAGTACAGAATATTGAGGTAAGACATACTTAACCTTCATTTTTCATTAAGGTACTTTCATGGGACCGTGCATCCTCAATTACAATTGAAATAATTCCATTATTGCATAATTAAAATAAAGTACTAAAGTAATGATAATTGCGTTTTAATTTACACAAATGCTGCTATCTGTTGCAGTTTTTATAAGAATGTCTCCCTCAAACACTGCCTGATTGTTTATCAAATTGAAATTTTGTTCATAATTAAATATGATTATATATATATATATTATATATATTTTTCTAATATATTTAATTTTATGTCGTCATCTTTAATAATTTCTAAAATTTCTAAATTTGTGTTAATATCAGAAATAAAATGTTTATTGCTTATTAAATTGTCTGCCACATTGTAAACTTTATTTATTTTTGTAATTTCTTTAATGTTCAAGAACTAGTTTTAAAGATCTAGTTTTAATTTGTTTTCCCTATATAAATTACCATCACATCATTACATTTAATTTTATAAATTCCACACAGATTGTTTATTTTATTATGTGGTTATTAGGTTTGTATGCTGATTTAAATATTTCTTTATTGTAAGTTTTAGTACTGTATTCAATGATATTTTTAAAACATAAATAGTTTATGTATATTTTTCACTCTTTTGTAAAAATACATTATTAATTAAAGAAGTATCATATCCATTTTCAACCGTTATATATTTTGTGATGTTCATTTCATCATTTAATTTTTCTTTGTTGTTATGTGTATACTTGATTGCTCTATTAATCATATTAGTATAAGGGTTAATTTTATGAGACCAAGGGTGATTTGCTTTTTTATGAATTTTTATATTATCAGATGTAGTAGGTTTTCTATATACTGTTGTTTCAATCTGGTTGTCCTTTTTTATTTCAACACTAACATCGAAATAATTTAACATTCTATAATTATCTATTTTAAATTTCATTATAAGTATTTAATTTAATATTATTAGATGTTCATTGTTTATTACTGGATTATATATAATGAAAATATCATCAAGATAATGTGTCTGTATTAAAACTTTACACATATGAGTGATACTATGCACTAATTTACTCTTCAACTCCTGTAAATATATTTCTGACATAATAAATATTAGTAGAAATGCCATAGGTAAGGTTTTTGTGTATAATGTTTGTTTTTAAATTCAAAATAGTTTTGTTGACATATATTTCTTATAATTGTGATGATACCTTAACAAATTTTGGACCTTCTTGGTTACTTTTTAATTTATTTTTTATTATTTTTACAGTATGATCTATCAGTATGCTAGGATACTCATTAGTTTTGTTATATCTAACTATTCTAGTGTCTTTATTTACATTTAAGATATTTAATTTATTTGCTAATTTGTAACCATTTTTTATATTAAATGTATTAGGTAAATTCATTTTATTCCTAAGAATTTTATCTATTATTTTGGATGTAATATAACAGAGGTTATAATTATTATAACCTCTTTTTATTATTATTAGTTATTAGATTATTATTATAATTAAAAATGATTATTATTAAATTAAATTTATACATTATTATTAAATTAAATTTATACATTATTTTAAAACATTACTAAGTTATTATTATAATTAAAAATGGAAACAATTTTTTTTTTATTAGACATTCTGTTACTTATAGAAATTTTTTATTTGGGTCATTAACAGCAATAACAAAGAAAAGTTAAATGTCGAAATAACCATCATAAAACATATAATATAGTAGTTGAAAATGGATATGATACTACTTTAATTAATAATATATTAAAATAAAAAACAACTATCAAAAACACAATAACAAAATAACTACCTTATACACAATATAAAATAAGGTACAAAAGAGTGAAAAAATATCCATAAAGTATTTATACTCTAATATCATTCAAAAATTACTAAAATTTACAATAAAGAGAATATTTAAACCAGCATAAAAACCTAATAAACCACATAATAAAATATTTAAAAATGAAAAATAATAATAACAAAATAAACAATCTGTGTGGAATTTATAAAATTAAATTTAATGATTGTGATATTTATATAGTAAAAACAAATAGATACTTTAAAACTAGATTTCTTGAACATTGTAAAAATTACAAAAATAATAAATTAGATTAATCCAATATGGCAGATCATCTAATAAACAATAAACATTCTATTTCTCATATTAACACAAATTAAGAAGGATTGAAAATTAATGACGACACAAAATTAAACATATTACAAAAAAAATTTTCAATTTAATAAACCACTAGGCAGTGCTTGAGGGAGATGTTCTTACAAAACTGCAACAGATAGCAACACTTGTGTAAATTAAAATGTAATTATCATTACTTTAATATTTTATTTTTATTATGCAATAACAGAATTATTTTAATCATGACTGAAGATGCAGGATCCCGCTAAAGTACTTTCATGAAAAATTAACGTAAAATACGTCTTATCCCAATATTCTGTACTAAGTGGTTTATTTAATAGAATTAATATACATATAATTAAGATAAGATATGTCTTTTATATATATATATTTTTCCGTTTCAATACTTTCTAAAGGTCTGAAATTTTCACATATTATCTCATTTATAAGGTGATCTCCAAATAAGAAACTCCCAAAGTGATCAAGGCCTAGTTTATAAAATAACTTTTTATTATCATTAGTTTACAAGGAATTACCTTATAAACTAATGATAACAAAAAAAAAAATCAAAATAATAAAATGAAATACAGAATGTAAAAGTACACAACACCATACAAGATAGGTATAATGCAAGTGCTATAATCATACCAATGAAAATACATATCAGAATGAGTAAACAACAAAAATGGAAGACATGAAGCCAATGTATCAAATTATACTACAAGATTTCATCATTAAATAAACATGTTTAAAAAAAAACACTCAAGAATGTTATGTTATGTTATGTTATAATTATAATTTCACGTTTAAAAAAATTATATCAACTTAGAGTACAAAATTTTTTGTGGGTTATTACAGCTGAGAATTAGGAGGTGCTGTTTTGAAAAGTACTTAAGTATCATAGTGCAGTCATTGGAAAGAGTCCCTAAGTTAGTTTATATGTGCCCTCCAGTAGTTAACAGGGATGCGCTGCTTTCAGGTCTGTACATCCTCAGCATGGAGAACTCAGTACCGTCAGACAGCTTCACAAAACCAATAATGGAGAAGAGAGACCAAAGTTAAGAAAAAGAGGAACGTAGTCAATTTTTTCACTAATAATTTACCAATCAGGGTACAGCATCCACCATACATTGAAGAAATGATTTTTTGATGCTGCTGATCAGGATGCATGAATATAAAAAAAAATCATGTTGTGCTTGAGCTAGAGTAATAGAGTGATTTTAGATAGAACTCATACCATTCTTGAGGCCTCCCACTCTTTTCTGCAATATGTAATAACAATTAATAAACTTGGTTTACAATTATAGTACAATATAGCATTAGTAGCAATACAGTAGTAGAGTACAATGAAAGTAATTAGCCTTAACCAAATGAAAAAAGTATTACTAATACCAATCAATTTTGATGATGAACTAATCAAACTGTATATTCAACAAACTGTGTATCTAAAATTCACTGATTATACACTCATAAAGAATAAATAAAAGACTGTTTTAAAATCGTTAAAAAAGTATACATCATAAAACTTACAGTTTGAAGTCGTTTACAACAGAATGGTGATGAGATTGTTGATTGGAACTCAATAATCAGAGTAATAATAAAAAATAAAATCCCACTGACAAACATACAAAACAGATTTTTTCCAGTCATTTCCCATTTAAAAATTTCATTTTTTATCTCAATATCTGTAAAAAAAAACAATTGTAATAGGTAAATAATTAATAATCAAAATTATATAATCGCTAAAAAAACTAGTTATATAAAAAAAGAAAGTACATTATTTAAAATATAACATATTTAATAAATAAAATTTATCTTTCAACGGACAGAAACACAACTACTGCCCAGAAGTTATCTTACACAATTTCAGGTGAAAATTCATATAATTTTAGACACAAGAAGCAGTCACTCTTCCTATGGATTCAGCACTTAATGAATGTGAATTATATCTCACAGTAGCTGAACTGATTAGTATCGCAATCGTTGTTTCATTCTTTAAACCATTTTGAACATGACGTAATAATCTATTGGCAATATTTTGAAAAAAATTCCAGTGATCAGTGATTATCTGTACATATTAAGGAACTTGTCCTGACTCACTGACTGATTTATCAACGCCCAGCAAAACCTACTGAAGGTAAATTGATGAAACTTTGTAATTTTTTTTAAACTCAGCTATTCTTTTAATTTCTTGGTAACAAATTAAAATATTAACTTCATTTTTGGTGTATGTAATTTTCATGTAAATATCTAAAAACCAATCCTAGATTCTTCAAAATTTGACCATGAAAGGGGGTAAAAGAAAGGTAAAAATAATTTGTACAATGATTGCAAATTTTCCCATTTAAGTTAAACGAGATATTCTTGGGTGTGATGGTGTGCAGCATGGCGACTCAACCAACACAGCCACTGTTACTGGCTGCACCTGCCTCCTGTTACTTGACTAAAACGCATAAAAGTAATTAAATAACAAAAAAAAGGAAAACAAAATACAGTCATCTCCTAGTGGTGTTTTGTCAGGTAATACTAAGAACTGGGCAACATACACTTTTACCTGTATAAAGTACAGGTATCCAGGTAAAACTAATACTTTTAAGAAAGAGGCAGACTGTTTTGAAACCCACAATGTAGATCACTCAAAGTTTCACATCCTGTACTGACCAAACTGTTGCTCTGAAGAAATTACAATACACTGATATTTTTTATAAATTGAACAGCTTTAAAATTTTTTATTTATTATTACTATTATTCTCACAAACATGAGTTTAATGAACACAGCAGGATCTAACGGGGAGCACTCTCTGGCTAGATGGTAAGAGTGAGCGAATGAGTCACAACTGGTTAAATATTCCCTGACTGCAACGGGAAATGCAAGTAACCATACAGTGCTGGCAAAGCTACGACAGGATTCTCGGCTTTTTTGGGCATGCAAATATTCTTCAGATATATGTTTAAAAACCATTTTTGAGGTTGGCTTTTAGTTTTTTTTTAAGGAGTGGCTCAACCAACACAGCCATTGCCACTGTTACTGTCTGTCCAAAACGACTGGATCCACCTGCCTCCAGTTACTTGATTAAAAAGCATAAAGTAAAAAAAAACATTTGCCGCGATGAGAAACACAAATATCCTTACAGAACAGGCGAAACCACAATTCGGAATGCTAGTTTGCTATAAAATCTGTCTCTGTAGTTTTACTTAGCAAAAGTGATTGAGTTTAACAAAAAATATTCAGTCAAATAACTAAATAAATATCAAGACTACTTGATTGAATAATAGTTTACAATAACCCTGTCCACTTACATAAAGAACTTTATTTTTTTAGAATCTCTGAAGTTTACATTAATTTTAACATCTGTTTCTAGTTTTTCAAAAAGCATTTAACAAGTATTATAAATACAATTGTTTATTTGAAAAAAGAAAACAATTTTCTTTATTAAGAAAAAAAAATATTTTGCCATACTTTCATCAAAAAGCATAAAATAAATTTGTATTTTAACAAATAATTCTACCTTTTAATCAGTTTTTAGGAAAATTAATTTTTTTTATCATGATTACTTCTAAAGCATCTAAAATGATATTTTTCAATAAAAAATATAATATAATATATATATATATATTAATAATAATTAATACACAGAAACATCATTCATTGACTTTATAACTGACATATCACTTTTATTTTTCAAAATTTTTGGTTATGAATGTCTTAACAGTTAAGATATAAAACATTTCACCAAAAGTATTTTGTTAGATTAAAAAATATGTAGGTTTAATTATGCATACAGAAGGTAAATAAAAAGATTGTACATGATGAGACATAAGAAAAAGACTAAAGTCACTCTCAAATGTTCCCAACAGTAGCAACCATCTAACAATTATGGATGCTTGTCCACACATGACAGATGATTGTCTAATCAAAAATAATTGATAAAAACAAAATAGATTAAAATTCTATTTTTACATACTGTGATCTTGGAATGCTAAATAAATTTTTACTCAATTTTAAATAAAAAGATTTATAATTTTTAGTTCTGAAGAGAAAAAAAACTTTTAAAAGCACAATCTAATATTTGATTAAAACAATTAATATTATTACATCTTATACTATTACCAAATGATTTTAATGAAAAATAAGTGAGATGATTTGTTGCTAGTTTCATCAATCCATCACCAAGGCAGAAATGAGGAAACACCAAAAAAATTTCTTTTAAGATAACATCAACGGCTTTTAATTCCTGGAAAAAATGTATTTAAAAAAATAGGTTAATTGAAATCAAATAAACTGTCAGTGTAAACAGTTTGGTATTGGACACTTTAGTTGTGTTTTTATAGAAAAATTTGATAGTACAGATTAGAGGCCCACTGTTATGATATTTAGAATAGATGAATTTTCTACTTAACCTACATTATACATGTAAATAAATAATGTGTTTACATAGGGCAGAGAAAAAGTAAGGCTTTCTAATAAACCACATGGTTGAAAAATGCATACTTTAGATAAAAAAGACAGCTCTTCTTCAGTTTAGAAGATGGTCTTATTTTATGTAATTTATAATTTTACAGAAATACGTTATTTGACATTTTTTCTTAAAAAATACATTTATAAGTTACTGTTTCTATTAGTTTTTCACTAATACAACACAATATTTTGCTGCAGGAATCTAACCTCATGTATTCACCAATACAGTAATCTACCGAGCATTCATTCCAGCAACTGTAGTTCAGTATCTATTTTTAATATTATTACATAGTTAAGTTACAATAACCTACAATTGGAAAACAAAATTAATATAATAAGCTAAAATTTTGTGAAAATAACATTTAAAAAAACTGTAAACAAATATAGACAGAATTAAAACATAAACATTCATACAGAACTTTCATGCTAGAATCTACACTATAAACTAAGGCTTATTAAAAGAAAACGCCTTCAGAAATGTGACATATAAATAATCAAAGTATTTTCTATTTTATACTTTATCCAGCTGCTAAATAACAGTTAACAAGAATTTTTCTAAAAATTACTAAACAAGCATGCATAGATTTTGCTATGCTCATTTGCGTGGCTAACACATCATACCAAATGCTGGTCCTTTAAGTGAGTGCAAAAAGCACATTTTAATTTCAACTGATATTTATTTCCACAATACATAAAAAAGTAAAATGTTATGAAGGCCTGTGCCCTGTAATTTCCTTTATGAATTAATTTAATAAATACATTTTAATTATAAAATAGATTGACTTTAGATAGATATTATATAATACTTGAATTGAAAAATAAGATAAATGACTATTTATAATTAGGATCCTACATTAATAACAACTTTTTTCCAATCTGAACTGAACTGAATTATTGTTCAGTTCAGTTATGACACAATAAAATTCAGTTTTGTTCAATACATGTCACAACAATTTAAAAGAAGAAAATACAGAGTCACAGGACTTTTACTACAATAAAGACAAAAATAAACTTGACTTCATGTTTTAACAGACTGTATCTGCTGAGTTATACATGGTGTAGTACATGAATTATACCTCATGTGTAGTAAAAAATCTTACCTCATCTTCAAAAATACTAAGAACAAATGTTGTTAGTGTTGTAATTATGCCAATAAACATATTAGCGCAAGCTAAACTAACAAACGATGAGCTTGGAACCTTAAATACAAAACTTGCAGGATACATCAGTGGAATACATGAAAATCTGTAACAAATTAATGTAAACTCTCAAAAATGTAAGAAAAAACAAATCAATGAAAAATAATAAATACATAATAATACATTTTCATGACCTCAAAAAAAAAATTAGGCAAAATACAATAAAACTAAAAAACACACTGGACCTCAACTACGCGAATAACAAGGAGGGTTTCAAATTCTAAGTCTAATGGAAAAATTACAAACTCGTCCACAAGCAACTTTTTATTACCTTCATCGACTTTAAAAATATCCTATGATTGTACTCACAGGCCAACCCTAATTAAGATCCTCAGGTATTACGGGCTACACCCAAAACTAGTAAAAATTATCAAACTGATGTTAACAAACACCTAATCCAAGTTCTGAGGAGAAATGTCTGATCCCTTCAACATTAAAATTGGATTAAGAAAGGGGAATGGACTCTCCCCTCTACTTTTTAACATGCTCTGGACTATGTAATGAAAACTGGCGGATAAGAATCCTTTGAAAACCTAAATTGGAAGAAGAGGGAAAGTTATTCAAATAAACTGCTTAGGATTTACTGACAACTTGGCTCTCCTGACTTAGAAGAGGAACGAATTTCGCTCACATATAGCTTTGAAAATATAGACCAAAAAATTGGATTAAGAATTTCTTATGAAAAAACATAAATTATGGCCCCCTCTCTACACAAATCAATTCAAGATTAACAGGAATGAAATTAGACTAGTTCAGGACTTTTAAATATTAAGGGAAAATAGACTGCAAATTAAAAGAAAGATCTGCTTGGCAAAATAGAATCTCCAAAATTAGAAAAGTGCAAGGTTTAATCTGGCAGACCTACAATAAAAATGCCTTTCAATACAATCCAAAATTCCCCACTATAAAACAGTCATTCTCCCAGAGGCACTGTATGGCTGTGAAATTATATTTCAAATTAAAAATGAACGTAAAACTGACAACTAATAAAACAGAACACCGGATCAACAGAACCTGTTTAAACGAAAATTACCAGAAGAATGGGGTCAGATGAATTCCCACTAATGAAACTACACATAAAGAAATCGACCTAATTATCAGCACAATAAAGAAGAGAAGGATTTCTCATTTTTTCCACATACCTGAAGGCCGAATTCTGAAACAACTGGTTCTCAGGAATCTGGAAAAGAAAACTAGTGAAAAATTAAGAAGGATCTTGAAGAAATTGGACTAATGATCGACGATGCTTTCAACAATACAAAAATAAACAGCACTCTCAAAGCACACAAATTCTCTACAGAACAGACACACAGTGGAAAGTTACAGGAAAAATGCAGAAACAAAGATCAGACCATCAAAAGTACTGGCAGAATGAGAAGATTAATGGAGTGTGCTCTTCGAAGAACACTGGAAATAGACTGACTAAGTGGTTTAATGTGGCCTCAAAAGAAAAAAATGCACATCATAATTTTAAAAACACAGAATAAGTTAATGAAAATAATGGAATTAATAAATATACATATTAAAGTAACTCAAATGACAATATAATGATAAAAATTAAGTTACTCAAAGAAATAACAGTTATTGTTATATTACAAAATTTGGTCATCAAGTTATACTTGATGACTAACTTACTTTAAGTAGAGAGAACAAAAAAATAAGTGAAGCAGAAGAAATACACAAAATAAACATAATGCATTTCTGATATGGATGAAATTGGGTACTACATTAATTATACTGCAATCCTGAAAAGTATTTTCAAATCCTCAACCTGGAAAAATCAAGATCATTCTTCACAATATTAGTATTATTAACATATTTTATATAATCTGATAATCTACTAATAATATGTGGCCCTTATGTTAAAAATCGTCTAAATTATTCTATTGGATCTAGGAACAATTTGATAATAATTATCAAAGTAATATAAAAATATTGTTATGAGTAGCACTGCTTGAGCTAAAAAAAAAGTAAGTAGAACTTATATAAACACACAAATATCTGAGAAAAAGTAAATCTAACTCACTGAAAAAAAGGGAAACATGACATAATATGAGATTAGGATAAAATTACTTTAGTAATATGTTTTTGTGGGTTTAACAAAGATATAACTATAGAAAAATGACCCCCCTCAATAAAAAGTTCTTATGCTTAAAGATTCAGAAACTGTCAAATAAAAGTTCCTAAGCTGTCCTATGAACACCCCAACCCCGTAGCGGAAACACCCATCTTGTGATACTTCCAGTCGCTACCCCGCTGTTCCTAGCCCTGATGGGCTTTAACAGGAGTCCTCTTTTGCCCTCTGACTATTTACATCTGATAGTAATAAGCCAGGCATCATTGGGATGCCAATAATGTGACATCCCTATATCACTTTGATAATCATACAATACAATACAAAGCCAATCCTCACATTAAATTGTTATGTCATTAAATTTATGCAGAGCTTTACTCCAAAGTATTATACTATAAATAAGTGAAATATGATGTAGCAACTTGTTTTAATTCATTTAATAATAATAATGTTTTATTTAATAAGTTTCTCCAGTCCTTGACTTAGGGACAGAATGATAACTTGATCTGCAACCTAGGAAAGGCGGTCCACGCCTGATCTAAACAACGAACTACTTTCATGTCAAAGTGCCACAACAACAGGAGATCCTTTTTCTACTTTAATGGAATAAGTTTACTGCCTGGTGTAGTAGTTTAAGAGTAAAGGTGTGAAGAAGGATTATGTTGGTATTTTCAGAAAGCTGAGGTTAAACCAATATGGTTGTAAGGTAAGAAACATCTTTTCTTCTTGGTGGGCTGTGCACTGATTAGGAAATTGAAATCATACATTTAATCGCTGTGTCATATCTAATTAAACTGATGACCCAGAGCTTTAATTCAGAGATCAGGGTAAGATGAATTAGCCAAACATTGTAACATTTATAATTACTATGATTCCCATCAGCATTTACTTGATGACTAACAACTTCTTTTATCAGATCTGCATCTATCCTTTTGTAAATGTAAATTTCTCAAGGATTCTGAAATATTAACTATCACTTCTTTTACAAAGCTAATACAATATAAATGAAGTGTCGATTAAGTGTTTACTAAATACTTAAGAGGACTTCCTTCACAGAACATATTACAAAGGTGGTTAGAAAAGCAAGAGTGAATCAGATTAGAAGAACTAGAAATAAAAAGAAAGAGAAGGAAAATGTACCAGATGAAATTTATAACGAGATAGTGGATCTAAAAGTGCAAACATGGAAGAAAGATAAACCACTAAAGAAAGTTTTTATAAGATTTATTTAAGAATAATTTTACTAGTATAATTCAGGTCAATCAATGAACGTATTTATATATAACAAGAAGTTCAGGCCATTGTAGTGATTCAGTTCACTACTTTGGTTATGACAGGTTTTTTTTACCTGTGTATATGATACTTCAAAATATACAAACCTTTTCTAGCCAATAATAGACAGAATGTTAAGAGAGGTGTCGTTAAAATTACAGCATCTACTTACTACTTTTTACAATATTAATTATTATATTTTTGTAAAGCCATTTATTAGCTTTATCTAACATCATATTCTTTATTTTACGGTATCTGTTAACTAATGTAATTCTACTAACTATTTTTTTTAATATAAAACCACAAAAGAGGTAATTTACTTAAAATATTAACATATTATAAACAGTAAATAAATAATTCATTTCTATTTCACAGTTTTGCAACAAACAATTGACTGATTAATCACATAAAACTCTTATTGAACGGTTAATATCAACAAAGTACACTGTATTTGTCAATCAGAACATATAATGAACTATAATTAATAAGCAAATATTTTGAATGATTATTAACTCTGATAAATTTACACACTTCTAAATTGCATTAGGTTTTATAAATAACAGAATATTATAGCACTTGTGATAATTTTGTGAGTCTTGTATTTGGCTGAAACAGTACATATAAACTGGACTACATAAATACATAGAATATATGTTTATGCTTCATTTTGTCCTAAATTTCCAAAAACCCAGGCAATCACCACAATATTACAGTTTACATGTGTTATTATAATAGAAATATCTTTTTAAACAGAAAAAGAACAACACAAATTACAAACATAACAATCATCAATACGCTTTTATGAAATTTTAATTTTACATAAATACAAAAAACGGTCAGCGTATACATGGTTAAATTGTAAAGTAGTAATGTCTGGCAAATGTAGAAACATTTAAAATGAATTCTAAGAGGAATTTACAAACTGAAAATCATAATTCAGAGATAATAAATCTACACATTTTAAATAATTGAACTGGACTGGTCCTTTAAAAGACTTCTACTTCAATATTCTATGTACTTCAAATAAATTATTCTCTAAATTCTTTATATGTTGTATTTTTTATAACTATAAACAATTCATTTTTGTAAAAATAGATTTTAGTGAACTAGATTATCAAACAAAACATTCACTGGCAATTAACTTTGGAGCGACATCTTAATTTTGTCTTCTTTGTTTTCTTTCTGATATCAAAACCATCTTTTCTGTAATTAAGTTTTAGTATATTTTTTAAAGATTTTGTACGGTACAACATTTTCCATAATCAGTTCACACTTAACTAATACAAAATATAGTGCAATAATTTTTCGTAAAGTTATATAAGTATTATAATTTAATTAAAACTTACCCATACAAAACAAGAAGACATACAAAAGCTAAAAAATTTCTAGATGATATATATGCTTGTTCATTGAAAACTACAAATATGAAGACACATAATGTAGCTGATGCCAGATAACAACACTAGGAAAAAAAACTAATATTAGAATTTAAAAAGTAAAAATAAGAAAAAAAATTATACAATATAAAAGATGATGATTTCAACATTCTTTTCCCCCCTTATTTAGGATTCTGGGTTGGTGATCAATCACAGATCACCATCTCATCCAATCCCTCCATCACTCCTCTTTTTCATCCTTTCTAATTTCATATATCCCTATTTATAATATTCTTTTCGTTAGCTTTATCTAACTTTGGCTAAATCTTGATCTCTTTCATTTGCTTCTGAAATCAACATTTTCATCCCGCTCTTTCTTTACTCATAATATTAACACAACAAAATCACCTAAGGACATGTAAGACAGTTTGGATATCATTTTAATAGTTCAACTTTTATATATTTATATTACCGGTATAAAAGTAAAATCAACAGGGAAATCCTGATATGACTGCACAGAACATAACTATTTCTTAATATATTCCTGAAGATTAAACATGTAAAAATTATTCATGTAATAAGTTAACAACTCATCAAAAAGGCCAAGAGGAAACATAGTACATAATTTTATAAATCTTACACTTTCAAACAAATTTATTTATTCAAATATACTTCCATTTTTTTATTGATAATACAATACATTATCAATTTAAACCTGCTCGAGTAAATGAAACCTGTATAAATGTAACATTGAGAGTAAGAGAATAACATGTTGAAACTAAAAGATGTAAGATTTCTAGAATGAAAAATTAATGTGTAATGATAGGCCCTTACACACATGCATATGTTAAACAAAATACACACATATACATACACATACACATGAGTCCAAACAAAATTATTTTTGATTATTTCCTTATATTGTGTGTGCAGTCATAAAATTATCAGAAAAAGGCTTAATTACATAAAGTATGTGTACGCATAACATTGTAATGCTAATAAATCTGAATCCCAAACCTTCAGTACAGTTTTGCACAAATATAGATTTCTAGCTAAATGTGTGAATTTTTCAGAAGAAAAACTTTACTTATATCTTATATGACTTATATAAGAGTGGAACAGAAGAAATGCATGCTTTTTAAACTGCTAATACTCAATGGTGAGTGGGGGTATTGACCTTTGATGGCCTCTGACTGACAGCTCAGACTACACAGTTTCAGTCACAATGGAGCATAGAACATCGTGTGTTTGCTGTCAAGCAGTTTTTTAGAAACAATGATTCTGTGGTTACAGGTTAATGTCTTTTTCCTTGGAATTTTAATGTCGAACATCAAGATGAAGTTCCAGATCAAAACACCATACTTTGACGTGTTGAGGCGTTTAGAAGTACTGGATCTATGATGAAGAAAAAACCATCTGGTCTTCCCCATTCAGTCCAAACTCCAGAAAACATGGACAGAGGGAGAAGGACACTTCTAGTCTGAAACGATCTGCTAGGCGACAGGCTGTAGCGCTGGGTATGTCGCATCATTTGTTTCATCGCATCTTACATATTTCACCCATACAAAATAATGATCACCCAGCAGCTAACTGAAAGAGATTTAGTGCAACGCAAAGAATTTTGTGACATAATGAACTCCATTCTTGCAGAAGATGCAAACGCCCTAATAATGATGAGTGACAAGCCTATTTCCATCTGGATGGCTATATTAATGTACAGAACTGTCAGTTCTGGGCGTCGAAGAACCCATGTGAACTACACCAAAAACTTCTCCAGAGCTCAAAGAGTGGTGGTGGTGTCACCAAGATAGATATTGTAGGGCCTTATTTTTCTGAAGAGGGGAGAACCTCAGTTACAGTGACATAAGCACACTACAATGAAATGTTAAACAACTTCCTGTGTCCCGAACTGGAAAGGCATCAGGAGACATAAGAGAAATGTGGTTCCAACAGGATGGTGGCTACAGCTCACATGGTGAGAGCATCAAATTGAAGTGGCTTGACAAATGTTTCCTGGACATGTCATTTCACGATTCAGTGATGTTCTTGGGCCCCATACTCTCCCAATATATCGATTTGTGACTTCTTTTTGTGGGGCTACCTGAAATCAAAAGTACGTCAACAAGCCACACACAGTCGAAGACCTGAAAAATTCCATTTGTCAAGAAAGCTGTGTTGAATAAAATGTTGGAGAAAGTCATGCACAGCTTTGAGGAGAGACTCCAAATTTGGGTCTGACAAAAAGGGGATGTCATCTTACTGACATTATTTTCCGAACCTAATTAAGGTATGTTGATTTTAAAAATGAAATTAAAATATTATTATTTAATGTAAAACTTTTTTATAAATAAAAGAACTGGAGTTATTCAGTAGTAAAAAACATGCATTCCTCTACTCCACCCTTTATATATATATATATATATATATATATATATATAGAAAGAAAGAGAGAGTTTGAGGGAGTTCAGAAATTCAATGTGCACAGAATTTAAACAAAAATAAATAATATCTTATAGTTATTATATGTCTCAAAAATGGTTTGTTTTAATATATATATATATATATATAAATCTTTGAAGATGTGCCTGACATCACTTTATTTTTGGTTGAATTGGATCATAGATAAATCTACAATGATCAAATACAAGTGAAGAAAGGTAAAAAAAATACTCTTTTTATATGTACTTTCATAAATGAAATATACTTAATTTTCAATGAAATTACCTCCTGAACCTATGTACTTGGTCCATCTTTAAACAAGCTTTTCATTATCTCCCAGGAAAGAATTTTTGATTGCCACTTTTCCATCACTTCTGTGACCTCTTCATCAAAATAAAAATGATTCCATCACAGTTCTTCTTCATGAGCCAAAAGGATTAAAATTTTTTGGAACTAGGTCAGGACTGTATGGTGAATGGTATAGAAGGCAAATAATGACGGTTTTGTTAGATGAATGAGATCGAGAAATATCTTAATGCAAAATCACATCTTCTGAAGATTTGCCATGCCTTTTGAACTTCAGTTTTTGCACGGTGATCACAGTAGTTCACTATTTATCGATTTACCTTTACATATGAAGTGAATAAAAACTGAACCTTCCATTTCCCAGAATCCTGTCATCATAAACTAACCTGCAGACGTTTTTTGAATTTTTTTTCCCAAAGGAGCTAAAGGATGTTTCTACACTAAACAATGTTCCTTACTTTCGGGTTCAAAGTTATAGGTCCTTGCCTCCTATTAGTTACAGTGCACTTCGGAAAAGAGTCTCCTTGATTTTCACATTTTCAAAAGCTTCTGGGAAATTTTCAAACAATTTTCTTTATGGATGTCTATCAATTGTCATGGAACCCAATAAGCACAGATTTTCCAAAAATTTAAAGAATCCTGAATAACTGAAAATGCCAAACTGTAGTTTATATTCAACTTACTAGCAACTTCATTAAATTTAAAACATTAATTATTGTGAATCTTTTCTTTAATTGCTTCAACAATAGGACTTTTCTTTGAAGTAGAAGGCCCACATTTACCACTTCTTATCTTAGAAATCCTACATTTTTTAAAGCAATCAATCCATTCATAGATCTTACTTTCGTTTTAACAATCTGCTGGTTTCACCCTTTTCAATTAAGGAAATGTAGTTTTGCTTATATTTCTGCCTTTGCTCCATCTGACAAAGGACCACTCATTTTAAATTTAATTTCAAGCACAACTGCAAGTATCTAACACTAAAACAATATTCCAATGTACAGATGAAATGAGATTACGAAAACTCAGTAATGCAAGACATATGATTGGGAAGAAAAACTTCAGTTTCTTTTTTATTTTTCTGGTAATTATTCTCAGAAACATGACTGTGATCATCTAAAGTTCCTCACAATTTGTTTTAAGACTTCTATATAAATAAAAGCAGAAGTGTAGGTTGAACTTTGCAAAGTCATACTGTGAGCCTTAATGTTGTTGATAATAATGTTAATAGTGATAATCTATTTGTAATTTTTAAAATAATTTCATGGACACTATGCATGCAAGAATTTTTATCTCCTTCAATCATTGGATTTGAATTTACCACATTACTTTCTACAGGAATCAGCAAAGCAAAGGTGCTGGCACTGATCAAGCAGGCTGGAACAAATGAGTCCTCAGATAACTGCATATAAAGCATTTCATGATTACCACTTTAAATCAGTTGATTAAAGTGTTTCAAAACAAACCAAATCTGCCCAAGTCTGTACATTCACACAAGTAAATTATTTACATGATTTTTTATAAGTTCTTCGGTTAATCTGAAATCTGTAATAAATATTAGTAATCCATACATGACTGTTAATTTATAAAACAAATTTTAAAGTGACTTGCCAACAAATGCTCTACACTTTAAAATACAAACAATAAGGGCAGTATGAGATTAAGACTATAGAAAAGTTTAATCCACAACTACATACACAAATACTATCTGAATGTAAATTGTATGAGGATGGGTTAAATTAAATACATAAACTAAGAGACTAATTATACAATGTAATTTTTGTTAATTTCACATTTCACTGTATTCAATAAAAATGTATATGTTAAAAGCTATTAAATAATTACCATATCCCATGAGTATGCTTGGACCCAGTAAATAACTCTATTAATTCCAGACACAAGTTGAAGATGCTTTGAATTTGTCACTCTATCTTCAATTAAGTATAGTGTAAATGAAGCAGGAACAAAACTTAAGGCAAATAATACAGAAATAGCATGAAGTAATGAAATGCCACTCTGTTTTCTGTAAAAGTCAGAAATACCAGAATAAAAAAAAAACCAATAAAAATCACTTAAAATAAATTATGGAACTTTACAGGTACATTATGAAAATAATTACTATTAATTCTAATTAATTTTCCTAAAATAACTTACAAAAATATTTTATCAAAACAAAAAAACAACTGAATTATTATAGTATAAAGTTTCACGTCAATGTAAAATTTTATGGGAAAAAAACAAGATTGTACTTTGTATTACTTAGTATTATTTCAATACAAGATGATGCCTTTAATACAGCTTTAGCTTTATTAAATTATTTGTACTAAGATAAAGGAATATTGCATTATTTAAGACTGGTAATAGTAATTATTTGACAAGATATTTTCTTAATACACCATAATACACATCAAATTAAATCCTATTCCATTTTATGTTATTTTATTACAATTATTTTAACGGCAAGAAATGTATTGACACTTAAAAACATGGGAAATTGCAGTTTTTATGTCCATGTAGTAGTATCATTTAAATTGAAACTGTGGAAGTACAAGTTTTTCAAAGTTCCACCATACTGAAATATCTTAAATTTGATGAGAAGGTAAAGATAAAAAAAGTTTATGTTTTAACATATTAACTACATATTTTACAAAAGTTATAAACTTAAAAGTTTCATACAGAAAAAAGTATATAAAACCATGGTTTTCTCTAAATGTAAACAGAATTTTTCTTGCTATAAAAACATTTTCATTGAATAACATAAAACAGAATTTTATTATCATTAAAGGCAGCTTTAATCTTGTTCATATTAAACATTTTTTTAGGCTGCTTGGTTGCAGACTGTCACAGCTCAATCTTTTATTATTTTCTTTCATTAGCTAGACTATTGTATTAATGTTTGATATTTTTCTAGGTACCATTTTTGTGCAGTTGTGCTCCTATATTGTTGAATTATACTTTTATTGTAAAAAAAAAAAAAATTAAAAAAATAATAATAATAGTATTTAGTATTTTTATTCATTTATTTTTAGAATTAAATAATCAGAGATACAAAATACTGAACACACTGAAAAAATGTTAAAGGAAGGTAATAATGCAGAAAGAGTTGTTTGATAATGAACAACAAAGGAATAAAGAAATAATTTGAGTAAAAAGGGTGGCAGGAAATGAATAATAAAAAATAACAGGGTTTCTTGTATAAGAAAAAATGCAATGAAGAATAATGTCAACAGCAGAGGCAAAAAAAAAACTGAAAAAAATTGACCTGAAAGTTTAATTATTTTGTTTGAGGTACTACTGAAATTAAAGAAAAACAGAACATATCCTTCAAGAAAAAAAATAATAAATGTTGCAGTTAAAAATACCGTACAAATTCAATCATCCTACATTATTATTATAGGCCAAGCGGCTAAGTTTGAAAAGGAAGTTAAACTTAAAAAAAATATTTTCAGATGGAATAATGATACCGATACTGAAACCTCTGAACAAATAAATACGATGTTCAAGAGAAAATTATGAAGTAAATTCCCTTTTATATTTCTGTACATGACCTTTACACTGAAGTTGGTTTACATTTTAGCTGCTGTAGCTTAAAGTAAAAGAAGAAAAGAACTAACAAGAAACTTCACTTAAAAATGTAACAAGTGGAAAACTGAGAGTTAGAAAATACTTCAACTAAAAATTTGTATTCATTATTACATAAAAAGATACAGTGTATCTGAGCATTTCTACTATTTTATAAAATACGCACAAGGTCATTATTCAAGTTTGGAAAAAATATCTTATCTTTCAACCATTTTATACACTCACAATTATTTTATGTTAAAATAATAAAAGTAAACATTATTACCAATAAAAATATATAAATAAACATGCCGATAACAATTATCTTAGTCTAGGAGTATATTTGATAAATAGTTAATAATAGTGATCCAATGTAAGTTTATAATTAAGGTTTAAATATATTTTTTGTGCTGGTTCCATTCACAAGAGCAAATGAAATATAACGCAACTTTCATAGACCAACCATTAAACCCCACACTTCACTTTACGTCCATTAAACCAATTATTCATTATAAAAACAGCAAAATATTTAAAACAATAGAAATATTCATACTCTCTAAATCGATCACCATTTACTTTGAATTAATTTCAAAATATAGAATTTAAGTATTTAAATTAAGCATAGTTACTACATCCCAAATAAATATCTAATTGCACAGTTTATTAATATATTACATCTGTCTATATTTCTTTTATTTTAATAAATACTTATAGTATTGCATCACACATTTATTTGGATCATTCTAACACGTGACATTTATACACAGTGATTAGAAACCGAATGCACATTTGTTAATTACATCAACCAGTGGTATTCTATATCTTATACTTAATTTTCTTGTCTTATGAGGGGCACTCAAAAAGTTACCTTTCCTAGGGGTATTGTGAGTTGTGTTTGATATCTATATTTAGTTCATAATATATGTGTGCTATGACCTAATTGTGACTGAATTTCTTTTACACTTGTTGATGCAATAGTCCTCTGAAGTTAGTAACCTGACTACTGCAATGGATTTGCAGAAATTGGAGCGTTGATCAGACATAAAGTTTCATACAGGAAGGGAAGTGTCCAAAGGACATCCATAGTAGGATGGTGACTGTGTATGGTGATAGTGCACCTTCACAACACCAAGTGAAATTCTGGTCCAAAGAATTTAAGTGGAGCAGGGAATCCATAGAAGATGATCCCCGCAGCAGAAGACCTGTGGAAGCAACCGTACCTGAATCTGCCAGAAAGAGGACAAATTGGTTATGGAAGACAAGCATGTTAGGGTTGCAATACTTGTTACAGAATGTGAGATGTCTGAAGAAACCATTATAACAATACTTCATGACCATTTATACATGACAAAAGTCAGTTCCCAGTGGGTCCCATGAAACCTCACATCACATCAGAAGCAATGTTGTGTGCAGTTGAGTGCGGAAAACTTGGAGCTGTGTGAAAGGAATCTTATGGATTTTTTTCATCAGGTTGGTGACTGGTGATGAAACATGGGTTCATTACTGGGATCCTGAGACCAAACAAGAGTCTATACGGTGAAAACAAAAAGAATCCCCAAAACCCAAAAAATTCAAGACCCAGCCATTGGTTGGGAAGATCATGGCCATAATTTTTTGGGATATACATGGAGAATAAGCAGACTATCACTGTTAATGTCTTCGCTGAGTATCTTCAGAGGCTACAAGCAGCAATAAAGGAAGAACGGCGAGGGAAGCTAACCAAAGGTGTCTTACTTTTGCATGACAATGCTCCAATCCACTCATCACATGTTGCAAAGCAAACTTTGAGGGAGTGTGGATTTCAAGAACTTCCTTACCCTCCCTACAGTCCAGACCTGGCCTCCAGTGATTTTTTTCCTGTTCAGAAACCTCAACAAAAACCTTCGGGGTAGACATTTTCATGTCTGTGATGAATTGAAAGCAGCTGTTTCAGGGTATTTTGAGAAGCAAGATAAAAATCTTTTTTACTCTGGCATAACCTCTGTGCAGGTGAAATGGAGCAAGTGTGTGGAAGGACAAGGTGCCTATGATAAAAATGATAATGAAACTACCTCTCCACCACCACTCTTTCTAAGGTAGGTAGATAACTTTTTTAGTGCCCCTCATATGTCAAATTCCACTCATCATTGTACACAAAATTGAAAATTAAAATCAGAACATTTAAATTTATTAAACAATAATAAACTTACATAAGTTCAATATTCAACTGTTTTTTAGTAAAATTCATGGGATGATTAATGGCTCTAATCCCATATAAATCTGCATCTGCTGCTTTATCGCTCTGTAAAGAACTTCTCAGTACAACATTATTAACCGCATTCAAATACGATACAGATGATGCCCAGCCTTTATTATTATACCATATCTGAAATTGATAATTTATATTATATCACACGATATCCATTTTCATTTTGATAAAACAAATCAAGAAACAAAGTTATTTAAAATAAATAATAAGTTATCAATGATCTGCATTGATATACAAATACATAGATCAGAAATATTTTCGGAATAAAAAAAAAGAAGATAATTAAAGCAATTTAAACATCTACAACCACGAATTTCAAGAATCCATGTACTTCTACTAGCCCTCAAAACATCATTTTGTTTCAAAAAATTTTACCAAATTTATTTTCTTAATAGTTAAAAAATTAAATATGTTAGCAATGTAACAGCTTAATTTTTTAATCAATGATTTAAAATTTTTATAGATGATGATTTAAAGATTTAACAGTTTTTAAATCTACTTCAATAAATTTTGAGATGAAAACTATTAAAACCTTTCTTAATCCGAGCTAGCTTTTACTCTAATATTTTTATCAAACAAGTTTTTACTTAATTTAACTTCTCTTACTGAATAGTTATTTTATTAGAATAATCTGCTATTTTAACAAACTAGGTGCAACTTTTCACAATGATATAAAGTAACACTCAAGTATTATAAACACCTCATTGAAATGAGTCACAAATGAACATTACAAACAACAACATGAAAATATTACATAAACAAAAAGCTAAAAAACTAGACATAGATGAGTGATGTACACACAAAAACAAATATAAACATTTCATACAAACAAGCACAATCCAAATAAACGTAATTTTTTTTATAACTGTTCACTTATTTTTTTGTCAGGACTAAGATAAGAAAATAAGAAGAATGCAAAAGAAATAAAAAATATTAATAAATAAAATGAAAATGTAACATAAATTATAGAGAGCCATCTGACAGCAGACAACATAGCAATGAGGAACAACTGAAAAATGAAATCAAAGCAGTTATATCCATTAAAAGCTACTGTATTGAAAGTGTCAACAAATATTTTCAAATGAGCAAAGTGACAATAAGCTTAATAAGTGACAATTCGGATAATATACAATTAATATGCTTGATGAATACCAGATAAGGTAAGGGAAGTGCAAAAACATTTATACAACCTATTTATATTTGGCCTCTGTTTCTTCTACAGAACTCTTGTAACCTACTATAATTCTTCTCCTAATATAACACTTTTCCCAGACAGTCCTCAAAATTTATTTTCTTCAAGACATTAAAGTAGCAAATTATTTTTATTACCACCATATATACAAAACTATCGGTACAATACATGCAATTATGTTAATATATAAAGATATTGTTAATAATAATATATTACGTAAATACATAAAGGTAATACTTAAATCTGAGTTTGTGGAATCACACAGCTCAGATTGCAAATATGTTTGCAATAATAGTAAATTTAAAATAATTAAAAACTATTATTAATAAAAACTATCATCAAAATTTACATAAGTATTACAGACACATTTATCAATAATATAGTTTAATTCACAATTCTTCATGTCAAAATCATCAAATTCCCAGGGATTGATAAAAATTTCCATCAATGACAACATTCCACAATCTGGTAAATGGTCTGTCTCAGTGTACAACAATTGCCCTTACAGACAAAAATTTTGAAATATTTATGCTATAAATTTGAATATTTGCTGCTCTTAAATTTGTTCCATATTTAGCACAGTGCATGTTTTACAGGGCATGATGAAGCACAATGATAAATTTTAATTTAGCTCGTTTCAAGCCGATTTAACATTTTTTAAAGTACTATTTCTATCCATTTCCTTTTCTTAGAGCCGGACAGATTTAAATTATTCTTAAATTCATTGTTAACGTTGGGTATGAGGCAAATATAATAAAAATGCCAAATCTGTTGGCAAAATTTCACATCTCAGCTTTATTTAGAACAAGATAAAACTGTAAAAGAGATAAATTTCCAAGTATGGAAGACAAAAGGACAACTAGTATAGCTTCTAAAAAAAAAACTGCATCATTCTCTGGAGTATGAATGGGTGCATTGACAAGAAGACAGTCAGCTGACAACATACAGCGACTATTAGTCGCTGACAACATAAATATTCTTAAGATGTATCAAATACTATACAATTCCAAATTCACAACTAGATCAGAAGAGACTAATTTCTAATGTATAACTTCATTAATATTAAAAAACAATCAATATCATTAACAATCAATTAACAGATTTTTGCCCTTCTGAACTGATCTGCTTTGATAAAAATTCTTAAGTGTGCTTCAAAGCCTAAACCCATCTTTCATTGCTTATGATGACACTAAATGTAAAAAATGGGTTTGCAATAATTTGCAGTTTCATCACATGAGTTTCTGGTACACATAAAAATTTCACTGTTTCTAGTCAGTAAATGATTCTAGTTCCATAAATGATTTAAATCTTGTGAAAAATCCATGATCTGCTCAAATTTTTGTTAATCAGGATTACACTGGAGCACGGCCTCCAAGTTTGTTATTATCTTCAATCAATGTTTAACCACTTCCTGAAACACAAATGCTACAAAAAAAATCATGTATGCGGTAAATACATGATTTTTTTTTGACACTTTTTTTTTGACTGATTTTTTTTTTTGTTACAGACTAGTTAGTGTGTAATATTCTAAAACATCACATTCTGTAAGCATTATGATCCAGTTAAAATCACAGAACAAGTCTTACTACACGGTCACAAACTGTCTACATGTAAACACATGGTTCCTATGTACACACATTCTTCATGGCACACTGATTCACAAGTTAGTGCACCCAATTATCTTTCAAGGCTGCAAAGTCATTAATCATCATCAATACAGCTTCTTTCTCCTTTTTTTTGTTTAGCCACCAAAACCACCATAAGGTATTACTTAAGAGGATGAATGAGGATGATGTGTATGAATGTAAATGAAGTATAGTCTTGTACAGTCTCAGGTTGACCGTTCCGGAGATGTGTGATTAACTGAAAACTAACCACCAAGGAACACCAATATCCACGATCTAGTATTCAAATCCACATAAAAGTAACTAACTTTACTAGGAATAGAACCTCAGAACTCTTGACTTCAAAATCATCTGATTTGCGATGATGAGCTCAGTACTACACCGACCTGGGTATCGATACAGTCTAGGAACTTTTGACAGCATTGTTTATTCTTAAATATTTATTACAATCCAACAAAAATATAAAATACCTTAATATTATTTTTCTTATATAATGTTTTATTCTGAAATTCCTCTGGGCTGGTTTCTTTCATTAAAACTAATCTGACAAGATCTGAATAAGATAAATCAGGCACAGGTGCTAAGTATCCAAAATTATATCCACCCATCCTGAAAAATAAATGAAAATACAACCACATTTTTTTTAATGCAGGATATAACGTAATAAATTAGTAAAATATATATTATCATTGATTAATTCTTCATAAGTAAGCGTTTGAATAAAAAAAGGTAACAGGAGGAAAATATACATTTTAAGTATATTTATACAACATATGCTATGTACATAAATACCACATCAAATGGCAATACTCTCGGTGGCAATCTGCAATTATTATTACAATTATATAACTAGTAATTTAGTTTATAACACTTATGAATGCAAATAACATCATGGATTAGATAAGATAGATATTATTTATTTGAATTCATGTGGTCAAA